>NC_056725.1:1436947628-1437292628 GCF_019279795.1 Protopterus annectens
GTGCAAAATCTCACACGCACACACAAAAAACACTTACATTTGGGCTCTGTGTACTGCAACGGGAATAGCATGCATATATACACAGTCATTCCGCAGACTACGGCACCAGTCATACACACTCACTCGATGCACACACACACACACACACACACACACACACACACACACACACACACACACACACACACACACACAATCCGACTTCAGGATACAGCAACTAAACAAAGCAGTCACGCTTACAAAATTAACATTCACATACACACAACACACTAAACAGAATTAACATTCACATACACACAACCCACTAAACAAAGCAGTCACACTTACAAAATTAACATTCACATACACATAACCCAGCAGCCATACAACAGAGGTCCACACCAGCGTTCAGCAAATGAAACACGCGACGACCCCACAAAAAAATAAAAATAAAAAAATAAAGCATCTAAATTGAGAAACTCGCAGCCCGAACGCATCGACACATACACACAACCCAGCAGCCATCAAACAGAGCTCTGCAACACCATTCAACAACTGAAACACACGACGACAAAAAAAAAAAAAAACATTGCTAGTGCATCTTAACTCAGAAACTTGCACCCCGAATGCATCGACACTACTAAAGATACTGCGTGGAGTCAAATAATAAAGAAATAAACTCACCTTAGCTACAAGTAAGCAGAGTGCGATATACAGGGAATCCTCAAGTCCTTCACTTGATTGTCCTCGACACTTTACACTTCCAAGAAAGGGAGTTCCACACAGATACGAGATTTATTGGGTCAGTGGAGTGGGTTGGACAAGAAGGCTCTGACATCACCTTGTGGGAGGTTCAATGGATACTGCTAAACAGAATGGTAGAAGAAACTACTCGTGACTTGTTCAGAAGGAAGTAGCTGTGACGTCAGCTTTTAAGAGACAGGTACACTGTTTTCAAAAGCGGGACTTTTTTTTTTTCAGACTTACACTGAACTAGTACGGAAAGGGAGGATGGCTAGGAGTTGAAACGGTCGAGTTAATATTTTTGTAAAGCAGCAGTGGAGATTTATTTGGAAAGGATTAGCTAACAGGGGAGCAAGGAGACATCAGGTTGTGCACTAGAATTTCATATCCCGTTGTTCTCCTTTAATAGGTCATCAAAACCATTCTGTAACCTCTCTGTACACAAATCCATTTTTACTGTTATTGGTATAAAAGAATTGTCTGTCTTTTAAAGACAAATTTGCAATTGACTGCATCTGTCTGCAGCATATTCCTGAATTATGTACTGTAGCAGTTTAATCACAGTTGCTAGTTTTAGTTAAAGTTGGCTAATTTTTCTTGAAATGTTATAACAAATTATTTAATTGTTTACTGTTGCCTACTTACAGTAGATATAAAATTGTACACACCCCTGTTAAAATGCCAGGTTTTTGTGATATAAAAAAATGAGACCACAATAAATAATTTCAAAACTTTTCCCACCTTTAATGTGACCTATAACTTGTGAAATTCAGTTGAAAAACAAACAAATCTGTTAGGGGAAAAATATAAAAAATAAAAAACGTACAATAAGTTGGTTGCATAAGTGTAAACTAATACTTTGTTGTATGTGCACACCCTTAAACTAATACTTTGTTGAAGCACCTTTTGATTTAATTACCGCATTGTCTTCTTGGGTACACACCTGCCATCAATTAAAGAGACTCTGATTAACCCCAAATAAAGTTCAGCTGTCCTAGTAGGATTTTCATGACATTTACTCAGTTGCCTGCTACAGCAAAAGCCATGGTTCACAGACAGCTTACAAAGCATCAAAGGGATCTCATTGTTGAAAGGAATCATTCAGGAAAAGGGTACAAAAAATGTCCACAGCATTGGATATACCACAGAGCACAGTGAAGACAGTCATCAAAAAGTGGAGAAAATATGGGACAACAGTGACTTTGCAAAGAACTGGACATCCCTCCAAAATTGATAAAAAGACAAGATGAAAACTGGTCAGGGAGGCTGCCATGAGACCTACAGCAACACTGAAGGAGCTGCAGGAATTTCTGGCAAGCACTGGCTGTGTACTACATTTTTTCAACAATCTCCTGTATTCTCCATATGTCTGGACTATGGGGTAGGGTTGCAAGACAGAAGCCTTTTCTTACACAGAAAAACATCCAGGCCTAGCTAATATTTGCAAAACAATACATCAAGTCTCCCAAAAGCATGTGGGAAAATGTACTATGGTCTGATAAGACCAAGGTTGAACTTTTTCAATTAGAAACATTGCTAAACTGCCAAAGGTAATCAAATGAAACAAGAGAAAAATGAAAAACAGTCTTTGGTACACCTCCACGGCTTTAGTTGCACTATTCTGATGAACTTTTTTTAAAAACTTTTAAAACAAACTTTTAATCCAATCTGGAAACAAGTTTCAAGTGTATGCATTTACTAATAGAATACTTCAAACCTGAAGAGGCTAAAGCAGCTGAAATAATTAAGCAAAAACAAATGGAGTTAGAGCAGATGGAACTGGATGAATTAAGCCTACAAAAATTCAAAACTCTATAATTTAATCTGAGTGTATATGACAACAAACTTAAGGAACAAAAAAAGTAGAAAATTGGCCCGTGACTTCCAGGATTTCAAAACAGGCCATATTTTTGAATGGCCCAAGGAAGATCTAGGTGCGAATGGATGGAATAAATCAGCTTACAAACGCAAAACTAGTTTAGTAGTGAAAGCAGAAACCACTCCACGTCTCAAGCAAGTCATGAGCAGTGGGCTGACACTAATAAATCAATAAATACTAACAATGAGTCTGAGAGACAAAGGAATAAATCTGCTACTATAATTGCAGAAAGAACGGAGATACTTCCCAACACCAACATACAGACTTTGTCGGCTAATGATTATGAACTGGCTGCTAGTACCTCTACAGAGACAAGACCAAAAGTTGGGGTGACCCATGTGCCATTTAAATGCCAGCCCCCATTTTTTATGAACCAGCATGTCCACAGAAATCCGAGATCTCAGAGTCAGCCAAGAAAGAGGAAGAAATTAAATTTCTGAAGAACAATGAAACAGGGACTAACCATCAGACTTTGGTGGTGAATTCGTTTCACATGGTTTTAAGTCAAGAGCAATTGCAGATATTAAACAAAGGCTTGACCTTTATTCCATCTCTGCATTCTGATCTGAATGAATTTGTAATGGGCATAAAACTATTTGGGAGAAACATCACATTGAAGTCAATATTTGGTAAAGATAAAGATGTATGTGAATGCTTTAAATGACCAAGTACATTTGTACCTGTTAATTCCCCCACAGTGGAACTCTTTCTATGGCTATGTGAAAATATTTATTTATTTTATTTATTTATTTCATTTGTTAACCGGGTAGTGTCCGACTGGACCAGGAGCCCATTTTCAGCGGTGACCCGGGGAGAAAAGCTCCAACAATTACATAGATTTTTTTTATATTTTGCATATGATATACAGACAGATATTATAACAAAACTAGTAGTCATGAAAATAGAAGCATACATTTAGAAAGTCAAAACATTGCAAAAGATTAAAAGATTTACGTCATGCCTCCTATGTAGTAGCCAAAATTATTATTATTTTTTTTTTTAGAGAAATGAGAAGGAAAGAAGGGTTTGACCTTGGTGAGTTGAAAAGTTTAACCTGGGTGGGAGAAGGAGCAAATTCTGTGTTCTGAGAAATATTCCTTAAGCGTACGATTAAATGTATGTGAATCATTAATAGACAGAATATGCTGTGGCAGAGAGTTCCATTGTTTGGGTGATAATATAAGAATACAAGGAAGTGCCATGAGAGTTTTATGATTTGATAACCTTTAAAAATATTTTATGAGCAGACCTAAGAGACATTATGTTGTTGTAGGGTTGCACAAGATTAGATAGTGCTGGGCAGTTGTTAGGTTTGCATACGACTGTGTGTGCAGCTAGTAACTGATTCAGGGTGAGAAGATGAGGGAGCTCTAACCAATTTAGTTAGATAAGGGCAGTACAGTGATGAGATCCTTAAGACTGATTTGTAGCAAATTTTGCAATTTTATTGTAGCAAGATTCAAGTCTATTTAGATCAGTTTTGCAGAGATTGGTAAATAATTGAGAGCAGTACAGAAGGGATGATAGAAGATGGGTTCTAGCTGTTGTGAGTCTAGCATGGTCAGTCAGGTATGCTTTAGCCCTGTAGAGTGAGCCCAGTTTAACATGAACCTTTTTACCAGTTAGTGCAAGGTGTTTGTCAAACTTAATTCCATGTCAGTAGTAGTTTTGTATGTTGAACGGGCTCTATTAAGGTACCGTTGGAAGAGGAAATACAGATAGGAGATAGATTGTTAGTTGTTGGGGTGTGTTGGAAAACCATGATCTTGTTTTTTGGGGGGGTGTTTAGGATGAGTTGCTGGACTATTAGGTAATTTTCAATGTTTTGGAGGGCTGCTTCAGTTTTTTATTGGCACTCAATGATTGTGGCGACTGAGCAGATTAAGGAAGCATCATCTGTGTATTGTGCAATTGATGCTGGGTTTGCTGCAGTATGAAGGTCATTAGTGAAAATTATGAATAGAAGTGGCTCAAGAATTGAGCCTTGTGGGACTCCAACAGTTATAGGGAGTTGGGGGGGGAGTTTATTGTTCCATAATGTGGCTTGTTTCCTATCAGAAAGGTAACTATGAAACCATTTTAAGGCTAATAGGCTGAAATGATAACAAGCTAGTTTGTTAAGTAGTATTTGATGCGATACAGTGTCAAAAGCTTTTGACATATCTGGGAAGGTAGCAGAGACTAGCTGTTTTTTGTTTTTGAATTGATTTATAGTATCAATAAAGCTTATTAGAGCTGTGCTGGTTTTATGTCTGGGCCAGAAACCATGTTGTGTATTGGATAATAGATTATTTGACAGAAAATGGTCTAAGACTTGTTTATGTATACATTTTTCTAAGATTTTTGCAAGTGGAGAGAGAGAGAATGGCTATGGGTCTGTAGTTAGTTATGTCAGTTAAGGAACCGCCTTTATATAGAGGAATTATGTGTGATATTTTCCAGATGAATGGTACATATTGTTCAGAGATTAAGTAGTTAATGAGTATTGACATTGGGTAAGATATGGAGAAAGCCGCTAGTTGTAGGAAGTCACCTGGTAGTTAGTCTGCAGCTAATGTGCAAGGTTTTAGTTTGGACAGTAGGGCTTTGACATAGCTAGTTTGAACTGGTTTGAGATGTAGAAAGTTAGAATCAGTATTGGTAGTTTGAGGTATGGACAGAGGTGTACATGGGGTTTTATTAAGGAGAGAGGTTATAGAGGTGATAAAGTGAAAGTTAAATTGTTCTATGCAGACATTCTGATTGGTTAGAGTTGGGGCTGGGGTTGTGGGTTTTCCTGGGGATAGTGGGAGATTAATTGTTTGCCAGAATTTGCCAGAATTTGAAAAGATAAGAGAGGAACCTAGCAAAGGGGGAGACTTCCACAACATTATTTTTTATGAGAAACAAGCACTTTTTCAAGTTAAAGGATGAGAAGATCTTGTTATGAAACTGGCTGATAAGGAAGGAGCCATTGTGGGGATGGATTCTCTGTGGTACAAGAACATAATATTGAAGATGCTGGAGGATGTTAATACCTATAAAAAGATCAATAAAAGAGAACTAGATGCGAAGGTCATGACCTTTCAGAGTAACTTACTTGACTTGCTTAAGGAAAGCCGAATCTCTAAAGAATTGTTTGACTTCTTTGAAGTAGCACAACCAACTATTCCAAGCATTAGTGGTCTACCCAAGGTTCATAAAGACCTTAGTAATCCACCCGTATGCCCTATCATAGCAGGAAGGGGCTGGTTAACTGAACCTTTGTCAATATCTGTGGAAAGTGAGCTGAAAAAGGTTTTACCCAAAGCTAGTTCAGTACTGAAAGGCACAGGCAGTTTTTTGACAGATCTCTTTGAAAAAACATGAAGCTTGACCAATACTACGGATCTCGTCTTAGTTACAATGGACGTCAATAGTTTGTTCATTGTGATTCCCATGGGGTTAAAGCAATCTGTAAGTACCTACACTGGAATGGCTTTAATGCTGATCTTTTGTGCTCCTTACTGGAGCTTATCCTAGAGAACAACGTTTTTGTCTATGGCAGAGATTACTATTGGCAGACATGGGGTGTGGCAATAGGCACACTCTGTGCTAATAGTTATTCCAATCTGGTACTTGCCTTCTGGGAAGAAAACACTGTCCTTACAGATGATAACCTGTGGCGTCCACAGTCACTGCACTATGCCCATTTTGTGGATGATATTTTTATTTTGTGGCAGGGCGATGATGAATAGTTGGCATTGTTTATTGAGTTCTTAAACTCAAGTACCACTTTTTTGAAATTTAAGGTTAAATCCTCCAAAGAACTGATTGATTTCCCAGACGTTGAATTATTTTTACAGCAAGATCTGAGACTTAATACCAACTTGTATAGAAAAGGAACACGGAAGAACTATTATCTACATCGTAACAGCATGCATCCGAATCACATATTTAAGAATATCATGGAGAATCAGATTTCTAGACTTTGTACTGATGAAGCCCATTTCAATCAAGAGCGTCTTCAGTTCAAGGAGAATACAAGACAGAGGCTATAAAGTGCAAGATTTAAGAATTAAATCTGACCATAATGAAATAAGGGAAAGAAGAGGTAAACCATTCTATAAAAGAAAGGAACTCTTCAGCAATAATGTCAACATCACAAAGGAGAGGAACAACACTTTGAACTGTGCACTTGCATACAGCACAGATAACAAAGAGATATGTGATATTATCTGGAGGTTTTGGCCGATACTTCCAGAAGATGATAAAATAAAGCACATAGTAGGTGAGCATCCAAAGTTCACTTTTAAAAACAAGAAAAATATTAAAAGACTGCTCTGTAATAAAGATGAATTTAGTTCCAACAAGATCTTGGACAGGAAAGGGATATTTAAATGTACAAGATGTAAAGCTTGCCCACTCATTGATAGAAACAACACTTTTACACATCCTAAATCAAAGAAAAACTATGTATTTAAAGTATATGCCAACTGTAATAGTCGATACTTAGTCTATCTCATGACGTGCTGCCATTGTGAAGCTTTTTACATTGGCAAGACTGATTAGCGCTTAAAAGATAGACTACTTCGTCATCTTAGGGATATTCGTAACTTAGATCTTAAGAATGTTCTTACCATGCATATTTCTACACAACCTACACATAGATTTATTTTCAAAGTGGTTCAATATGTACCCTATACTGTTAGGGAAGGAGATATTACCAACCATACTGAGCTCTGTGAATCTAGCTGGATTGTGAACCCGAGGGCTGATCGGCCACTTGGGCTGAACAGCATAGTACCACTTAAGCCGATCCTTAAGCATAGAAGAGTATCCATTGGTGCAAGCTAGGAGGCTGGTCCTTAGCAAACCAGCCATTGGTTAATTTCTTAATTGGATAATGGGTAGGTGTGTCTCCTATCCTAGCCATCATTGGTTAGTTCTCACTTTTACTCTAGGGGGAGAGCAGGAAAAAACATGATCTGTAGAAGGCTCATTGCTGAAAGCACTTATCTGTTGTTATAGCTCTCCATGCTAAAGTTTGACTGTAGCTGTTTTTATTATCACTGTTTCTATTAAACATCTGTTTTAAAAAAAGTTCTTCAGAAGAGTGCAGCTAAAGCCATGGAGGTATACCAAAGATTGTTTTTCATCAAGGCTGAACGTTTTGGCCACAATTCCAAAAGTTACGTTTGGTGCAAAAACAACACTTCGCATCAGCAAAAGAGCACCATCCCCACGGTTAAATATGGTGGGGGCAGTACCATGCTTTGAGGTTGCTTTTCTTCAGCTGGAACTGGGGCTTTAGTCAAGGTGGAGGGAATTATGAACAGTTCCAAATACCAATCACTTTTGGCCCAAAACCTTCAGGTGTCTGTAGAAAGCTGAAGGTGAAGAGGAATTTCACTTTTCAACATGACAATGGCCCCAAGCATGCATTCAAGTCAACAAAAGAATGGCTTCGCCAGAAGAAAATTAAAGTTTTGGAATGACCCAGCCACAACCCAGACCTAAATTTAATAGAAAATCTGTGGGGTGACCTGAAGACAGCTGCGCACAAGAGATGCCTTCGCAATCTGACAGATTTGGAGTGATTTGCAAGGAAGAATGGGCACATATTATCAAGTCAAGATGTGCCATGCTGATAGACTCTACACAAGAAGACTGAATGCTGTAATTAAATCAAAAGGTGCTTCAACAAAGTGTTAGTTTAAGAGTGTGCACACACAACCAAGTATTAGTTTAAGGGTGTGCACACTTATGCAACCAGCATATTGTATGTTTTTTTTTTACTTTTTATATTTTTCTCCTAACAGATTTGTTTGTTTTTCAATTGAATTTTACAGGTTATAGATCACATTAAAGGTGGGAAAAGTTTTGAAATGATTTATTGTGGAATCATTTTTTATATCACAAAAACCTGGCATTTTAACAGGGGTGCGTACACTTTTTATATCCACTGTAGTCCTGAAGCACTATAACAAATTGTCCTTTCCATGTTTATTCTAATATGTTGTAGCAAAGTGATTCTTTCTTCTGGCCAGATCATAGCTTATAAAGCGGTCCTTGGGCAAGCTGACCTATTCACCAATTAAAAAATGTTAAATAGATAGATTGACAGACAGAGTGCTAGACAGGCACATACATAAAAATCAAAACAAAAAAGTCAGTTTTTCTGTTATGTAACAGAGGGGTATGTACTAAAAGGATGCAGTAGTTTATGTTGGCAAATCCTGTTTTCTTTTACATTTGCAGAGGTCTGAGATGTGCCTGTCACACAGCTTATACATGTTGCTGCTTCTCTAAAATTTACTTTGGGCAATAAATAATAAAAATAAATAATGCAAAAGCATTTTGCTCACACTTGGAAAAAAAGTAATACAATACTGAATGCAGCTCTGACAAGCAATTCCAGATTGAAATGGAAATTGCACTGTTTGCAGTTTTTACTAACTACAGATTGACAATTCTCTTCTGAAATACAGGTGGCACTGTGTATACTATGATATATCTCATTCAAGAAAGACATTAAAAAGCATGCAGTCTGTTTTAAATGCCATTTTTAAGTCAGTTATGATACTTTTATTGTATTAACAACATATGCCTCCTTTCAAATTACTATTGTTTGATATCTACAAAATGTTTTTGCTATTACTACATAATCAATATTATATTTTAAAAACAAAGGTATAGATTATGACAATGTTTGAGCTATGAGATATGATATAACTATAATCCATTGCTTATATGCATAAGTTTCTCTTGTCTAGCCACAGGCCTATAAAATCTGCTGGGCTTGTCTGTGCTTGTACCATGTTGCTAAAGCCTGGGACTCCTTATCTCTATCCATTAAATCAGTACTCCTCCTCCCAATCCTTCAAAACCATTCTGAAAGACTTCCTGGCCAAAATCTGGCTCTGTTCTTGGTCGACACCAGGATAAACTATATCCCTAAATATGAGTAAGTACATATTCATACTGTATGCCTCTGTACCCTCCCTTCCTTCATCTCTCACTTCCTTACTTCTAGGTCTCTCCTTTGTCTTTCTCTCTCTAAATATACCATAAGCCTGCTTTTCCTCTCACTTCATATTGTAATTCCTGTTTGCATTTTACTAACTTACTTTTAATTTCTCTATAAACTGGGTAAAATGTCTCTAAACATTTAACCATTGTCAGCTAACTTGTATCTATTCTTAAGCAATGTTTTGCATATTATGTCTAATTTGGTTTAATTATTTAAACAGTACATGTGTGTATTATTTTTGAAAATTGTAAAATTATTGTTCTTAAAATGTTTTGTAATACTATGGAGTTTTTCTCCCTGGACCTCTGCTGAAATTGGGTTCCTATCCATTCTGACATTACAGTAATCAAATGTCAATAAATAAATAAATAAATGAAGCAACATTTTGTTACTTAACAATTCTCCGATCGCCTATTTAATTTAATTTAGGGCCACAGGAAAGTCTTACTGGGTATATTATTTATGAAGAGTACTGCATAATGAAAGAAATTTAAGTCAAAGTTATATTTGTTCAGATTGAGAAAGGCTAAGATAAGATAACAACTTTAGCCAGTTTTTAAAAATAACTGAACTGATACTTATGACAATTAAGCAGTGGAGCAATACTTAGCGCAAGCATGGATTATCCTTTCAAATATTGCACTGTAAACAGTGAAGTATTGCAAGCTACAATCTGTGAAAAGGATACCCTTCTCAGGATTTTGTACAAGACTGCATGCTTACAGGACATTGATTTTCATATAGTTGTTTGCTTATTGTGTTACTTGAAAAAAGTGATGATTTGCTTTTGAATCTTTTGCTCAGTCAGATTCATCTCTGTAGCTATAATAGAAACAAGGTTTCAGCATTTATGTTGGAATAAACAAAGTGTACCAAAAGTAAAGAAACACTTTATGAACTTAGTCTTTTGTCTGAAAACACACAGTAACAGAAATGTGCCACATCAGTGAGGTGCCAGAACCTGCATGTCTCAGAAACCCAAGTGGAACAACCCCAGTGATGATTTTACAGGGTCACAGAGGTCAAACGATAGAAATACAAAGTTCATGTATGCTTGCCTGTTGCAAGAATATTCAACTTTTTCTTCTATAGAAAATTTATGACATTATAAATGTTGCTGGTATCTGTGTGATTAAGCAATGTTCTCATTATAGACATAATTAATGTACAATTTGAGCTCAGTTCAAGTACAAAATGTATTTTATCAGTTTGTGACAGATGACCCCTTTTGGGTTGCAATATGCCATTTTGCTCAGACCTCCTCTGTTTGGCAGTATACTAATGCATAAAACTTCATACCGATCTTCTGACAGGTAATGTTAGTGAAACAGACGGTTATGCCTACAAGTGTCAGCAGAATACAGTTAATACAGTATTATTAATATTAATAAGGAGGTGTGTATTGTGCATGACTCTGTAACATAGGTCACTTCCATTTTCTTTCCTGGTGACAATCTGGGTGCATCTTTTTTATTTTAAATGACAGATGCCGCTTTCTGGAGTCACTTTAAAACGTTGTATCTTGCCTTCCCATCATCATTAAGTGCAAAGCAAAATGTTACAGCTTCACTTGAAATATGTGTCCTATGTGTTGTGCATGCATTATAAGCAATTGTACAAATGAGTGCTACTTTCACTGTGTATTGCTCAAATACAATTAAGGCATTCCATCTGTGTTAGATGTTAGTAGAGAACTTTGAATATACTGCAGACATGCTGCTTCATACAACCTCCAGTTGAGTATCACAGAATAGCAGTTGTTATTTCAGAAGAATGACATGCTGGTTTTCTATTACATTCCTGACCAAATACGTTTCCTATCACCCTTCTGAACAGTAGTCATTTCTGTTAATTCATTTGTAACTTATAACATTTTAGCTGAATTGGGCAATCTTGTAATTCCACTGTCAATGTCCTATTAATGAGATAAATCTTTCAGAAAGACAAAGTAAATGTCTTCCTCAGCACAGCAGCATTTTCCACTCATTGCAGCAATTCAGAAACACTTAAGCATTGTCCAAAAGAAATTCCAAGTATTTTAAGTACCTGGTCACTAAAATATATTCCTGCTATTGTCTCAGAAAGCTTTTACATGTATCTTTGTTAAGGGAGAGCCCCGCACAACTTAAAAGCAATTCTGCAACATGAAGCAGCTCCCCCATGCTATATATCCACTTAAAAAGCATTTTCCATACCATCTACACTAGGGGCACTATTTACATTCACTAACCTTAATGCTCTATACAATTCAGCAATAGTAATGGCCCAGTAAAAATCCTAACACTACTCAACAGTAAGCGTAGGAACTTGCCAGAAAGTAAACACTGCACCTGACTTCTGATCTATACAACTGGGCACATAACCTGACAGAAGTTGTAATACTCTAGCATGAATGCAGCTCTCATCGCCAGTAGTACCTCTTAAGATTCTGTTCCATTCTCATTTCTTTTGTGTGCATCTCCAAGTGAAAGCACAGCTTCTTTTCTACCGTGCAAGAATACATCTTACATATCATGCTCTGCTCATACATAATCTGCTCCACCTGATGACATGATATATCCTTAGCTTCTACTAGAGCACCATATTATGACAGCAGACAGGAATATTGTTGATGTTTCACATCTGGGGTATACTCCGGTCCCTTAAATACCAATATACCAATCAGCTTCCTACAGCAGACCAGCATCCCCCCCAGCTCTTTAAGCGAAGAACAAAAACAATTGGTAGTTCAATAAAAATATAACAAAGCACTTCTTGATTGCACCCCCTAATACTTTGCACTTGGGGCCCACACCACTTGCTATATTACTGGACTTTCCACAAAAGGGCATATTAAGCTCAATGTGATGTCAGGTGTAAAATACCTTGCAATTCTTGAATCACAGTAGGACGGACCATCCAAATACCCCAAATGGCATGATAAAGAGAATCGCCCGAAACATAATGTCCACTGTCACATTCTATCAATGAGTCAGAAAATAAATGAAAAACATACATTTCTGCCTATAAGCCACTTTTAATATACATTTCCAATCTTTCCCATCCTTTGCTTAATGCTCTCAGATGTGTTCAGCCTCTACATAACTCATGGCCATGGTCGACAAACCCCGTTGCTTTTCCAGAGAAGGTTTACACCTGGCACCGCTAGGCTTTTGGCTGCTGGCAAAGGCTCTTGCCTCCCCCATAGTGCAATTTTAGGCAAGATCTGTAAAACAACACTACCGACATGAAATTAACCAATCAGAACAAAATACGGGTCATGCTGCTACATGTTAGGAGCTTAAACAAAAAACTGCACTCCCTAGAAGCACTTCTATTACTAGAAGATTCAGATGTCTGTGCAGTCACAGAAACCTGGTTTAAGGCCTCAGACAGTACCCCGGCCCTCCAAGGCTACAATGCCTTCCACACCTTTAGACCACAAAATGAATGTGTGAAAAACAAAGGAGGCGGTGTTTCAATCTATATTAGGGATAAATTCACCTCCCATCTAGTCAGTCTGGACAACTCCATGGAGTTACATCAGGTCCAGGTTATGGTGGGTAAGACTCCCATTCAAGTCCTAGTCAGTTATAGATCCCCCTCCATGGGTCATGACATCCATGAAGCCTATCTAACCAAACTGAAGACAATCCAAATGTTATCGAACACGCTGTTTATGAGGGATTTCAATTATCCCACCATCAACTGGGAAACCTACACCAGCCCAAACTAGCTAGCGCAAAAGTTCCTTGACTTTGTAAATTGAAATACCCTGGAGTAAACTGTCCATACCCTGACAAGAGGAACAAACGTTCTAGCTCTGGTCCTCACCAATATGTCAAACAGGTGCACTGCTGCAATTTTTGGACCCTCATTAGTTAAAACTAACCACAAATTAGTTATCTTTGAACCTGACACTAACTCCAGAACTCACAAAGTGTAAAATCAGACTAAAAAACTTCACCAAGGCAAACTATACCCCCTAGGTGTGAAGGTATGTATGCATTCCAAGTCCCACCCCAAGCTGAAAGTGATCACTACACAAAAGCTTACACTAAAGCCCTGTATAAAACTTGCATAAGTGTCTAAACTCGGCTGTACCAGATAGAGTCAAAACCAGAGCCCCAAGTACAATCAAGCTGCCATGGTGGGCTTCTAGCATCAAGAACCTCTACAATAAACACAAAAGGTTGCTGTCCAAGAAAACAAAGACAAGGACCCAACAATGAAAAAGCACCTTCCTTAGCCTTAACAGGCAAATAAGACAACTTGTCAAATCCTTCAAGAACTCTTTTGAGAGAAAAATAGAAAGTTATGCCAAGGATAACCATAAGGTCTTTTACAGGCATGTATGTAACCTAATGGGTGGGACCCAAGCATATGCAGAACTGGTGGTCAAAGGTATCACACACACACTGACCCCACAGAGATAGTGAACCTACTACCGGATAGGTTTGGTGAAAATTTCACTCCCTTATCCTCTCCTAACTCACAACAAACCCTTCCTCAACCCCCCCCCCACCTTACACATCTGAAGAGCAGGTCCTCAAAGCCCTGTCCAAGGCAAAGAACACAGCCTCTATGGACCAGATGACATCCCAGGCTGCCTTCTAAGCAGGCTAAAACATGAACTATCATCACCACTAAGTAACATTTTCAATCATAGCCTAACCATAGGCTTTGTTTCTGTGGAATGGCGAACAGCTACAGTTATTCCCCTCCCCAAAGGTGGCCTAATAACAGACCAGGGGAATTACAGACCCATAAGCATGACCAGCTTCATCTGTAAGGCCATGGAATGTATCATTATGGACCTCATAAATAAAGACAAAGGTGATCTCCTAACCCTGAATCCTACCCAATTCAGCTTTGTCAAGGGCATATCCTGCCTGTTAAATCTGGTAGATTTCTTTGAAAGTGTGACCAAGGCCACTGATGAGGGAAATCTGTGCACACAGCATACCTCGACTTGGTAAAAGCTTTTGACACAATCCTACATTCAGGCATTACCAATAAACTTAGCAAACTGAATGTAAACCCCTTCATTGTAAGATGGGTTGCCAACTAGCTTACAAACTAGACACACACTATTAAAGTGGGTGACTCCACATCAACCAGCAGACCTGTTATCAGTGTGGTGCCACAGGGTCAGTGTTCAGCCCCCTACTGTTTGGTATTTACTACTCATCAGTTCAGGTCAAAACTAAAGGGTTGTGACTGACCAAGTTTGCAGACAACTGCAAACTAGGTGCAATCATTGAATCCCCAAATGATGTCAGTATACTCCCGGAGGATCTCACACAAACCAGCAACTGGTGTATTAGTCATGGTCTCAAACTGAATGTAAAGAAATGCATCATCATTCCCTTTGGCACAAGCAATGTCCCTTCACACTATCAAATTAACAACAGTAACCAATGAAGTGGTAAGGGATCTGGGATCACAGGTTGAATGTGACCTTAACATTGACCACCATGTGTCTACCTTTGTAAGGAAAGCTTTCCACGTAGTTCACTTGATTAATAAAGCTGCCACCTCAACAGTAAAAAAAGTTATAACCCCACTATACTCGGCACTTATCTGGCCCAAAGTTGAGTATAACACTCTATTCAGTGTGTACCATACTAAGCACCTGCAGCAATTAGAGAGACCTCAGAGGTTTCTAACAAAGAAGAGCAAGGGCCTTCAGCATATACCTTGCACAGACTGACTAAAGTCCCTGTCACTATACTCCGTATTGTATAGACTTCTTAGGGGAGATTTATGCCAGGCCTACAGAGCAACTTAAGACCCAAACCTGAGGAATTTACTGCATATCCATAAATCAAATGGGTCTAGGGCTACCCATTACAGTAACTTAAATATGGCCTGTGACTTAAATGGGACATGCTAAAAATGACAAATTTATCCCCAGCGACTGCCACATCTTTGGAACAGGCTACCAATTCATGTGAAACAGAACACTTCAATGACACTATTCAAGAGGAACCTGGATGAGCGGATGATGCACTGTAAATTCTTACCAGGGATAGCACCCGCAACCCTCCTAGACATGGGCAGTCATCACTAAATGCAGTCTTAGGTATTAACTAGTACTTCTATGGTATTACATTGGGTTGAAGTGGATAAGCTTAAAAGGACCTCCGGGTCGATAGCATAGTAATCTCCTATGATCCTATGAACATCCTGTAACATTTCCTGTCCTTATCATTTAAAGTCATAATTAAAGTCACCAACAAGGATGATTTTCATGCTAACCAATAAAAAGGGGTGCACATTTTCAAAAAGGTAACACAGTGGTAATAATCTACAGGGCCATATAAGGTTAGAAGAAGAATGACTGTATATGAAGACCTAGAACTACATCTCTCCAAGTGTTGTGATTCAGACATCCAGTCGGTTAACACTGGGGTTATTAAACAAAACAGCAATACCAGAACACTGCAATGGATATAAAAGCCACAGAATCTTATGTTCCTGTAGCAGCTTAAACTGCATCAATTTTATAGCAGGAAGCAAATGAATATGCAGTAAACAGATAGCATCATGACAGAGAATTATGTACCATTTTTAAGTGAGGAGATGACAAATGTCACTAATCATACTGTTAACATTAACAGAGAAAAGGGCAGTATTAGCATTTTGGGTGCCCCCCAGCAAATGTGAAGTTGAGGGCCCCGTAGGCACTTCCAGTCTAAGTATCACCCTGCAGCTGCCAACCTTTCTAAGCAACCTTTTAGTTCATGCTGCAAACTTTTAGAAATAGTACACACAGACTAATCTGTAGCTACAATGCTCTTACTTTACAACAAGTCTCTGCACCACACTACATTGGCTCATCTCACAAAGGGACATTTAAAGTTACTTGTATTTAGTTGCAACAATGTTACATTACAATGACTCTATGTACAGGTCTGGACATAGGTGAAATGGTGCCCTAGGCACTGCCTGCTCTTTTAGCCCCCCCTAAACACACACATCTTCCAGCTCTCTCCTCTGTTCCCCCATCTTGGGCTCTCCATACAATGCACATTACTTTTTTTCTTCCTTTTGCCTTTTTCTTCAGCTTTTTCAAGAAACCATAACTTTCTATATGCTCTGAAGTACATTTTAAAGCTTTTTTAAAATATTTTTTCACAACCTTTTCTTACAATGATGGTTTGAACAGAAATTTTGATTACGGATAGAAATTTACTGTTGCTGTTTAGCTTTAGTTTTCCTTGCATCCTTTCAACACACCTTTCCTGATCATGACAGAACAATAATAACCATTTAGGACATATCCCAATTAAGCCAGTGCTCCCCATAAGCCATAGAGGTTATATATGCTCTGAGATGCATTTTAGAGCACTTTCCCAACCTTTTAATCCAATGGTAAAAATCATGAGAAAGAAAACAAACTCAGTCTTATTTTTTATTTCATTGAAGGCATAAGTTGTGCCCAAGGCTTAATGTTCACGCTGACAAAACAGTAACTCACAATAAACAGACAAGCCAATTATTGTGAGGATACACAGGTCCTACCCCCCCCCCCCCCCAAAGAGAGTCACTGCCTATGCATCCCTCTGGTGATAGAGTGGGATGAAAGCAAAGATTCAAATGGGCACAGTTAGGTACGTCAAGTGACTACTGACATACACACACTTAGCATGCTTTCTCACCCCTCACCACTAACCCACAAAGGCAGCCACCTATATAAATGCTAATGTGTGATTGGAAGGAAAGTGAAACAAATGATTACTGTTTTGTAATTGTATAATTAGCAATATAAATAAAACTGAATATCTCTCAAGATGTGCTACTTACAGTGCAAATGTTAATGACAAATTTCTTCAACAACAACATCTAAGGTTCCTCCTGATGCCATGTAATGCTTTAAAAATCACTTGACACATTACATACATATAGAAATATTGCCCATTTTCATAACTATTAGCAAACTATCAGCATCTCTAGTATAGTGTTGTATAAATGGACACTGACAATAAATGTTTCTGACTCTCACCATGGCATTTCACACATACCCCTCAACAGCATGTTGGTCTCTCAGTTATGAAAATATGAACAAAAACATAAAACAAATTAAATAATAAGTGATGATTAATTTCTCAAGTGCAGGACACCATAGAGTGACAGTCTTAGTGTCATTTTCTTAATAAGTCATTGCCCTCTCTAATACTGCCTATTATAAGATGGAAAGTCACTTAGTTAAAGAACACTATAAGGAGATAGGGATGTTAACTGGAAACATAGAACAAGGCCCTATAGGCTTGAATGAGTAAAGAACCAAATTGCTGTGTATTTATGGAGCACTGGTTTTAGTTCATTAATGAAATGTTTAAAGAAATGACTAGCAAAATGGTTCCTAAGACATATTACTGCATGTCATTTGTGCGGAGTATGAATATTTTAGATTATTTACATATATTAAAGAAAGTGTTCCATGACTGAACCAAGAGAGTAGACAGGAATTCATTCTTACTAATTCAAAGAAAATATGTTTATGCAGTTCTCATGATATGGACAACATTGACTAAATTAAGTATGATTGTTAACTGCTGTTCTAGGGTAAAGTAAATTAATTTTAACAGTCTATATCTGTTTTAGCTTAGGCCTTTAAGCCTAAATTAGTGATTCTAGTACATAGTTGCACTACATTTTTGTTGTTTTAAGTAGTCAAGTTGTTGTTATTAATCCCTGGTTTCATTTTTATTTATACTCAGTATCGTACAGATAGCTCAGAGGTGATCTTTGTCTCACCTACAAGGCAATCTTGGACCCTGCCCTACTAGAGATGGTCCATATCCTTAAGTCTAACTCCTCGGTATTACCTGCTTGAAAGGCCTGAATCTAATATGCAACATCAACAAAACCTGCTGGGGAGACAGGTTTGTCTCCCAGTGGTTGCCCCATCTCTGGAATAGACTTCCTATACATGTCAAACAGAGTACCTCACCAGCCCTTGTCAAACGCAACCTTGATGAGTGGATGGGAAATCATAAATTTGTCTCAGGGATTCCACCTTTGTCCCTCATTGACAGGGGTAACAGGTGCTGACTGAGGTTTCCTTTCTGGTGATAAACTCTTGGCTAGACTTGTAAGGGCCCCAGGGCCATTAGCCCAGTAACCTCCTATGATCCTATGAGTGTATGCCAGGCAAGCTCAGGGTTTGTCTTAGCTTTGGGGCAGTTCCACACTAGTCAGCTCAGAGCTAAGGGTTTAATTGTTATTATGACAATAATTAGAACAATTTAGAGTGGCTTAAGTGAAAGAAGATAGAAAGAAGCAGTTTTTTGAGATGATGATACATTTTTAAATGATGTGGAAGACCAAAATGAAAGAAAAATGAAGTGTGTTTTAAAACCAATAAATGAAAATCATATACCCTGCTATATGTAAGCTATCAACTGACCTTTTGTTCATAAAATGGTTGTTATCCATTTTTATTCTCCTCAGTGAATGGGTTATGGATCTGACTCTCAGATCCAACTTGGCCACATACTTCAGACTTTGAATTCAACTCTTGAGCGCCTCTCTCTACCCATAATTCCCTAGTCCATTCTTAATACCTCAGATTGAGTTTAGTGCCATAAAATCCTGATAAAATAGTTAAAGAAAGGGATATCTCAAAGAATAGGGCAAATTCAGAACTATAAGTTCCAATAAGAAATCCAGTAGGTTTCTTCAGAAGATGCAGGAAGGGGAATGGATTGGGGGGGGGGGTTGAGGAAGAATGAAAATGGACAACACAGATGCCTAGTTATTGTGAGTACATAACTTTCATATCTGATATTGTCTTTTTCATTCTTCCTCAAGGAATGGGACAGAATTCCCAGCTACGTGAATCTTGAGTGGCCCTCATGGAAAGATATTCTGGAGAACTGCTGAACTAAAGGCAGCTCTATTTCTGGAAATTAGGTTCAATTTGTAATGGGTAGCAACGGTATAAGGATTGCACCACGTGGTTGCTATGCAAATATCATCAACAGAAGTTTTTGACCAAATTTTTTTGAGTAAGATACAAACAGCTGGCCTGGATTTTCTGATTTCTTTAGTTCTGTGTAGATAAAAACATAATTGTCTGTGCACATTTAGGAGATGTAGCATGTATTCTCCTTTATTTGGAAATTTTGGAAAGAAGACTGGTAAATGAGTGGATTGGTTAAAATTAGATTCAGAAGCCACTTTAGGTAAAAAGGAAGGGTTTGTCTGTAAAGTTACCCCATCTTTGTGAAAAATGATGTACAGAGTTTTTGATTAAAGAGCCTGGAGTTCAGAAATTCCTTTTGAAGAAGTAATAGCTACTAAGAAGGCTGTTTTCCATGATAAGAATCTTAAATAATGTTTTGCCGATTCAAAGGGTTTCTGAGTGAGATCTTGTAGAACCATAGTAAAGTCCCAGGAAGGTGAAGGAAGCTTTACAAAACTTGAAAGAGGTAAAATAAAAATTTATATCTCCTGTATGAAAATTTGATACGGCTATCAACTGTAGTTTAATCACAGAAAAACTAGCTCCTTCTTTGAAGAGAGCAGTCAGAAAATCAAGAACAGCAAGATATAGCAGCAGTAATGGTGTCAACATTATTTCTTAATGCCCGAATGGAAAATCTTTTCCATTTACTCTTGTAAACCTTCTTGGTGGAGTCTTTTTATGAGGTTACTAGAATGGTACATACTGGAGAAGAAAGCCTGGGCTCTCTGGCTATTATTGGAACTAGAAAAAACATGCGGTTAGTTCCAAGGCTGGGATATTGGGATGACTCATCCCTGCAGGGTGTGAGAGGAGATCTGGATTTGGGTCCAGTACCCAGGGAGGATAGCAAAGATGAGACCAAAGGAAGGGGATCCATACCTGTTGAGGCCAGTGATGGCAATAAGGATAACTGAGCTCTTCAACCAAACTGCTTTCTGTTGGAATTTGGAGGTTCAAGGGAAATGTTGTTGTGGGGGATGCAAAGAAGTCACAGCAAGGGTGGCCCCAAGGATGGAAAATTTTCTGTGCCACTGATTGAGAGACCACTTGTGAGGCATCAGAATGGATCTGCTGAGTTTGTCCACTAGCATGTTGGTTTTCTCCGGAATATGAGGTGCAACTAGAAAGTGGTTAGTGGAGATCGCCCATTGCCACACTCTCATAGCCTCTCAGCAGAGAGGGTAAGGTCAAGCTCCCCCTTCTTTCAAAAGGAGAGATATCTATACCAAACGATTGCAGCCCCCCAAACATTTCCAACGCCCAAGTGAGAACTGCTCCTCCAAAGCAAAAAACACAGCATCCATGGGACCCGATGGGGTCCCCGGCTGTGTGCTCCACGAACTCAATGAGGAATTAAACCCACAGCTAGGACAGCTGTTTAATCAAAGTCTTACCTCTGGATACGTGCCAGGAGTGGCGCACTGCAACTGTGGTCCCACTTCACAAAGGCGGTGCCTCCACCGACCCTGGAAATTACCGGCCCATTAGCTTGACAAGCCTTATCTGCAAAGCCATGGAGAGGATCATAATGGACCTCATAAATAAAGACATAGGGAATTTGCAGACTTTGGATCCAACCCAGTTTGGCTTTGTCAAAGGCAGATCATGCCTTTTAAACTTGGTTGACTTTTTCGAAACAGTCACCAAAGCCATTGATGAGGGAAAGGCAGTCCATACAGCCTACCTCGATCTGGCGAAGGCCCTCGACACAATACCCCACTCGGGTATCATTGAAAAACTCATCAGCTTAAATGTTAACCCATACATCACAAGATGGGTTGCAAACTGGCTGAGTGACAGAACCCACAGGGTCAGAGTTGCTGGCGCCATGTCAGACTCAAAGCCTGTCACAAGTGGTGTCCCACAGGGCTCAGTCCTGGGTCCACTCTTGTTTGGCATCTACTTTTCTGAAGTACAAGCAAACACAGGAGGGTTATGGCTGACAAAGTTTGCAGATGACTGCAAACTGGGCGCCATAGTAGAAAACACATCTGACACAGATATCCTTCAGAGGGGTCTCACAGAAACTGATGACTGGTGCCAGAGCCATGGCCTAAAGTTAAATGCCAAAAAATGCATAGTCATACCCTTCAGGAAAAACAAGGTTACCCCTAGCTACCAAATAGGTGGCAATCCACTGAGCACAGAAGAAGTTATCAGGGACCTGGGGACCCAGGTTGATAGTAGTCTGTCATTCGACACCCATGTAGCCAAAGTAGTTAGGAAGACCTTCTACATTGCCCACCTTATCATGAAGGGATTCTCATCTAGATCAAGGGAGGTCATGGTCTCCCTCCACTCATCACTCATCAGACCAATGATTGAGTACAATGCCCCATTCGGAATGTATCTGACTCGACACTTACAGCAGCTGGAGAGGCCACAAAAGTTCCTCACCAAAAGGATAAAGGGTCTCAAAAATCTGTCCTATGCTGCCCGACTGAAAGAACTCCAGCTCTATTCAGTCGCCACATTGCTCAGAGGTGACCTTTGCCTAACATACAAGGCCATGTCAAACCCAGATTTGATGAATATGCTTCACCTCAAAAATCTAGATCCATCAGAGCCACAAGGCGGAGACTTAAACCTCGACACGGCTATTAATAGCACGTGCTGGTGGGATAGATTCATCACCCAAAGACTCCCTATGCTGTGGAACAAAATCCCGGTATATGTGAGGCAGAGCACCTCGCTGGCCTTGTTCAAGAGAAATCTTGACCAATGGATGGGAGATCGCAGATACACCCCAGGGATTACCTCAGTGTCACTGCTCGACAGAGGCACAGCAAAATAATGGGTATAGTTCCCCATACTAAAGGGGTGGCGTAAGCCACAAAACGATGGGCTAGGCTTGTAAATGCCCTCAGGCAGATAGCCTAGTATGAACCTATGAACCTATGAACCTATGTACCAGGCTACAGACATGTTGTCAGTGTGAATCACAATATTCCCTAGTGGAAGAGCATCTTGAAATATCTTCAGTATTAGTAGGACTTCTCTCATCTCCAGGACATTGATATGCGAACTGGTGTCTGGGGGGAGACCACGTGCCTTGGACTGGCGTCCCAAGTAATGCCTCCCAATTGGGAGGCATCCGTAGTCACTGTGGCCATTTGGGGTGGTAAACCAAAGGGTTAACCTAGGTAAATGTCATCTGACTTGATCCACCAATGGATGTAGTGTTTGCAAATCAGTGCAAGCTTGACTGGGGAAGATAGGGGCTGTCAAAGAATAGACCACTGAACAGCTACAGTCCATTGAAGAACATGCATATAGTGATGTGCTAAAGGAAGAAGTAGGTCTATTGCTAATGCCTTAAACCCCAACAGTTTTATAGAATGAATCTGGCTGGAGGAGTTGGATGGGATAGAATCTGATGAACCTGAGATCTGATTGTGTCTATATGATGAACAGGTAAAGAAGCAATTTGTGTTGTTTTGTTCAGATGTGAGTCAGTAAACTTCAGGGTCTGTACTTATATTATATAATGATTTCACTTTGCATAATTGATTGTTATTCCCAGTGAGTGACAAGTCTGGAGCAAATAGTCCCTGGATTGTTGAAGGAGATTCATAGGGAGGGCAGTGAGGAGCCAGTTGTCTAGGTATGGAAACACTCAGGATTAATTTAGTCTCAAGTGAGCTGCCATCACTGCCATACATTTGGTGAACACCCTGGGGGATGGGGTGTGGCCAAAGAGCAGGGGTCTAAATTGGTAGTGACTGGCTCCCAACCAAAAGCATAAATATCTTCAGGAGTACCTTTTATTTTGATGTGATAGTATGCATCCTGAAGATCTATAGAGCACAGCTAATCATCCTTGTGAATAAATGGCAGAATGGACTGGGCCATGACCATTCAGTGACTCTTTCATGTACTGGTTCAGTCTGCTTAGATCCAAAATTGGTCTCAGTATGACTGTTTTGTCTAGCAGCTTTTGCATTTCTTGTTCTGCTGCCTCCTTCTGACTGGGTGGAATGTCAGGAAGGTTCTTTCATTTGTATATTTGGAGCTTGGAAACTGGTATGACGTAACCTCTGGATATTATTTTTAGCACCTAGGTATCTTTTGTTATAGCATTCCAGGTATCTGGGTGCAAGGACAATCATCACCTGACTGCCTTCAGAGATGGGCAGTTGGGCAGCACTTCAGAAGTGCTGAGAGGGTTGGGAGGGTGGCTTAATGGCTAAGATGTTTGCCTTACAAACACAAGGTGCAGGGTTTGAGTCTCACAAGGGATAATTGGCTAGGCTTAAAAAATGGCTCGCAAGGGCAGTTAGCTTAGTACTAACCTAAGGCTTAAAAAATGGCTCGCAAGGGCAGTTAGCTTAGTACTAACCTATGAACCTATCTGAAAATGAATCATGGAAACCCTGATTTTGTGGGCCTTGTCTGACTCTAAGGTGGTATCTACCATTAGAACTGCCTTCTCTCCCTCTAAAGGAGTTGTCTCTATGTAGATCTTGGAAAGCTTTCTGACATTTGAGAAACCACATTTTCTTTCCACCTCTCTGATTTCTAGAAAAAGTTCATTGAGGGGTAGAAAGATTTATTCCCATGGCAGCCATGGTCTTTCCTTCTTGTTCACTGTGGGTAAGCATTTCTTTCACAGACAGACAAAACAAAGATGTTACATCAAAGGGAGGAGCATTGATGAGAGATGCCCTGAAAGGCTCCACAAAGTCACATAGCTGCATCCTGGCATGTCTGCTTACGGCAATGCCTGAACTGGCTGCCTATGAGGCACATTCAGCTGCATGAGAGATCAACCTCATGGATGCATTGGAAATTAATAAAAGAGTGGCCAGCTGAGAAGATGATCTTTTGAAATCCTCTGCAAACTTAGATTCAGAGGGAGAATTTGACAGTTCTTTGGTCAAATCTTTCTGCAGCCTTACAAAGTCTATCAAATAGTTAAGGGATCTTAAGGTGAATGTTGCTGAGGCAAAGACTTGCTTTCTGAATCTGTTCAGTTCCCTAGGCAGTGGACAGATGAGCTCTTTTCTGGTAGATCATTTTTAGTAGTTGCCACCACCACCATTGCATCTACGAGGAGTCCTTTGCTCCACTGAGGGGGAGCTAGGAATTTGTCAGGTCAACAGACTATTGGCTTAGTGGAATCCAGCTCCTTCCATGCCCAGTGAGAGACCAGATCAATAAGCTCATTCGCCCTGAGGTCCCCCAAGATGTAGACAGGCCACAACCAAAAGCCTCCAAAAATACTGACTCCCATGGAGAAGGATTATCTGAAGAGCAACCACCTTTTTGTCTAGGAATCTCTAAAATGTCTCCAAAGGAGACATCATCAGCTGGTGGTCTGGAGGACCCTTTGTCTTCCCCTAAATCAGTATCTTCAGTGAGAGATTCCAAAAGGGAATCTATGTGCCTCTTCTTGTGCATCCTCTTCTGATGGATCTCCTTGGGTGGTGTTCAGTGGAGGTATCAGAAGAGGGGGGGGGTATTTCTATGGGGACTGGTTGGAAACTAGGTGGAACTGTCTGTCCCTGTGGAATAGGCCTGATGGACTCAGAGCTCAGAATGAAGAGGGAATAGGACATGAATCCAACAGATGAGAGACAGATTTTCTAGAGAGGGAGAAAGCCCTTTCCACAATCTGGAAGGCAGATGGACCCAGAGAAGCCATGGCCACCTGCACTTGAGCTGA
Source organism: Protopterus annectens (assembly GCF_019279795.1). Lineage (NCBI taxonomy): Eukaryota > Metazoa > Chordata > Ceratodontiformes > Protopteridae > Protopterus > Protopterus annectens. Next base: position 1,436,972,842 of record NC_056725.1, read on the forward strand.
GACTTCCAGTACAGGTAGACCACAACTCTGATTGGATCTATGCCTGGAGGAGAGAACCAGTCCTGAGCTGTCCAGTGTTGAGGATCCAAGGGGCAGGGATGGATATGATAACATCAGAGTATATCCTAGCCCATTGATTTGATGCTGATGCTGCAACTCCGGGACCTGTTCTTATCCAAAGGAATAGCAGAAGAACTGGTCATAGAAGCTGTTAGAGTTCAGGAGGTAATTTTCTTTGGATCTGACTCTGTAACTCTCAGAGCTGTTGGATCCTGGGGCTCTGAAACTGAAAGATGGATCAGACAAGGAGATAGCATTGTGTGAGTAGTGGCTGGAAGACTCATGAATCCAATGCAGGTAGCTTTCATCCTTCAAAGTTGGGAACTGCTGATTGAGAGCTCAGTGTCTGTTATTCCTAAAGTGTATTAGTTCTGGTTTATACACTTGGGCTTCAGGCCAGTTATTTTACATTAAGAAGGTTCGTGGTCTGCACTCTTGTGGGAGGAGAGGCCGAACTCTGCCCTTCTGAGCTGGGAATTTCTGGTTAAAGGTTTATAGTGCCTGCATATTTGAACTGTTTCTTACTGAAATTGGTACACCTTGTTTGCTGTAGCATAGACTAGATCCAGGCCTGCTGAATCTAGCTTTGTTTGTATGCTTGTTGTTTGTTTGCTTGTTATTTCCCTGGAACACTAATTCCACCTAAAACGCGGCTTCTCAGCGCTTCTGTGGATCCCTAGTGATATCTGCATTGCTTACTGTACTTATTTTCTTGTTTCACTTGAAAGAAAGTTACTGTTTGTCGTTTTTGCATTTAAGTTACCTGTAACACATGGCACTTAAGTTACCTGGCACTTGCTCACTAAAGCAATTATACAAGTCAGCTCTAAAAAATTAAAAGCACTACACCCTCACAAACTCCCCTTGAGTACCTTGTTCCCCATTGGCCCTTTTTTCAATTATAAAGGAATTTCCAATACTATTCTAGCATGTCCAAAGGTCAGTTGTCAATCTCTTCTCCGGTCCAGCTGGTGAATATGGGAATGTTGAGGCAATGTTACAACTGCCTCATGTACACAGACAACCCTTCTCCTCCTCCCAACAAATTCCAACACATGTGAGAGATGCAACCATATAGCCATACTGGAGGCTAAGCTCTCTCAACTCAGTACTGGCGCAACCAGTCAGGAGGGGAAGGAAACCACACTCACTACAATTCCAGTCTCACATAGACCTACCATGACAGCAAACCAAACACACAAAAACATACTCGGAGGCTCTAAATAAAAATCTGCCTAAGCAGCAGAGACCTCCAAATCAGACACCCAAGCAACCGCTACCCCAAAACAAAACATGTGCAACACATAGCTCACAAAGCCAGTGTGCTGAACAGTCACAGCCCTTAAGGCTAAACAACACACCTGATACACTTGTAATAGGTGACTCTATCGTCAGGCACACTGACATCCCGCTCACCAGGTTGAACAAGGAGAAGGTCACGGGGAGCAGTCTGTCGGGCGCTAGGATCCGCCACATAACACAAGCACTCAGGTCACTCCAAGGCAAGTACAAATATGACTCAGTCATTGTCCATGCTGGTGTGAATGACTTGAGATGTACCTCCCTGGACTACATGAAAAGAGACATAGAGGAGCTCTCTGAGCATGTAGCCCAGGCCGGTATGACCCTGACCTTGAGTAGCATCTTACCCTCACCAAGAATGATGCCACAATATGAAGACAAGATGATCAATTTCAACAATTGGCTTAAGTACTGGTGTCATTCAAAGGGGATCCAATGCCTGTCAGCCTGGGATGATATGCTCGACAAGCCACGATGCTTCGCTAGGGACGGCTTGCACCTGTCTCCCCTGGGCTTTCAGATATTGGCAAAGACTCTTGCTACCCCCATAGTGCCTTTTTTAAGCAAGGCTCAAAAGACAAACCCACCTCCATAGGTATCACAAGGAATAAGAAACTAAGAGTAATGCTACTCAACGCCAGAAGTCTAAACCTCAAGATGCATGCACTTGAAACTCTCCTTAGCATGGAGAACATCGATATCTGTGCAGTAACAGAAACCTGGTTCAGGGCTCCCGAGAGCACCCCAGCACTACCAGGTTATACCTCATACCATGCTTTTCGGCCCCAAAACTTGGACAGAACCACAAAAGGAGGGGGAGTATCGATATTCATCAAAGATACCCACACCTCCAGGTTGGTGGCAAAGCACGAAGCATCAGAGACTATCCATGTGCAACTAACAGTGGGTAAAACTGCCTTCCAGTTTATAGCCTGCTACAGACCACCCTCCCAAACCCAGGAACCCCACTCGGCCTTCCTGAGAACACTGGAAAATATGAAGGTCTCTCCAAACATCATTATATTGGACGACTTCAACTACCCAAACATAGATTAGGAGCATTACTCTAGCTCCAACACCCTAGCCCAAAGGTTCCTAGAATTCATAAACTCAAATGCTATGGAACAACTTGTTACCACTCCCACAAGAGGGGAAAACATACTGGACCTGATCATCACCGACATGGGGACTCTAAGCTCCAGACCAGAAGTGTATCCCTCACTGGTAAGATCAGACCATAAACTGATCTCACTGGATATTCACATCCCGACCCCACCCCCTGCCCAGAAAACTACAGTGAAAAACTTCTCTAAAGCAAATTTCACACTCCTCAAAACCGAGGTGGAATCCTTTAAAGCCCCTGGGCCTGTGGAAAATATGGCCCAGACCGCAGAATCCTTTATAAATGCATTCTATGAACACCTTCAGGAATGCATGGATCATGCAGTCCCAAATAAAACCAAGACCCAATCATTCAAAGGCAGACGTCCTGTCTGGTGGACCCCAGCCATAAACAAACTATACAATAGAAGGAGGAAGCTACTACATGATAGAGCAAAATCCCAAAAAGGGAAGGCATCTCTGATCAGTATTAGCAAAAAACTAAGGGCACTCATAAAATCGTCTAAGGCCAGCTTCGAGAGAAAAATTGCACAGGACGCTAAGGATAATCACAAGGCTTTCTTTAGTTATGTTAGGAACCTGGGTGGGAATTCCCAAATATGCTCAGAATTAGTCCAAAATGACAAAAAATACACCGAACCCACAGACATTGCCAACATCCTAGCTGACAGGTTCAGTGCAAACTTCTCCCCCCCCTCCCCACCAAAAGGGCAAATATCTATGCCAACAGAGTGCTGCCCCCCTGACATCTCAGATGCTCAGGTAAGAGCCGCCCTCTCCAATGCAAAAAACACAGCATCAATGGGACCAGATGGTGTCCCGGGCTGAGTCCTACATGAACTCCAAGAAGAGCTAAACCCAAACATAAAACTACTGTTCAGTCTCAGCCTTACTGCAGGATATGTACCCAAAGAGTGGCGTACAGCAACAGTGGTCCCTCTCATAGTTTCATAGTTTCATAGTATAGTACTAGGCTATCTGCCCTGGGGCATTTGTAAGCCTAGCCATAGTGATGTGGCTTTTGCCACCCCATGAAATGGTACAAAAATGTACAGAATAAATCTAGAATACTGTGCCTCTGTCTAGTATTGACACAATGAAGGTCCCCTTATATAATAGAATTAGTTTACTGTGCCCCTGTCTAGCAGTGACACAGATGTGACCCCTGGGGTAAACTTACGATCTCCCATCCACTCATCAAGATTTCTCTTGAAGAGAGTCAGTGAGGGGCTCTGCCTAATATGAACTGGGATCCTGTTCCAAAGCATGGGAAGCCTCTGGGTTATGAATCTATCCCTCCAGCATGTCCTATTCATACTTGTGCCGAGGTTTAAGTCTTTAGCTCTCATGGTCCTGATGGATTTGGATTTTTTGAGGTGGAGCATGTCCATCAGATCCTGATTGGACATGGCCTTGTACGTCAGGCAGAGATCACCTCTGAGCAGGCAGTATGCTACTGAATAGAGCTGAAATTTCTTTAGTCTGGCAGAATAAGACATATGTTGGAGACCCTTGATCCTTTTGGTGAGGTACTTTTGTGGTCTCTCCAGCTGTTGCAAGTGCTGGGTGAGGTACATACCAAATGGGGCATTGTACTCAATCATGGGACTGATGAGGGAGGAATATAGGGGTACAATGACATCCTTGGATCTGGATGTGAATCCCTTCATGATGAGGTGTGCAAGGTAGAATGTTTTTCTAACCACTTTGGCAACGTGGGTGTCAAATGAGAGGTCACTGTCTACTTGGGTCCCTAGGTCTCTGATTACTTTTCCGTACTCAGTGGGTTGCTGTCTATGTGATAATTTGTGGGTACTTTGTTTTTTCAAAAGGATGACTATACATTTTTGGCATTTAGTTTAAGGCGTGACTACGGCGCCAGTTGTCCGTTTCAGTGAGGCCTTTTAGTAGGATGTGTGTGTCTGCTGGTGTATCGACTATGGCGCCTAGTTTGCAGTCACCTGCGAACTTTGTCAGCCACAGCCCTCCCATGTTTGCTTTAACATCTGAGAAATAAATGCCGAACAAGAGGGGTCCCAGGACAGATCCCTGTGGGACACCACTTGTGACTGGCTTTGAGTCTGACATTGCTCCAGCGATTTTAACTTTATGGGTTCTGTCCTTTAGCCAGTTTGCAACCCATCTAGTGACATAAGGGTTTACTTTTAAGCTGTTTAGCTTATCTATGATGCCTGAGTGGGGTATTGTGTCGAAGGCCTTAGCCAAGTCCAGGTATGCTGTATGGACTGCTTTGCCCTCATCAATGGCTCTAGTGACTGTTTGAAAAAAGTCAACCAGGTTTAAAAGGCAGGATCTGCCTTTTACAAAGCCGAACTGGGTGGGGTCAAGTGTCTGTAAGTCCCCCCATGTCTCTGTTTATGAGTTCCATAATGATTCTTTCCATAGCTTTGCAGACCAGGCTAGTTAAGCTTATGGGGCGGTAGTTTCAGGGTCTGTAGAGGCACCCCCTTGTGGAGTGGGACCACTGTTGCTGTATGCCAGTGTTCAGGTACATATCGAAGTAAGGCTAAGGTTCAATAGCATTTTTATGTGTGGGTTTAGCTCCTCTTGGAGTTCACGTAACACGCACCCTGGGATACCGTCAGGTCCCATTGATGCTGTGTTTTTGCTTTGTTTAGGGCAGTTCTCACTTGGACATCTGAGATGACAGGGAGATTACATTCAGCTGGGGTAAGTATTTCTTCTTTTGGGGGTGAAGGAGGCGAGAAATTTGCACTGAAACTGTCAGCCAGAATGTTAGCAATATCTGTGGGTTCAGTGTATTTTTTGTTGTTGTGAACCAACTCTGAGCATATCTGAGGGTTTCCGCTCATGGGTTTCTAACATAGCTGAAGAAGGCTTTGTGGTTATCTTTAGTGTCCTTAGCGATTTTTCTCTCAAAGTTTGCCTTGGATGTTTTTATGAGAGAACGTAGTTTTCTGCTAATGTTGATGAGAGATGTCTTCCCTTCATGGGATTTCACTCTGACGTGCAGTAGCTTCCTTCTTTTGTTATACAGTTTGTTTATGGCTGAGGTCCACCAGACAGGACGCTTACATTTGGTGGAGAGGGACTTGGATTTGTTTGGGATTGCATGATCCATGCATTCTTGGAGATGTCCATAGAAAACATTTGTGAAGGATTTGGCATTGTGGGATGTGGTATCCACTGGCACAGTGGGCTTAAAGGATACCATTTCAGTCTTAAGAAGAGTGAAGTCTGCTTTTGAGAAGTTTTTCACTGTGGTCTTTTGTGCTGGGGGAGGAGGTGGGATATGTATATCCAGGGTGATTAGTTTGTGGTCAGGTCTCACTAGTGAGGGGTATATTTCCGGTGTGGAGCATTTTGTCCCCATGTTTGTGATGATCAGGTCTAGTATATTATCTCCCCTAGTGGGAGAGGTGACTAGTTGTTCCAGTGCATTTGAATTTATGAATTCCAGGAACCTTTGGGCTAGGGTATTAGGGCTAGAATAATGTACCCAATCTATGTTTGGTTAGTTGAAGTCTCCCAGTATGATGGTATTTTGTGATACATTCATATCCTCCAATGTCTTCAGGAAGGCTGAGTGGGGTTCTTGAGATTGGGAGGGTGGTCTGTAACATGCTACCAGTTGTATAGCAGTTTTGCCTATGGTTAGTTGCACCTGTATGGTCTCTGATGCTTCATGTGTTGCTACTAACCTGGAGGTGTGGGTGTCCTTTATGAATATGGACACTCCCCCTCCTTGTGGTTCGGCCGGGTTTTGGGGCCGAAAAGCATGATACGAGGTATAGCCTGGTAGCGCTGGGGTGCTCTCAGGAGCCTTGAAACAGGTTTCAGTTACTGCACAGACGTCGATGTTCTCCATGTTGAGGAGTGCATCAAGTGCCTGCATCTTGAGATTTAGACTTCTGGCATTGAGCAGCATTACCCTTAGTTTTTTTCCATTTTTGTTTTCTAAGGAGGTGGGTTTGTCTTTTGAGCCTTACCTAAAAAAGGCACTATGGGGGTGGCAAGAGCCTTAGCCAATATCCGGAAGCCCAGTGGTGACAGGTGTAAGCCATCCCTTGCGAAGCAGCGTGGCTTGTCCCACATATCATCCCAGGCAGACAGACATTGGATCCCCTTAGAATGACACCAGTACTTGAGCCAATTGTTAAAGCTGATCATCTTGTCTTTGTATTGTGTTATCATTCTTGGTGAGGGCAAGATGCTGCTCAGGGTCAGGGTCATACCAGCCTGGGCTACATAATCGGAGAGCTCCTCTATGTCTCTTTTCATGTAGTCCAGGAGGTGCGTCTCAGGTCATTCACACCAGCATGGCCACTGCCGGAGTCATATTTGTACTTGCTTTGGAGTGACCGGGTCGTGTGTTATGTGGCGCATCCTAGCTCCCGATAGACAGCTCACAGTCACCTTCTCCTTGTTCAGCCTGGTCAGTGGGACATCAGTGTGTCTGACTATGGAGTCACCTATTACTAGTGTATCAGGCAAGGTGTTTGGCCTTAAGGGCTGCGATTGGTCGACACACTGATTTATTGAAGTATGCGTTGCATGTGTTTTGTTTTGAGGTGGTGGATTTTTGGATGTCTGCTTTGGGAGCCTCTGTTGTTTTGGTAAGTTTTTTATTAGAGCCTCCGAGTATGTCTTTGTGTTTTTATGTGTTTGGTTTGCAGTTGTGGTAGGTCTATGTGGGACTGGGATTGTTGTGTGTGTGGTTGCCATCTTCTCCTGTCTGGTCATGCCAGCCCTGAGCTGAGAGAGTTCAGCCTCCAATTTGGCTATATAGTTGCATCTCTCACATGTATTTGTGTTTGTTGGGAGGAGGAGGGGGTTGTCTGTGTACATGAGACAATTGTAGCATTGTCTCAAGATGCCCAGATTGACCAGCTGAACTGGAGACGACGCCAGTAATCTACCACTCGACATGCTAGCACAGTATAAGGGACAGGTACACCTTTAAGGGAAGTGGATATTCACAGGGGTGGTAAGTAGATGTAGTGCTTTACTTAGTACGAAAGTGCTTACTTAGTAGAGAAGTATTGAGAACAAGTGCTAGGCTTATAATACAGTGAGTAGTCTGGTTATACTAAGAGTAGAGCTTCCTTAAGGGAAAATTTGAAGAGCAGACTTGGCGGAGCCAGAAAAAGTTTAACCTTGTTTAACCGGCACTGCGTTATGCGCACGACCGAGCAAAGCCGTGCAAACGCGGATTTTAAACAGTGAACTACAAAAGAGCTACAAATGGTCCCAAACAACCAATTACTACAGCTTCTTGTGCTGAGGTCACTTCCCCCAAGGACAGGTAGGCTGCTCAAGGCTCCCCACTCCCACTGGTGAGCAAAGAAACTTCCTTCTATCCAAGTAAGGTAATGGACAACACAGGAACTACACCACAGCCCAGAATACAGCAATGCCTGTAAACTGGTCTAAACTAGTCGAGGAAGGCGGGAAAACAAGGATTATTTTTTGTTTTTTGGTAGAAACACACAGAAAATGCAGAAACAGTGATAAATTAGTTACACAGGCTAGTACACTTTAGTGGGCAGCCTCCACAGTTAAATTAAACAAACAAACAAGCAAACTTTCGATCAAATTCGACTAAAATGTAACTTTAAGTGCAGATTTTAAAATAATGCAGCAATCAGTTAAAAAACAATTCAGGCTAGTTCAAGGTAAGCTACAGAATCTATTTCAAGGGGGGAAAAAAGCAAAGATACTTAAATCCAGAAGGTAGTCGCTTTTCTGAGTTCCCTGCTGCTAGGACCACTCTGTAAACCCACGTGGAGCTTGTCTGAGCAGTATAGCCAGAAAAAATGCCCAGAGGCAGATTTTAAACAGTGAACTACAAAAGAGCTAGAAATGGTCCCAAACAACCAATTACTACAGCTTCTTGTGCTGAGGTCACTTCCCCCAAGGACAGGTAGGCTGCTCAAGGCTCCCCACTCCCACTGGTGAGCAAAGAAACTTCCTTCTATCCAAGTAAGGTAATGGACAACACAGGAACTACACCACAGCCCAGAATACAGCAATGCCTGTAAACTGGTCTAAACTAGTCGAGGAAGGCAGGAAAACAAGGATTATTTTTTTGTTTTTTTGGTAGAAACACACAGAAAATGTAGAAACAGTGATAAATTAGTTACACAGGCTAGCACACTTTAGTGGGCAGCCTCCACAGTTAAATTAAACAAACAAACAAGCAAACTTTCGATCAAATTAGACTAAAATGTAACTTTAAGTGCAGATTTTAAAATAATGCAGCAATCAGTTAAAAAAACAGTTCAGGCTAGTTCAAGGTAAGCTACAGAAGCTATTTCAAGTGAAAAAAAAGCAAAGATACTTAAATCCAGAAGGTAGTCACTTTTCTGAGCTCCCTGCTGCTAGGACCACTCTGTAAACCCACGTGGAGCTTGTCTGAGCAGTATAGCCAGAAAAAAATGCCCAGAGGTGGATTTTAAACAGTGAACTACAAAAGAGCTAGAAATGGTCCCAAACAACCAATTACTACAGCTTCTTGTGCTGAGGTCACTTCCCCCAAGGACAGGTAGGCTGCTCAAGGCTCCCCACTCCCACTGGTGAGCAAAGAAACTTCCTTCTATCCAAGTAAGGTAATGGACAACACAGGAACTACACCACAGCCCAGAATACAGCAATGCCTGTAAACTGGTCTAAACTAGTCGAGGAAGGCCGGAAAACAAGGATTATTGTTTTGTTTTTTTGGTAGAAACACACAGAAAATGCAGAAACAGTGATAAATTAGTTACACAGGCTAGTACACTTTAGTGGGCAGCCTCCACAGTTAAATTAAACAAACAAACAAGCAAACTTTCGATCAAATTCGACTAAAATGTAACTTTAAGTGCAGATTTTAAAATAATGCAGCAATCAGTTAAAAACAGTTCAGGCTAGTTCAAGGTAAGCTACAGAAGCTATTTCAAGTGAAAAAAAGCAAAGATACTTAAATCCAGAAGGTAGTCGCTTTTCTGAGTTCCCTGCTGCTAGGACCACTCTGTAAACCCACGTGGAGCTTGTCTGAGCAGTATAGCCAGAAAAAAATGCCCAGAGGCAGATTTTAAACAGTGAACTACAAAAGAGCTAGAAATGGTCCCAAACAACCAATTACTACAGCTTCTTGTGCTGAGGTCACTTCCCCCAAGGACAGGTAGGCTGCTCAAGGCTCTCCACTCCCACTGGTGAGCAAAGAAACTTCCTTCTATCCAAGTAAGGTAATGGACAACACAGGAACTACACCACAGCCCAGAATACAGCAATGCCTGTAAACTGGTCTAAACTAGTCGAGGAAGGCAGGAAAACAAGGATTATTTTTTTGTTTTTTTGGTAGAAACACACAGAAAATGTAGAAACAGTGATAAATTAGTTACGCAGGCTAGCACGCTTTAGTGGGCAGCCTCCACAGTTAAATTAAACAAACAAACAAGCAAACTTTCGCTCAAATTCGACTAAAATGTAACTTTAAGTGCAGATTTTAAAATAATGCAGCAATCAGTTAAAAAACAGTTCAGGCTAGTTCAAGGTAAGCTACAGAAGCTATTTCAAGTGAAAAAAAAGCAAAGATACTTAAATCCAGAAGGTAGTCACTTTTCTGAGCTCCCTGCTGCTAGGACCACTCTGTAAACCCACGTGGAGCTTGTCTGAGCAGTATAGCCAGAAAAAAATGCCCAGAGGTGGATTTTAAACAGTGAACTACAAAAGAGCTAGAAATGGTCCCAAACAACCAATTACTACAGCTTCTTGTGCTGAGGTCACTTCCCCAAGGACAGGTAGGCTGCTCAAGGCTCCCCACTCCCACTGGTGAGCAAAGAAACTTCCTTCTATCCAAGTAAGGTAATGGACAACACAGGAACTACACCACAGCCCAGAATACAGCAATGCCTGTAAACTGGTCTAAACTAGTCGAGGAAGGCGGGAAAACAAGGATTATTTTTTTGTTTTTTTGGTAGAAACACACAGAAAATGCAGAAACAGTGATAAATTAGTTACACAGGCTAGTACACTTTAGTGGGCAGTCTCCACAGTTAAATTAAACAAACAAACAAGCAAACTTTCGATCAAATTAGACTAAAATGTAACTTTAAGTGCAGATTTTAAAATAATGCAGCAATCAGTTAAAAAAACAGTTCAGGCTAGTTCAAGGTAAGCTACAGAAGCTATTTCAAGTGAAAAAAAAGCAAATATACTTAAATCCAGTAGGTCAACAAAGGTGGTGCCTCAACGGACCCTGGAAACTATCACCCCATAAGCCTGACTAGCTTGGTCTGCAAAGCTATGGAAGGATCATCATGGACCTCATAAATAAAGATATTGGGGACCTACGGACACTGGATCCTACCCAGTTCGGCTTTGTTAAGGCCAGATCCTGCCACTTAAACCTGATCAACTTCTTTGAAACAGTCACCAAAGTCATTGACGAAGGGAAGGTGGTCCACACAGCCTACCTGGACCTCGCAAAAGCCTTTGATACAATACCCCACTCGGGCATTATAGATAAGCTCACCAGCTTAAATATAAACCCCTATGTCACTAGATGGGTTGCAAACTGGCTCAAGGACAGAACCCACATGGTTAGAATTGCTGGAGCCATGTCAGACTCCAAACCAGTTACAAGTGGTGTCCCACAAGGCTCAGTCCTGGGACCTCTTTTGTTCGGTATATATTTCTCGGAGGTACAGGCCAACACAGAAGGACTGTGGCTGACCAAGTTTGCAGATGACTGCAAACTGGGCGACATAATCAACTCTCCAGCCGACACAAGCATCCTCCAAAAGGGCCTCATAGAAACAGACTACTGGTGGCAGAGCCATGGCCTCAAGCTAAACGCCAAAAAGTGTATAGTCATCCCCTTTGGCAAAAACAATGTGCCCACAAATTACCACATAGGTGGTAATCCATTAAGTACAGAAGAAGTAATTAGGGACCTGGGGACCCAAATTGATAGCAATCTCTCATTTGACAACCACGTGGCCAAAGTGGTTAGAAAAACATTTTATATAGCCCACCTAATCATGAAGGGATTCACATCTAGATTAGGGGAGGTCATCGTGCCTCTTAACTCATCCCTCATCAGGCCCATAATCGAGTACAATGCCCCTTTTGGGATGTACCTTACCAAACACCTGCAGCAACTGGGAAGACCCCAAAAGTACCTCACCAAGAGGATCAAAGGGCTCAAACAGATGCCATATGCTGCCCGGTTAAAGAAACTCCCGCTCTACTCAGTGGCATACCGCCTGCTCAGAGGCGACCTGCGCCTGACGTATAAAGTCATTACCAACCCGGAATTAAGGGACATGCTGCACCTCAAAAAATCCAAATCCCATCGAGCTACACGCTCAAGAGACTTGAACCTCAGCACTGAAATAAATAGGACATGCTGGAGGGACAGATTCATAACCCAGAGGCTCCCTTCACTCTGGAATAAAATCCCAGTCCAGGTTAGGCAGAGTCCTTCATTGACTCTCTTCAAGACGAATCTTGATGAGTCGATGGGAGATCGTAGGTTTACCCCGGGTATCACTTCTGTGTCACTGTTAGACAGAGGCACAGTATACTAACCTCGAAAAAGGGCATAGCAAAATTAATTTAAAATGGGTGGGGAAAGCCAAACATACTCTGGCTAGGCTTATAAATGCCCTAGGGCAGATAGCCTAGCCTAATATGAACCTATGAACTGAGATGACCCCCATCTGGATCTGAGATCTGAGGAATTTTCACATCATCCTATCTGTGTCTGCTTTGGAATTAGTTTTGGAAGGCTTGGTGGATAATGTTTTGATTGGGGCCTCGAGTGCTTTTTTGGGAGTTTGCATAAAAGGTGAATGGAACCTAGGGGAGATCAGATTCAATAGAAACTTGGGTGAACAAGCTCCTGGAGTATATGATGTACTAGGTTTCAGATTTGAGGACTTGGGACCCATAACCTGAACTGTAGGGCTTGTTGATATAATAATTGGATCTGAAGTTTTAGGATCTGAAGATTTTAGATCCAGAGAATGTACTTTTGGGTCTGAAGAAGTCGGATCTGATTTTTCTGAAATTTTTGGTGACGGTTCCAAAGAAGTCCTGAAGGATTTTGGTGGAGAATGCTTTCTGTGTTCCAAATGGGTCTTTGAGGTTTTACTGGTGTTCTGAGTCCCTGGAAAAGATATAGATGAGGGAGGAAGTAGTCCCTTAAGTATCAGTTTGCTGCGTCCCTCAGCTAAAGCCCTAGTATTGAAGGATGCACATACTGAGCAGATGGTGTTCAGATGAGCTGCTCCTAGACAATATACACACTCCTTGTGGGCATCTGAGTTAGGGATTTTGTGCCACAAGAAGTGCATTTTTTAAAACATGTCAGCTTGTCAGGCATGACAGTAGAAGGAGAGGATGATAGAGAGATAAAAAACAAGGGTCTCTCTTTTTTTGTAGGAAAGTTTTATAGAAATAAAGTATTACCAGCAATGGTAATTAAGAATTACCATGTAGAAAGGGTAGGGAGGACAGAACAGGTATAGCAAGAAAAAATATATCAACTATGGTACATTAAGCATATGCTATAAAAGTATATAAACTACTCTCCTAATGCAGGAAAGGGAAACTGGTAAATAAGATGCAGGTTGTAATATTAATAGACAGAAATTTTATATAGGAAAGCTAAACTTTCACTGACAAAAAACTGTTGAAAACTTGACAAAATGCTATGGGAGAAGTACCCTACATCTTAGCATGATGTCCGTAAACAAGATCTGAGGTATTGAGAATGGAGTAGGGCTTTATGGGTAGAAAGAAGAGCTCAAGAGTTGGATCCAAAGTGTGAAGTATGGAGCCGAGTCAGATCCGAGGGTCAGATCAATAACCCATTCACTGAGGAAGAATGAAAAAGACATCAGATGTCATAGTTAAATGAAATGTAAAATTTATGCAAGGGTAAGAAATACTGTACATTAGAGAAGAATGTACAGAAGAAGGAAAGTCTGTCCACATTTTAATGTTTAAGAGTTCATTTATTAAGGATATATGAGCTATTCTGGCAAATCAATAGATAATGGACTGGTTACAAAATGGATACTCTCCAAGTGTGTGTGTGTGTGTGTGTGTGTGTGTGTGTGTGTGTGTGTGTGTGTGTGTGTGTGTGTGTATGTGTGTGTGTGTGTAGAAAAGTAAAGGTAATTGATAATAAAATAAGTACAAAGAGTACCCCCTGTGCAGTGACAAAGAAGGACAATGACCCAGACATCGTGAGTTGAATTTGTGGCATGGGCACTGAAAAGGTGTGGTGGTGGTTGGGTGGTAGTGAATGGTTTATGCTAGTTTGCCTGCCCTGGGTAGTAGGTGAGGTAGTTTCCAGTTCCCTGATTTGCTGTAGTACAAGCTGAAGATTGTACGTTGACAATGGCAGCAGGCCACATAGGTGTGGGCTTTGTGATTCCAAGTCAGTGACTGCAGGTTTTAGTGTATATGTGTGTGTGTGTGTGTGTGTGTGTGTGTGTGTGTGTGTGTGTGTGTGTGTGTGTGTGTGTGTAAGTGTGTATGAATATGCACACATAGGAAAAAAGTGCTGCACTGAATGAGAATGAAGCCTTTTTGAAGATAAATGGATTGATACTGTATGCAGTTTGAAATGATGTAAGTATTTGTGCTTATATTCTTTTTGTTAATAATGCTTTGTTGCACTGCACTGTTTCTCATATTTTGAATAAACCGTGTCTTACTCTTCCAGAGATGAGAATGACAGTGCATACATCTCAATCTCTTAGTGCAAGAAATCTGGACAAAATGGAAAGACAAAGGCATAAAAATAGGGACATTTTTAAATATTGCTGTTATAAACTTAGAAAGTTGCCAGAATAACATGGTTTGTTTTAACATGCATTTTTTGAAAGATTTGAAGTTTGAAACTGAAACGTATGTCATTATTTAGTGACTTCTGTCCTCAGATCCTCCCAGTGATTTGCCAGAAAACCTCTAATTTTATGAGGAACAGAGCAAAAATATGAGCCAAAAATCTGGACATTCTGAGAAAATCTGGACAGTTGAGAGGCATGGTGCATTCCCAGGGGAGTAGATGGTGGGTACTCCTGGATGTTTCCTTTTCTTTGGTGTCCTGAATTATTGTAGTAAGGTTGTAAGTAATTTGTGTGTGGGAAGACAAGACTTTGTTCTGTGTTAAATAAAGCAGTCCTGGATTGTGCAGATTGCTCCATCTGGTGGCCATTTTTTGTTGTTGTTTTTTTTTTTTTTTTGCTAGGAGTTGATTTATTATGGTGCTAGAAAATAGCATTTGTTGATAGACTTTGGAAGGTTAGTTAACTAGTAAATATTAAATAATTGAATATTAATACATTTAGATTGAATAGTTTAGGTTAAGATTTTAGTGGTGGAATACTGAATAAGCATTTTGATACAAGCACAAGACAAGCATATTTTGTGTGTGAGTGGAACAGGAACCATGTGCACTGGCAGTTCTCTTTTCCAGGTGAGTAGTAGCCCTGCAGCTTGGCTTGATATTAATTGGTTGTTTATTTGCAGGTCCCTTTTCACTCCAGTTGTTGAAGGACACATGAAATCGAATAAAGAAGGGCTATTTAGTGATTTGGAGACAGCTCAGACCCCTGATCAAGGTTTACTTTCTAGGAAAAGAGTCTCACCAGTTGTGGAAGATGACCCATGCTGGATGACACCCCCACTAAGAACTCTCAAGAAGGACTAAGAAGGATGCGTGGACTCCTGCAGTGAATCCCACCACTGTGGCAGAACACGACCATGAGGATCAAGGTAATGCTGTCCAGGTGTGATGGAATCCATTCTAATGGAGAGGGGGCAATCAGTGGAGGAATACCGCAAATAAGTTTATTAATTCCCTTCCTGATGAGGGTAGAGCCAGGATATTTGATTTGACCCTGGAAAGGAATTTTGGAGGCATCCTTGCATTAGATTCTGGTCATCGGCAGGAGGCTTTCCCAACCAGTAATGCAATACCCCCTTTACAAAAGAATAACAGAAAGGCTCCACTGAAGAATAATAGTATCCACAAATTTATTGAAATGCTTTTCGTTCAAGTACCATACAGAACTTCATCAGAATAAACAGATTTAAAGTACAAAGCTTCTTTTATAGCAATTCAAACTTGTCATGTGATGTGTTTTTGCCCTATAATCAAGCTCAGCTTCTTAATTGCATTTAAATGCTTAAGTTAAGCTTAACCCTATGGGTTCTGAATCTTTCTTGCATTTTCTTGTTTCTAAAGAATCCTATAACTAAGTGCACTGGTTTAAAAATGTGCTAGTTTAAAACAACAAAGTGTGCACACATTTACACAAGAATAGTAACAACATATAGAACAACATACATTTCTTGTTAAAATGTTCCTTAAAAAAACTAAAGTTTGGTCTGTTTACCTTAGCAAGCTTTTAAGTTTTAATAAACAGGTGATAGAGCAAGCTTCATTCCAGCCTGGATATGTAAAGGCATTCAGTTTGATTTGCCATATCAGCTCGAATTTCTCCAACAACAAAAAAAAGGACACCCTCTGTTACCAGGTTCAACTTGGTTAATACCTCTAAATTTAAAACCGTGGTTCTCAAATTCTACTATGTGCTCAGCCAGAGCATTTTCTGTTCTAGCCCTATTAATGCTGTATATATGTTCATGTAGCCACTCTTTTAGTTTCCTATCGGTCTTCCTGACATAAAATGCCGGGCATTGTTGGCATTGGGCTAAATAAACTACTCATTTAGAATTACAGTTAAGTTTCTTGTTTAACTTATATTTTTGTTGTCTAACCATGAATGTATAATCCATGTTTATGTGTTTACAGTAGGGACAGCACTCACATCTGAACATCCCTTGTAGCCTAGTATTAGTGTTTTTCTTGTGCTCCAGTAGGCTTTTTAAATAGTGTCCTATTTTAAAGATTACCTGTGGGTGTCCACCTATTTTTGTACAAAATTGAGGTTCACCCATTATTAGGGACCAGTTTTTATATAAGATTTCCCTTATACTGTGTGCAGCCATACTGAATGGTGTTATAAAACTGACCATGCAGTTGTTATTATGAAAATTACTTTCATTTCTTAAACTCCTCTCATAGGGTTCCTCTAAGGTGGGCTCTAGTGTTCTTTCAGGTAGTTCACTATTAAGGAGTGGTTGGTACACTCCCCTGTTTCTCTTGGTCTTCACCTCATCTTGTATGTCTAAAATCAAAGAATCTGGATAGCCTCTTTTAAGGAACATTTTCCTTAAAACTTCACATTATAATAAAAAATCTCTCCCTAAAGTGACCATCCTTGCAGCCCTCACTAGTTGGCCCTTGATGACTGACTTCTGATGGAAAGGGTATGAACTAGAAAAATGTAGGAAGGCATTTGAGAAAGTTGCTTTCCTATAAATCTTTGCTATGTATCTTTTTAGGTTTCTCTCTTTTTCCAGTTCTATGTCCAAGTAGGCCAGTTTTTCAATGTGGAAGTTATATGTAAATTGGAGAAAGCTGGTAGTGTTGTTAAAATAATTAACCACTTCTTCAGCTATAATACTGTCATCTTTGATGATCAAGAAAATATCATCCGAAAATCTCATGTAAAAAAATATTTGGTTATAAATTTTACTATTCTTACTGATGTACTCTAATTCCCAGTGGGCCATTACTAAGTTTGCAAAACTAGCCCCACAAGGTGAACCCATGGCCACCTCTACTTTCTGTAAAAAGTATTCATCCTCAAATATAATGTAGTTGTTTGTTGGCTTGATACTATATTTGCAGGTCCCTTGTTGCTCCATTTGTTGAAGAACATATGAAATAAAATAACACAAAACATTGAAGGGCTATTTAGTGATTTGAGACAGTTCAGACCCCTGATCAAGGTTCACTTTCTAGGAAAAGAGGCTCACCAGTTGTGGAAGATGACCATGTGCTGGATGACACCCCTACTAAGAACTCTCAGAGAAGGACTAAGAAGGAAGCATCGACACCTACAGTGAATCCCACCACTGTGGCAGAACACAGCCATGAGGATGAAGGTAATGCTGTCCAGGTGGGATGGAATCCACTCCAATGGAGAAGGGGCAATCAGTGGAGGAATACCTCAAAGAAGTGTATTAATTCCCTTCCTGATGAGGGTAGAGCCAGGATATTTGATATGGCCCTGGAAAGGAATTTTGGAGGCATCCTTGCATTAGATTCTGGTCACCGGCAGGAGGTTTCCCCAACCAGTAATGCAATGCCACCTTTACAACTGGTCAGTAGGGTAGGGATGTCCCCACTGCAAATGCAACAGGGAACATGTTGCTGAATACAGATATTAACATCACTCAGTTTCTACCAACTATGGCCATTATAAATGTGTCAAGTGCGACAACCCTGGGGTCGTATGTGATGCCCCAGCACTGGCCCAGTAATCAAAAAGCCTCAATCCTCACCACTGGCAGCAGTGGGGGATGTACACACTGGGAGGATGACAAGTACACACACAGTAAAGTGCAATTTCCCTTAAGAGCACATAGGGACCACAGTCAGTATGGGGTTGGTTTCTTCCTCTTTCTCCAGACCCCCAATAAGACTCCTCAGTGGCACAGATATGGTCTCTGTTCAACCAGTGCGTTGTGTCTCAAGTAGCTGACACACACACTCTTTGAGATTTAATTTATATACAAACACACACACGCAAACACACACACACACACACACACACACACACACACACACACACACACACACACACACACACACACACACACACACACAAACACCTGGGAAAGGCTGGCACAGGTTTACTAGCTATGCCCCATTTTGCCCAGACTTTAAGGTAGTTCCTGCCACCAGCCAACTCTTATCAGCTGCTTTAAGGCCCTTAACAAAGGGTGCCCAATCCTGCTCTGTAATGTTACTATTAATCCAAATGGTAGTTTGACTAAGAGCAGTGCTATTAGGTGTGGCCTGCACAGTATCACCAATAGATATGCAAGTAATCTAAAAGCTTAAATATCTCTAGATAGCCAGCCACAATTGAAAGTTTTAAACATATTTAATAATAAATAATAAAAGAGCAAGACAATACTAAATATGTATTCACAGTGACTTCAGAGTTCATAATCACAGGAAATATTTAAAACAACATTGCAGGATAGTCTTAAATAAATACAGAAAACATCTAAACTAATCTTTACTATATTCCTTACTGAATCTAAAAGAAATTACTGTACCCTAGTTAACTTACTTACAGAGCAAAGCAAGTATGGTGAATGGATCTTCTAGCTGATGTTGCTAGGTCAAAGACAAATATAGAATGCACAATCACTCTTTCTAGAGTTCTTACATTAATATCAAATATTACTTCTGCTGGGATACTTACAGCATGAAGTCACTTTTTGTCACCTGAATTCAGTTCCTAGGCACAAAAACAACCATTGAGGTAGCATTTAGCATCCCCCTGTGAAAAATACATAAACAAAGGCTGCTTCTCAGATGTCCGCAGATCCTGGAAGTCCTAAAACAAAAAACACTTCTACATCCCAAGCCTAGTAATTACCTCTCTTTCAAGACAATGTAAAAAACTTCTAGTTCTAGACATTGCACCTGTTACGGTACTGAAACTGAGGGATTACATCTTTTGTTTATGGCCCAGCTATAAAGTAACTTAATTTCAACCATTTTTCTGAAGTTTTGCAAGTTAATCTCATGTGTTTCAGTCTCACTTGTTAAGAAGCTACAATAGTGTATAAAATATCTCTTCAGCACAAATGTGTATACAATATAACATACAGTTCTAATACATTTATAACACAAGCATATGAATCGTGTTGACATTCACAACTGATATATAATTATTTACAAAATTCCAGATAGCTGGGCTGACAGTATTTCCTTTTGTGACATTTGTTCCCCTCTGAAAACTCAAGCTAGTTTTTCAAGTGACACTTGAGAAATGTTGCTTGAGAGGGTTGACTATCTGGGAATACATTACCCCATTCACTGTCTTGAATTCCAGCTACCTTGGCATTGTTGACCCCAGTACAATGCTGTACTGTCCTATCATATGTCTGCAACCCTAGGCTCCACCATAGTAATTTAGGATTTTTCTGGCTGGCTCCCTGTAGCCATACATCCCCTCAGACTCCTCCTAGCTCCTACTGCCAATACTTGACACAAAGACCACCCTGTCATGGTAAGGTTTCATCATGTTAACATGATATAGTTTGTGCCCCTGCCTCCTGCCTAGCAGTATTACCATGTAGTTAACATCACTGACCTTAACACTTTGAAGGGTCCCTCCCAATCTGCCTGCAGCTTGCTGTGTCTGACAGGAATGAGAACCATTACCTACTGCCTTACAGCATACTCTCCAGCTCAAGCATTCCTGTCATACCAGACCTTTTTCTGCAGTTGGGTTTCTGCCAGATTCTCTTGGACTAAGGCCATGAGTTCCCTGAGCCTTGTCCTGAGATTTAGGACATATGTCAAAACAGACTGCTAGTGAGATTCCCACTCACCTTCCCACTCATCTTGAATCAAATCAAGAGGTCTCCTCACCCTATGCCATATAGCAACTCAAAGGGTGAAAAACCTGTGGATTGCTGGGGCACCTTTCTGCAAACAAACAGATGGGGCAAATATTTGTCCCACTCTCTCTTAAACTGATCTGTAAATGCCTGTAGCATGGTCTTGAGTGTAGAGTTTAACCTCTGAACAAGACCATTAGTCTGGGGATAGTAGAGATGGTCTTTTTAGGTGCTTCACCCCACAGTGCTTCCACAGACAAGCCAGCAGGTCTGACATGAAATTGGCACCTCTGTCCATCGGTATTTCTTTTGGGAAACCTACCCTGCTGAAAATCTCTAACAAAGCATTTGCCACCTTTTCTGCCTCAATGAAGGACAGAGCCACCACCTCAGGGTATCTGGTAGCATAATCTACTACCACTAGGATATAATTTTTCCCTGTGGAACTTAGGATACTCAGAGGCCCCACAATATCCATAGCTATCCTCTGAAATGGCTCTTCAATCAAAAGCAAAGGCATCAAACGTGCTTTCACCTTGTCTCTTGCCTTGCCTACCTTTTGGCACTGCTCACAGGTCTGCAATACACTGTTACATTTCTGGAAATCCCAGGCCAATAAAAGTTCTGCATAATGCGACTCTTGGTATGCTTTATGCCCATATGACCTGGAAAAAGGGAATATCATGAGCTATGGCTATATGTCCCAGATGGTAGGATCCGGGCACTACCAGCTGCTGTATTCTCTCTCCCCCTAGCCCTCTCTCAGGGGTCCACTCTCTATACAGGAACCCTTTGTCGCAGTATACAGATTCCCCCTTCCCTAGAAATCAGGTGCTTCAATAACTAACACCCTCAGGCCTTGTAATGTAGGGTCTGAGAGATTACCCTGTCTCAACTCTCTCTTTGTAACCCTTCCCAGCTGCCCTTCCACAGGAAGTCTGGCATCCTCTGACAGCAGTACCTCACTGTCAGCCTGGGTACTACTACTCACCTCTACCATTGCAGACACTCTGTCCAAGGGAACATCAGTACCCACAAGCAGCTGTGGCTCACTTTCAGTCTCACTGCTACAGGGTATCTCCCTTTCTGAAGTAACCATCACATCAGTCCTGGCTTCAAGTATGCAGTCTGTCTGGGTCTCCCCCAGCCTACCAGACCCACATGCTTGTCTCCAAGCCTGACTGCATGTCACTGCCTGCACAAAAGGTACTGTATTGTCAAAATCATGCCCTATCAGGACATCTGCAGTTATATCCTCAAACACACCTACTTTCTGGATTCCTTTTCCACTCTCCCAGTCAAGGTGAATCCTAGCCAAAGGTATTTGGAATGAGGTCCTTCCTAAAGCTCTGACTGGAGTAGACTGCCCAAGCAAGTAGTGCTCCTCTTTAACTATTGCAGGCTTCACAATGGTTAGGTAAGAGGCTGTGTCTGTCTTAGTGGTGGCCTGTTTCCAATTTACTAAGATAAGATATACCCTCTTGTGATAGTTTGCTACCCTTATTGTCTCCAGACAATGTACTGCTGGCATTCTGTCATTCCCACTTACTGGCTGCCCCACCTTTTGTTCCCCATCTTGCCTCCATGGACATTGGTATGCTACATGGCCCCAGTGGTTGCATTTAAAACATTTAACCCTTGGTCCTGGATGTGTACCTGGACAAGTGGCTTCCGATGTAACTGGCAGACTCCATTGGGGCAGTTTAGGCTGCCTATCATGGGTTCCCTTAGACCCATGAGAAGCACTGGGTATCCATTTCCTATGCAGTGATGCCCTGCTTGCTAGGTATAGGTCTCCCTTCTTTCCCAACTCATCTGCAGTATTGCATTGCCTTTCTGCTAACCATTTTCTCATGTCCTCAAGCAAAATGCTAAGGGCTTGTTCCTTCATCAAAATATCTGCCAGCCTTTCAAAAGTGGTGACCTGACACCCACTCACCCATCTATGAAAATAAGTGCTTAGTTCAGCAACATATTCACACACATGTTCATCTGCCTTGCATCCATGCTCACAAAACCTTTTCCTATAAGCTTCAGGTGTTAACTTAAAACATTCTAACAAACAATTTTTAACAGTATTATAATCTAAACAATCAGAATCAGACAATTTAGAAATAGCAGTTGCACCTTTACCATGGAGTAAGGAGTTCAGGAACCATACTTAGAGGCCTTGGTCACCATTATACTGTTTACATACCCTTTCAGACATATGGATGAAACTGTCATAATTATCCCCTCTGTAAATTGTGGAAAAAATGTATTGACCTTTGTTGCTTCTGGGGTTCAGTTACTCCCTTCCTCATTACCTCCATGACCCTGGCGAACAGCCAGCATCTCCTTCTCATGTTGCCTCTGCCTTTCATTCTCCTCATTTTACAAATGTCACCGTTTCTCATTTTCCTCAGCCTCCAGATGTCTAAGTCTCTCTGCTGCTTCTATTTCCAAATGTTTGGCCTCCCGTTCCAGTCTCTTTAACTCCTGATGGATTTTTATGTCCTGTGTAGAATGGTTGAAATGTCTATATTCTGAGAGGTGTACCTCCCCAAGGCCAGTCTAATTGTCCTCCAGATGGCAGGTCCATGATGCAGCTGTGCCCAAGGCTGCAATCATTTCTGCTTTAGTCAGATTGGCATGCACCAGTCCTTTAGCCTGGCACATCTCAGCCAACTGGTTCCTTGTGAGCTTGCCATACTCCTGTGCCGACATCCTTGCTACCTCTCTCTGACTAACTAAGCTAACAAAAAAAAAAAATAAAACAATTGTGAAATGAAACTCTGAATGTGCACTATGTGGCTGATTGAGAGTACAAACACATTCAGTGACGACTGTTCACAGGCTATAGGAATTCAATATCCACAACACTGAATCTTAATATCTGGATATCCCTCCAATGCCAACCAATTAATATGTCATGTGGATATCCCACCACTGCCACCAATTATGTGATGTGGATATCCCACCACTGCCACCAATTAATATGTGATGCCCCAGCACTGGCCCAGTAATAAAGGAGCCTCAATCCTCACCACTGGCAACAGTGGGGGACAAACTGGGAGGATGTCAAGCACACACACAGTAAAGTGAAATTTCTCTTAAGAGCACACAGGGACCGCAGTCAGCCTGGGGCTGGTTTCTCCCTCTTTCTCCAGATCCCCAGTAAGATGCCTCACTGGCACATCTATAGAGTTGAGATCTCAGCTGAGTGGCCAAACCAAGACCTCCAACACAGTCTCTGTCCAACCAGTGCTTTGTGTATCTGCCCAAGTAGCTGACACACACACTCTTTAAGATTTGATTTATATACAAACACACACACACCTGGGAAAGGCTGGCACAGGTTTACTAGCTATGCCCCCTTTTGCTCAGACTGTAAGGCAGTTACTGCCACCAACCAAGTCTTATCAGCTACTTTAAGGCCCTTAACAAAGGGTGTCCAATCCTACTGTGTAATGTTACTATTAATCCAAATGGGAGTGTGACCAAGAGCAAGGCTATTAGGAATGGCCTGCACAGTGTCACCAAATAGATATGCAAGTACTCTAAATATGCAAGTACTCTAAGAGCTTAAATATCTCTTGACAGACCAGCCACAATTGAAAGGTTTAAACACATTTAATAATGAATAATAAAAGAACAAGACAATAATAAATATGTATTCACAGTGACTTCAGAGTTCAAAATCACAGGAAATAGTTAAAACAACATTGCAGGACAAAATCAAATAATTTAGAAAACATCTAAACTAATCTTTAGTATATTCCTTACTGAATCTAAAATAAATTACTGTACCCTAGTTAACTTACTTACAGAGCAAGACAATTGTGGTGAATGGATCTTCTAGCTGATGTTGTTGCCAGCTGAAAGACAAATACAAAATGCACAGTCACTCTCTCAGAGAGTTCTTTATTTAATATCAAATATTACTGCTAGGATACTTGCAGCATGACATTACTTTTTGTCACCTGACTTCAGATCCCAGGCTCAAAAACAACCATTGAGGTAGCATTTAGAATCCCTCTGTGAAAAATACATAAACAAAGACTTGTCCTCAAATGTTTGCAGATCCTGTATGTCCTAAAAGAATAAACCACTTCTATATCTCAAGCCTAGTAATTACCTCTCTTGCAAGACAAAACAAAAAACTTCTAGTTCTAGACATTGTGTCTGTTACTGTACTGAAACTGAGAGATAACATCTTTTGTTTATGGCTCAGCTATAAAGTAACTTAATTTTAAACATTCTTCTGAAGTTTTGCAAGTTAATCTCCTGTGTTTCAGTCTCCCCTGTTAAGCAGTTACAGTAGTGTATAAAATATCTCTTAAGCACACGTCTATACAATATGACATACAGTTCTAATACATTTGTAACACAAGCATATGAATTGTGTTGACATTCACAACTGACAAATAGATATTTACAAAATTTTAGATAGTTGGGCTGACAATATTTCCTTTTGTGACATCGCATATCAAAGCTTATGTCTCGGCAACCATTAAAGAAAAAAATAATTAGAAGAGGATTTTGTGGACATGTTTGATTTAGTTCACCCAGAAGGTATTTATGGTACAATCGATTTGGGCAACCCTGTGCAAGAAATTTGGTCATAGCTTTAGCAACCATAGGGGAAAGGGCCTCAGTCAAGATGGTGTTGAACCAGGCACACATGGGCTTTATGTTTCACAGTAGTCATGGACATTATAAAACCAAAAAGAATAAGAGGGTTCATGTAGCCACTGCTGAGAACACATGCAACCAATCAAACACAAAAAGGTGTGACATAATACTTCCAAAAGCATGCTGTGTAGGAATTCAAGTAATTTAGTACACATTAAGCAAATTTAACTGATTCAACCAATAAAAACATTTCCTTATTTACATGACTGAATTTAACATGGTACATTTCTGAATTTGAATGCAACTTTTGAATAAATGGTTGTCCTTTATTCCTACTACTTCTGCTAATGTTGCTGACACTTTAATTGATTTTAAGTTAGCATTGAGGAATGTGCAACTTAAATTAATGTTTAAAAAGGAAGCATTGAATGGCAATGTAGACCTAGGTAGAGGTATGCTGTTTAAAAAACTTAGTTTATACAGTCCACAATTTAAATAAACTCTAGACATGTTCTATAAAGTGTGCGAGGCTGAGTTCTATAATTATTTTGATAAACAGCATAGGTGTATGAAAAGAATGTCTGATAACCTTACTGAATATTAGAGATCTGCTCTTGAAGTGTTAGAACATGATACCAGTATTGTTATTAGACCTGCTGACAAGGGGGGGGGCAGATTATTGTTATGGATAGTATGTTTTATTATGATTCCATTCTTGTCATGTTGAGTGATAGAGATGTATATCATGAAATTAAGTTAAATGATATCCATGAAATTACTATGAAAGTGACTAACAACTTGTTAGAACTTGCAAACCAGGGGATTATTACTAAAGATTTATTTAGTTATTTTATTGTTGAGAAACCATTAATACCAACTTTGCAAGGACTTCCTAAAGTCCAAAAAGATCCTCAAAGACCTTCTTTTAGGCCAATAGTGGCCAGTGGGGGATGGCTTACTGAGCCACTTAGTATTTATATTGAGAAGCAATTAAGACCTATACTTGAGCTTTACATGTTTAATAATGATGTAAAGAAAGATGTGAAAGGGTATTTTATTGGCGACATATGATGTTATCTCATTATTTACCGTTATTCCTAATAATATGGGAATTTTTATGGTTAGGAGTTTTTTAACAAGGTGTAGTGCATATACTAGACAGCATATTGATTTATTATGTGAGTTACTCAATATTGTTCAATGTCACAATGTGTTCCTATTCAATGGGAAATATTACCATCAGTTGTTGGGTGTAGCTATGGGCACTCCTTGTGCTAATAGCTATGCCAAAATGGTGATGGCTGAATGGGAGACAAATAACTTGATTTCTCACCCTCTAGTGGAGAAACATCTACTATTATGTAGGAGGTTTGTGGATGACCTCTGTCTATTTTGGGAAGGTAGTAGATGTGAAATAGAGAGATTTGTTGAGCATCTGAATATCAGCAGTGTGCTTTTGAGATTCACTGGTGAATGCTCTGAGACTCATATTCATTTCCTGGATATTTTGATTAGTATTGATGAAAATGGTTCTTTGCATACAGAGAGATATATTAAAGAATGTCATCGTCTGTCCTATTTACATAGGATTAGTATGCATCTGACATGTTTGTAATAACATTGCCAAGGGCCAAATATGCATTGTTCAAGTTTAACTGACAGAGATAGTCATCTGCATGAGGACATCAAACATATTACATCTGATTTTGTTAACAGAGGCTATGATAGAAGTGAAGTCAATATTATATTTTGTGAAGTACATAAGATGAGGAAAACTAGGGCTAGGCCATATTTTTCTGAGCCCAATACAGCCAGCCATATGGTGAATAGGACAATGAATAAGACACCTTTTATTTTCTCCTATACCAGAGATCATGCTATGATCAGGAATATTTTACAATGAAATTGGAATATACTATGTACAGATGATCAAATAGTTCAAATAGTGGGGGAAAGACCTTATATTTCATTTAGAAATACTAAGAATCTGAAAAAAAGGTTATGCTATCCTAAAAGTGAGACACATGAAATGAGATTTGGTATGGGTATGGGGACCACTAAATGTGGAAGTTGTAATTTCTGCACCTTTATACATGAAGGGATAGAGTTTAAGCACCCCAATACTAACAAAGTATATAATTTTGACATCAATGCTGATTGTAATAGTAAAAATCTTATATATTTAGCCCAGTGTATTATCTGTTCTTCCTTTTATGAAGGGAAGATGAATAGATGCCTTTGGGAACGAATTTGCAACCGTATGTATTGTTATAGGCGAGGGCATATGTAGAGTGCCTTAACAAAGCACCCTATTGAGAATGATGATAGTCATCAGTTTAGATTTCGAGTGTTAGAGTTAATATATGATGATGAGAGGTTGGGAGATATATCGAATAGAACCGAGACAAAGGAACTTACATGGATTGTTAGGCTTATAGCCCGTTTGGGTAAGGGGCTAAATGACCATATAGCTATTACAGCAAAACAGAGAAGTAGGAGACTTAGGAAATAATGTAGATTTTATTTGAGTTATTATGTATTTTCACAATGTTTTTTAATATATTTCTGGGCTATATTTTAAATGTGTAAGTACATCTTTAAATGTGTAAATGTATGATTGGTTAGTTTGAATTTAATTGAGTATAAAAGGAAATGACCTCATTTGATCAGTTAGGTCTGATGAAGCAAATTTTATTTGCAAAAGCGCTTACCATTTGTACAATAAACTCGGTGGATTTTATACAAACTGTGACTCCTGTATTCAGCTTGCTTGTTTGTTCACATTTTTACTTGCTCTGGTGACTCTTGTGTTGTTTGGATGTAATTACAATTACTGAAATCATTAAGAAAAAAAAGTAACTCTTTCTATAATAATCATTAGCAATGGGGATAAAATTCCATAAATGTTTCAGTGTGGAATAAAAAATAAAAATGTTAAAAGGTTTGTATATGACTTACTAAATCATCCAATAAACTTCAATATAATTTTGCTACTCCTACCTTTAGTACTGAGTTAATAGACACTTGCTTGTTTAAACCTGGAAATACCCAGATAGAGAAAAAGATGATTTTATTATTCAAGGGATTTGAAAAGGGTTTTGAGACTGGGTCTTCAGCACCACTGGATTCCTGGCTGGTTAAAAATATTTTTTCCATAAAGAGCCAGCAAGATGTAGCTACCTGATTAATTGCAAAGGAAGTCTTAGCAGGCAGAGTAATTGACCCATTCTTTTACCCTCCCTTGTCTACTTTTAAAATCTCCCCCATAGGTTTGGTCCCTAAAAAGAAAGAAGGGGACCATAGACTGATTCATCACCTTTCATACCTTGCAGGGGTATCAGTTAATGAATTCATCGATGAGGACCAATCCAGGGTACATTACGCCTCCATGGAACAGGTGGCCCACTCCATTTCAAAGTACACCGAGCCCTGGTTGTGTAAGCTAAGCATGCAGTCAGCATCTCACCTGCTTTCTATCCAGAAGGACTGGCCCCTGTTAGGTTTCAGTTGGATGGTAAATTTTATTTTGATACTACAATCCCCATGGGATGCTCAGTGGCATGTGCTACTTTGAAATTTTAGCTCTGCCATACGTTGGTGCTGGCAGCAGAGGGCACCACAGCAGTCAATGGTTTACTATCTGGATGATTTCTTGATAGTGGGTGAAGGTAAAGAAGGAGCCCTAGAAAGGATGACAACCTTAACCTTACTACAGGATATGTACCTGAACACTGGCGTACAGCAACAGTAGTCCCACTCCACAAAGGAGGCACCTCTACAGACCCTGGTAACTACCAC
This sequence comes from Protopterus annectens, assembly GCF_019279795.1. Taxonomy (NCBI): domain Eukaryota; kingdom Metazoa; phylum Chordata; order Ceratodontiformes; family Protopteridae; genus Protopterus; species Protopterus annectens. Next base: position 1,437,001,213 of record NC_056725.1, read on the forward strand.
CCCATAAGCTTAACCAGCCTGGTCTGCAAAGCTATGGAAAGAATCATTATGGAACTCATAAACAGAGACATTGGAGACTTACAGACACTTGATCCCACCCAGTTTGGCTTTGTAAAGGGTAGATCCTGCCTTTTGAACCTGGTTGACTTTTTCGAAACAGTCACTAGAGCCATTGACGAGGGCAAAGCAGTCCATACAGCCTACCTGGACTTGACTAAAGCTTTCAACACAATACCCCACTCAGGCATCATAGACAAGCTCAACAGCTTAAATGTAAATCCATATGTCACAAGATGGGTTGCAAACTGGCTAAAGGATAGAACCCATAAAGTCAAAATCGCTGGAGCCATGTCAGACTCAAAGCCAGTCACAAGTGGTGTCCCACTGGGCTCTATCCTGGGACCCCTCTTGTTCGGCATTTATTTCTCAGATGTGAAAGCAAACATGGGAAGGTTGTGGCTGACAAAGTTTGCAGATGACTGCAAACTAGGCGCCATAGTCGATACACCAGCTGACACATACATCCTACAGAAAGGCCTCACTGAAACGGACAACTGGTGCTGGAGTCATGGCCTTAAACTAAATGCCAAAAAATGTATAGTCATCCCCTTTGGGAAAAACAAAGTACCCACAAATTATCACATAGACAGTAACCCACTGAGTACAGAAAAAGTAATCAGAGACCTGGGGACCCAAGTCGATAGTGACCTCTCATTTGACACCCACGTTGCCAAAGTGGTTAGAAAGACTTTCTACCTTGCCCACCTTATCATGAAGGGATTCACATCCAGATCAAAGGAGGTCATTGTACCCCTATACTCCTCCCTTATCAGGCCCATGATTGAGTACAATGCCCCATTTGGTATGTACCTCACCCAGCACTTGCAACAGCTAGAGACCCCAAAAGTACCTCACCAAGAGGATCAAGGGTCTCCAACATGTCATATGCTGCCAGACTAAAGAAACTCCAGCTCTATTCAGTAGCATACCGCCTACTCAGAGGTGATCTGTGCCTGACGTACAAGGCCATGTCCAATCAGGAATTGATGGACATGCTCCACCTCAAAAAATCCAAATCCATCAGAACCACGAGAGCTAAAGATTTAAACCTCAGCACAAATATGAATAGGACATGCTGGAGGGACAGATTCATAACTCAGAGGCTTCCCATACTCTGGAACAGAATCCCATTTCATGTTAGGCAGAGCCCCTCACTGACTCTCTTCAAGAGAAATCTTGACGGGTGGATGGGAGATCGTAGGTTTACCCCAGGGGTCATCTCTGTGTCACTACTAGAAAGAAGCACAGTAAACTAATTCTATTATGTAAGGGGGTCTTCACTGTGTCACTACTAGACAGAGGCACAGTATTCTAAATCTATTCTGTACACTTTTGTACCATTACATGGGGTGGCGAAAGCCACGTCACTATGGCTAGGCTTATAAATGCCCCAGGGCAGATAGCCTAGTACTAAACTATGAAACTATGAAACTAAACATTTCTGGAACTTTGTGATAGTCTGGGGGTATACTTGGCTGAAAATAAGTCGGATGGGCCAAGTCAGTAATTGACATTTTTGGGTGTATTAGTTGATAATTCAGCAAACTTCTTCAAACTACTGAAGGATAAACTGGAACATCTCAGGCCCACAATCATGAAATTCTTTGGAGAGCGAAAGGTCATGCAGCTCCATGGATTGTTGAATTTTGGTTGCAGAGCCATAGCCCAGGGCAGAACTTTTTTACATTCTGTCTAACTTGCTAAAAGGTAACAAACACAAATGCCATAGGGCACACATAACACATGGAGTTAAAGAAGGTCTTCACCTATGGTATAACTTTTTAAACCAATTTAATGGAGTGTCACTTTGGCAATCTCCCTGGGTTTCATCCAGAGAACTATATTTGCTCACAGATGTGGTGGCAGGCACAGGTATGAGGTATGTGGCATGACCTGAGTCTTGGGTGGCAGACAGCAGGAAAGATATTACCTTACTAAAGATTTTTTCTACCTAGGTTACTACTTTGGTGTGGAGGGAACATTTGCAAATTAGCAAAATTTCCTTCTGTTTGGACAGCTTGCTGTAGTCCATGCACCGAATAAGTGGTTGTCTAAGTCCAGATGGATGCACTCAGTAATTAGGTTATCAATTTTGATGAGTTTACAGATTAATTTAACTTTTCTAGCATTTGTGTTCCGGGTCACAGCAATGGAATAGCTGACAGAGTGTCCCATTTTCAGTTTACCAGGTTTCGCCTGTTGGCCCTGGATGTGAAACCTCTGGGAGGAGTCATACCCCCATCAGTGTGGCTAATTGGAGAAGGAAAGCTGGATCATTAGTGGCATATTCTTGGGCTTAGAACACTAAAACAGTGTACTCTTCATCTGCCTAAATCTTTAAGTTTTTTTTTACAAATCTCTGTGCAGAGCCAGAGGCACTAGGATCTGTCATTAGTCATGCAGTTTATGATACTCAGATGTTGCAAGGGAGACTCATCCAATACCATTGTGAGTACACTTGGCAGCATTAGTCTGGGTTGCATGCCTGCTAGGATTAAAGGACTGATCTAACCATTGGTTGATACAAAGAATGCTTAAAGGTTGAGACAGCATAGGGGGTCTCTAAGGATTACAGAAAGCCTGTAGGTCATCTTCTGGCTATAAAGATCAAGGTATTTTTTCTTATCAGCCCTTGATTTCTACACCTTTACCACTTGGGCAACCCTGTTCGCATACTTATATGTAAGGGCTTTCTGGGTTAGCGAGTTACTATCATCCATATGCTGGGAAGATGTGGTTATCCACAGAGACTATCTGTTGTTATGGGTGTGAAAATACAAAACTGATCATACCGGTAAAAGACAGCAAGAGTTGAATGTTCCAGTTATTTTCACAGTTTATTGGTTCTCTATCTTGTATAGTTCACTCCCCAAGAAGAAGAAGAAGGTTGAGCTTGTATTTGTTTCAGCTGCAAGTAGACCTTTAAGACTGATTGAGGCTAATGCATTATTGGCTAAAGCCCTTTCATGTCAAGGTGTACCCTCCCAGGGGTGCTCTTCCCATTCCTTTTGCATAGGGTGCACATACGAGATAGTAATGGAGGTTCATTCCAATGAGGTATTGAAAAGGACTGGTTGGTGCTCTGATTCAACTTTATCTTATATTAGGCAACAATGCAGTGATTTTATGTTACAGGGAGGAAAATTATCTGGATAATGGGACATTCCCTCATCGAAAGAGCAGCTTATCAAGAACTGTCTCATCCAGAAGGGCATAAAGGGTTGTTAGAACACAATCACTGGGTAGTCGATCATTTTGTTTTTTCAGGGTTGTCTTGGTTCCAAGTCTGGGAGGTTTGGTGCCAGTTGTCAAAAATAAATGGTTACTCAGAGTGCTAGTTTTTCATCTTTGAGGGAATGACCCAACTGTAATTCCCAAGTAAATCCTATAAGCCAAAAGTTTGTTGGATCTCCAGAGACTTTGTTTGTTGTATCCCAAGTTGGTTTTGTTAGGTTCTTGATTGTACAGTAATCAAAGTTTCCAGATGATTTATCAATAACACAGTGGCTAGACCAGTTGTCCAAACTGGGATACAGGTGATTGAACACAAATATCTGGCTAAGTCTGATAGAGACTTTTACAACCCTGATGGAGTCCACTCCAACTGCATGGGAAGTGGGAACTGATCTATTCTATTTGGACATTACTGTATCATTTGAGAACTTTTTTAAAGATGCACTGGATATAAAATTATGTTATGTAACATCAAATAACCCTGGGAGAGATGCATTTTGGGGGAAAACAGCATGGCCTGCATGCCAGTGGGTGGTCTTCTTGCAGCTTTTCACCTTTGTGTTTCCCTCTATTGCATTTCTGTGGCCTCTCCAGGGTGGTCAGGTTGGTTGGTTGGAGTATTAAGCCTTGGGCAAAGCAGGTCATGCTGGTGCTACTAGGCAAGTCCAAAGGGTGTTTGTAAGTGGGTTCGAGGCAGTTTGGGTTATGTACCCAGTCCCAGAACCCATAACTTAGTTGGAATAGGCTTGGTTATGCCAACCTGTAATAATTGCAATGTTTTACAGACTATATTATTATGTGTTTGATTTTACTTTGATGTTATCTTGGGTCTGGCATCAGTTATGTTATCTATTTATTCAGTAAAATGATCCCAAAGGTGGAGATGGTGCCTTCATTGACTCGGCTTAGGGGCAACCTGTGTTATAGTAACTTCAAGCTTCTTGTGTTGTCTTAATCTCTGTACTTATCTGAATAACTTTTCACATTTTTTGTATCAAGTGTGAAAATATTTTCACCAAGGCTGTGCCTGAAATTGATCAGTTTTGATAAATGCACTATCTGGTATGCTAATATAAATAAAATGAATATAGAGGGTTATGACTGGGTCTCTGATCATAAGTAGTTTATTGTGTGTTTCAGACATGGATTCCAAGAAACTCACCTCAAGAGTGAAGCTGAAAAGGTGAATCTTGACATCTATGCCAAGTAGACATAAAAGATTATGATTGGTGACCTGATAAAATTCTTTGTAGTACACTGAGCTTCATCTATACTAAGGACAATGAGTTACAGGGAACATAGAAAAGAAAGAAGGAAAGAGAAACTATAGGAGAGTGAAGCTTTGAAAGCTGGTTAAGCACTTAATACTGCCGAACAAACAGCAGCATACCTCTGAACTTAATTGAGTAAGAACTCTGAACAAATCCAAAAATAATGGAAGGATAGTGGATCAAATTAGGGACAGTTTTAAAATATTGCTGTAATTTACTTAAATAGTTAGTAGAACAACAGGTTTTGTATCAACATGCATTTTCTGAAGAATAAGCAGTGTGGATCTGTAATGTCTGGTATTATTGACTGATTGTACCCCTTGGAGGTTTACCAGAAATTCAAAATGTATGAGGGACAGGGCAAAGATAAGAGGCAAAATTAGGGACTTTCGACATCAGGGACAGCTTAGTGGCATGGACAGCAGGCAAAACAAAGTGCTCCTTTATATAATTAACTACTTTAAACGCTGTTAGACACTTCAGTGTAACATACTTTTTGTTTGGAAGTGTGGTGAAATGACTTGATAACAGATTTTAAAGGCTGTTCAACCTTCTGCCTCTGTTATTTGCTGGCTGCTCCTGTCTACTGTTAGTTTCTAGCATGAGACTTCATCTTAATAGCACTTAAGCCATTAACAAGCTTTTGTTAAGTGCCCTCTGCTGGCTTTTATATTTGAGTTGAGTTTTGCACTAGGGAAGCGCTTAGCAAGTTTATCTTTTTCCTGATTTCAGAGCATAATTGCATTGCTCTGTGCACTACAAATACATTTCTAGTAGTACAGCATAAAACACAGATGTCACACTGTATTAATACATAGACTACTATGGAATAATCACTTTACTTCATTTTCATCTTCATAGATGTGCAAATTAGTTCAAATGTTTTCTGTCCAGCACTGATCCCTTGGAGGCATTACAAACAAATTCACAGTATAGTAGAGCAGTCAGTGAGGTGATACACATATCAGTAGCTTTCTCCCTAAAAGGGATCAATCCATTGATAGACAACTATTTGGGCATACAGAAATCCACACATGGACACTAAGAATGATGCCACAGTGTAGCTAGTCAGAGAGTCATGACCTGTAAGCATTTCGATCTCTACTCTTGTTCTGCCCTCCTCACAAGAGCTGGTTTCTGATCTTGGAGATAAGCCTGGCCTTTGCATTTCAGAGGTCAGGAGGGCTCTGCTATCCAGTGCAGATAATGAGAGTAGTTCTAGGTGAAAAAAAGCAAAAAAGATATAATAAAAACATGTTTGAGCTCATATCTGATTGGAACTGTTACAAGACCATCAAACATAATATAAAATAGAATTGCTACATCAGAATCCTGAAACTTGCTATCATACAACAGTGAAACATAGATTTTTTTGCTAAGCACACAGCTGCAGAGCCATTGAGAAGCTTCACCACATCAGCCTTGTAGTGATATGCATACACTAGTTTTCTCTTGACAGAACAGCATACACATTAATATAAGGCATGAAGTTGTGGTGACATGCAGTTAACAGCTTTGGAGGTTATCTGGGAGATGTGTAATGGAGTTATTTCAAAGGGAGTGATGGATTAGGCAAGAAGCCTATCATGTCAGCAGGTGATGTTGATCTTACAATGGATGTATACATCTTTGGAATGGGTATATTAGACATTTCTGTCAAAGCAGAGACAGAAAAAAAATAGACGATTTTTATAAGCAAAGAATGCTAAGCATTTATCAACCTTCCTGCCCCTGTATATGACAGAGTAGAGACAAAGAGAAAGGGGGATTTTAATCTGTCATGGTGGCTTACCAGTGATTTGCAGGTTGGGCTTAAGTGGTTTAAACCAGTGTATTTCAGGCTGGGCTTAAGTGGTTTAAATGAGTGCTTTTCAGGCTGGCTTGGCAGCTTGTCAGGGAGGTACTGTACTTGATGTACACAGGGAGTCTATTCCAAAGGGAGGAGAATGTATTGTGTCTAGAAATTATAATGACAGAAAGTGCTGCTGGTCTTTCCTAAATGGTCTTTGGGATGGTATTTGTTAGACTGTTCAATGAAGGTAGAGGAAGCTAAAAATATTTTTTTGTCTTCATTCAAAATGTAAAGCAAGGGTAATTTCTTATGACCCTGTATAGAGCAAAGTACAGACAGACAGAGACCACGAGAGAGAAAGAGAGAGACAGAGCGAGAGAGGGAGAGAGATTTTAATCTGTCAGAGTGGTTTAATGGTTTAAATAAGGGATTTTCTTCAGTTTGATCATGGGTGTTTTCACATTATACAAGATGGTTTCATGGCTACATTACAAAGGAGGTGCTTTGCTGTCAATGATGGGTCTAATAAGAGAGGAGTATAGAGGGACAACAGCATCTATTGACATAGAGGGGTTACTCCAGCAAATAAACTATATGAGGCAGAAAGACTTTAAAATCACAATGAAACATATCGGTGAAAGAAAAGCTTGTCTGCATGGGTACTCAGGTCTGTAATAACAAATTCTGTTTTGAGGGGAGTGCCAGAAATAGGCTAAGAGGAGGGGATAGTAGGGGGCTTTATTGAAGGTAAAATGCTGTACTTCTTGTTGGGAAACCTTCTATTAATTCCAGTTTACTGATCTTCAGAATGCCATAACTGGAAAGTGATGAGGTTGGATTAGTTAACATTAGAGCTGTAGAAGACGGAGAATGTAAATGTGCCATGCTTCATCTTACTTTTCCTCTTTTTCTATGTTTCTGTGATCTCAGAGGTAGCACATACATAATTTATGAGTTTTGAAGCTTACTTCCACATTAGGGGGTACATCCAGGCTCCCACTCCTGCATAAAATATTTAATGTACTTTACAGCTACTGAAGTTTCTCTTCTTTGAATTGCAACCAATGAAGGTTGTACACACTTTATGATCACTTAATCACGTCAGTTAAATGAGATGTGACTATTCATAATAAATCCTTTCTTAAAATGTAGGGAGTGATGATGTTTAGCTCACCAGGTGTTGATCTGATCCAGGTCTTGCTGGAGAATAGAGGTATACTAGGGGAACTGATGGCAGCATCTAATCTGTAGTTACCTCGATGTCCAGTTTAAGTTCTGATAAGCACGTGTAAAATAGGAGAAAACCAAAACTGAGCCTTATGAGATTCACTAGCAACACCTCTTTCACTGGAGGAGATATCCTTACTTTAACAAGGTGCATCCTGCCAGTAAGCCACTTTGTTACTGAGCAGTCAATGTCAGAGTTAAAAATTAGCCTATAGAATTTTTATGTGATGCCTATGTGAGCAATGGTGTCAAATGCCTGAACAAGGCCAATATCGGCAATGTGGACATTGTCTAACGTTCCTGTGACCTTGAAAAGAAATAAACTAAGCTGAGTAGGCATGATCTGCTTTTAAAAATCAAATCTGATTATAATTGAGAATTTGAGATCACATATCTCATTGTTAATAAGTTAACAGTAATGCATTCTATGGCTTTGCAAATAATACTAGTGAGGCGAACACAGCTATAGTTACTGGGATCTATTGTAGGGCCACCTTTGTGGGGAAGTACAACTGTGGTTGTTCTCCAAATTTCAGATACAAAAAACAATGCAGAAATGAAGGTTAAAGGGATTTGAAGAGTTTGGTTTATGTGGTATTTCGTACTTCCAAGCAAACAACCTGGTGTACTGAGGAGATCCTTAAGAATAGTGTGTCTAGTTTTTGACAGTGGTGATGCAACTTGTTTGGGGATAACAGACAATTAGAGGATAAATTGGAATGATGAGATGTATGGAAGCTATGAAGTTGGAGCTAAAATTGGTAGCAAGGATATTAGCTATGGTTTCTGGGATGAAACTGTACATACCATTGAAGAAACATTTGGATCAGAACTACGTATTACTTCTCAGAGAGAAGGAAGCCTTGTAGTTATCCTTGGCATTGGGGGCTACTGTAATTTCACATTTGGCTTTCTGCACCTTAATTATTCAGCCAAGGGCCTAGCTTATTGCTTTTAGATCACTTTTATAGAGTGAAAGAGGGAATTTCTATAAGGAGTCATGAGATTTTTTTCTTTTTCACACAAAGTTTATTTGGATGGGAATTCCACCATGCATTCATATTTTTGAATTTATCAATATTCCTGTGTTAGAGTGCAATGACCTGTTTAATGCATCTGTTCATGAGAGTGTAAAGGACTGAGTCAAAGATGGTATAATTTATTATTGTCTTTAGTGGAATATGCCAGTTATGATTCCCTAGAATGTCAGTAAGTAGCAATATATTTGTGTTAGAATCATCTGGAAATACTGTTTTTCTTGGGTAGGGAAACCTGTATTAAAAGTAAAGGAAACACCTAGGCAATCAGATTAAACTAGGGAGATAGTGACATATGAGGTGGTATAGGTAGTGAGGTAGTAACACATGAGGTGGTACAGGTAGGGAGGTAGTGACACATGAGGTGGTACAGGTAGGGAGGTAGTGACACATGAGGTGGTACAGGTAGGGAGGTAGTGACACACGAGGTGGTACAAGTAGGGAGGTAATGACATATGAGGTGGTACAGGTAGGGAGGTAGTGACACATGAGGTGGTACAGGTAGGGAGGTAGTGACACATGAGGTGGTACAGGTAGGGAGGTAGTGACATATGAGGTGGTACAGGTAGGGAGATAGTGACACATGAGCTGGTGCAGGTAGGGAGGTAGTGACACACGAGGTGGTACAGGTAGGGAGGTAGTGACATATGAGGTGGTACAGGTAGGGAGGTAGTGACACATGAGGTGGTACAGGTAGGGAGGTAGTGACATATGAGGTGGTACAGGTAGGGAGGTAGTGACACATGAGGTGGTACACATAGGGAGGTAGTGACACATGAGGTGGTACAGGTAGGGAGGTATTGACATATGAGGTGGTACAGGTAGGGAGGTAATGACATATGAGGTGGTACAGGTAGGGAAGTAGTGACATATGAGGTGATACAGGTAGGAGAGAAGTCAGTAAGGGCAAGATCAAGGATCACTAACATATATTCCTCCTATTATCGCAGTCTCTCAAAGCTTTTACATGTATCTTTATTAAGGGAGAGCCCCTCACAACTTAAAAGCAATTCTGCAAAATGTAGCAGCTCCCGCATGTTACATCTCCACTTAAAAAGCATTTTCCATACCATCTACACTAGGGGCACTATTTACATTCTCTAACCTTAATGCTCTATACAATTCAGCAATAGTAATGGCCCAGTAAAAATCCTAACACTACTCAATAGTAAGAGTAGGAACTTGCCAGAAAGTAAACACTGCACCTCACTTCTGATCTATACAAATGGGGCACATAATCTGACACAAGTTGCAATACATTAGCATAAATGCCACTATCAACCCTGGTAGTATCTCTTAAAGATTAATTCTCATTTCTTTTGTGTATGTCTCCAAGTGAAGCATAGCTTCTTTCCTACCCTGCAAGAATGCATCTTGGATATCATGCTGTGCTCATATATAATCTGCTCTGCCTGATGACATAATAAAAAATGCTTGCAACTAAGATTGTGCCAGTGTGGTTTGTTTTCATTTATATAAATATATGATTGCCTGTGTAGTAAGTGATGATTTGATAAAGATGTTTCTTGTTTTAAAAAAAGGCAGGAATTGAATAATTAAAGTAATATTGCGTATGGTATATGATATATAGCAATATATGTGAAGTATAATGTATAATGTTTGTTATGTTAATATAGTTTGATTACTTTTATATGAATGTTCATAGGTTCCAAAGGGTGGGAGGTTGGCATAATGGTTAAGATGTTTACCTTACAAACATAAGGTGCAGGGTTTAATTCTCACATAGGGTAATTGGCTAGGCTAAAAATGGCCCACAAGGGCAGTTAGCCTAGTACTAGCCTATGAACCTATGTAAATTTGCCAGTATCACGTGATAAATCAATAAAGGTGTTTGAAAAAAAAATCCTTAGCTTTTACTAGAGGACCATATTCTGACACCGGACAAGAATATTGTTGATGTTTCAAAATCTTGGAGTATAGTCCAGTCCCTTAAATACCAATATACCAATCGGCTTCCAACAGCAGACCCACATCCCCTCAGCTCTTTAAGCGAAGAACAAAAACAATTGTCAGTAAAATATGAGTATAACAAAGCACTTCTTGACTGGACCTCCTAATACTTTACACTTGGGGCTCTCACCCCTTGCTATACTACTGGACTTTCCACCAAAGAGCATGTTAAGCTCAATGTGCTGTCAGGTGTAAATTACCTTCTAATTCTTGAATCACAGTAGGATGGACCATCAGAACCCCCCAAATGGCATGATGAAGAGAACCACCCAAAACATTAATGCCCACTGTTACATTCTATCAATGAGTCAGAAAAAAAACATACAAGCTGATATTGTTAATCCTCGTTCATTCCTTACATGTGGGTAGTCGGTTCTGACCTCGGAACCGAGACGGCCATTTTCCAAGCTTGCGCTAGCCACAAACTCTCAAGCTAAACTCTTACCCAGAATTCCCCTCTCCCTTTTACCCCAGATTTCATTTGCTCTGTTGCCATTCAGTCGTGTCAAGCCATTGCTCTTGAGCTAAGTTACTTTACTTATTTTATTACCTCGTATATTTACCTTTCTTCAAGGCAATTTATTTCTATAGTTGTCGCTTACCCTATTGCATCTAGCAACTCCATTTTCTAAGTGTTTATCCTCTTTCTTACCTTGTTGGTATCTGTCTTACCATCGTTGGTAATCTTTCCCCTCGTACCTTTGGGTATTCTTTGTACCATAGCTGTTACTCTACTTTCCCCTTTTCTTTCCTTCTACCTGTTTTTTTCTCTCACCTATCATGGCAGAAAAGAAAGGATGTCCGGGTTTTAAGAGGTGTACTAGTTGTGGCCACAAGTTACCTACATCAGATGCACATGCCATATGTGTGTACTGCTTGGGTGAATCTCACTTAACTGTCAACCCATCTTGTGGGATTTGTAAAAATTTTTCTTCCCGGAAACTTTTAGAGAGGAAAAACAAACTTATTCTAAAGGGTATTATGAAAACCCCATTTACAGAGGCTATTTCTGGGTCGGAGACTTCATCACCTCCTAGCTCCCATAAAAAGAAAGGCCTCCCAAAGAAGACTAAGTCTCTTCCTTTGTCCCCTGCTGGGGACCCCCAAAAACTGAGACCAAAGAAAGTTAAATTGTCTTCTGAATGGACTTCTTTGGCTCTGAGGCTTTCGGAGCCAAGACCTACAGCTCCAAAACCATTGGCACTGACCCTTGCTATGGCACTGAGTGCGCTTCAGACAGCATTGGAACCGAGGGGCTCCTCGGCTCAGACCCTTTCACTGGCACTGACCATACAGTCGATGCAGACTACTATGGCATCGAGGAATTTCCTGGTGCCTGTACCTTCTTCGGCACCAACAGTGCCCTCGGCACTGACTCCCCAGTTGGTTCCGAGTACTCCTTGGTCGGGACAAACTTTCTTGGCACTGACTACAGTGCCAACTACCAATACGGCACTGACCTTGTCGGTACAGACTCAGTTCTCGGCACCGACAACTCTCTCAGTGCAGACAGTGATAGTACAAGCTATTACAGCACCATTACCTTCAGTGCAGACACCTATCCTATTAACTGCTACAACTTATTCTCCTTTTAAAGACCCCTTTGTGTGCTCTCAATTTACTCCATCTCTAGATAGACCTGACTCCCCATCAGCTATGTCCATGAAATCCACTAGAAGCTTCTCTGAACATGAGTTGGCACGTATTGTGGACCAGTTGCTTCCATCTAGAGGAATCCCATCTCCCAAGACCTATCCCTCCCTTGGAGGGGAACATTTTTCCTCTGAGATCCCTACTTGTTCTCCTCCATCATCTTCAGCCTTTAAGCCCCTTCCTAGAGCACAGACTTCACATGCTGTGGCTCCTTTTGTAGACCTTATTAAGGAACCGCAGCTGCCTTTTTGGCAGGAGAGACACTTTACTCCTGTCACTTCTCAGGATGCTAGCTGTGGCACGGTTTCCTCTCCATCCCATGGCCATCTGGAGACTCCTAGTCAGCAGGCTGGCTTGCTTAAGTGAGGGGTGACTGTAGGCTCCCACCCTTCCTTAGGTGGAGCAGCTTTTCAACTTATGGAGGAGGCTCTTGTCACTGTCGGCGATCCTGTGCCACCAGGTTTCCCATCCTCCTCTGGCCTGCAACTCACACAAGTCACCCCTTGCAGACACTGGGCACAAGGGCTTCAGGATACACTCCCACAGGAGGCCCCTCTTGCACTGTCTTCCCCAGCATCTCCCTCTGAGGAAGTTCATTACAAGAGTTCATGTAAGAGGAAGCATGTGAACTCCCCAGAAGAGTCCCTAATGGAAGACACAGATTTTGATGATGGGAAAGAGTCCCCTTGATCACCCTCTGAGGTATCCTTTGGGTATATCCTTGAAATCCTTAAACAGAAAGGTGATTGGCAGCTCTCTAACCCATACCTCTGAAGAGTCTGTGTTCCTGCAGGCCTTTCGAGCCCAGCCACCTACCTCCTGGGTTACTCCACCTGCCGACGAACTTGTCCGGCTCATCGTGCAGCATGCATGGAAGGCTCCTGACACTGTTGAGGCCATTCCTTGGAGGCCAGATAAAATATTGTCCACTCCAGATACTGACCCCCACTGGTCCAAAGGTCTTCCAGTAGATGTCATGGTGGTGGCAGCCTCAACTAAAAAGGATCTGGCAGAAGAGAGCCAGACTGTCCATCCATCCAACAAGAAGTCCTGGGCACTGGACAGATTAGGGAAGTGAACCTTTGCATCAGTGACCTTTGCGGTTAGGTCCCTGAATTATATGGCATATTTCACCAGGATTCAAAGAGACTTAATTTCTGAGCTCTCTGAAATTTTGGCTGGAGCTGTGTCTGATGAGGTCCATGACAAAGTGGCCTCACAGTTAGCCACCCTTGAATCAGTATGTAACTCCTCCATGCGTCTGATTTCTCATGCATCAGAAGGAGCAGCTAGAGTGGCGGGTGCAGGCATAGTCATGAGACGGCATGCCTGGATGCGCCTGTGTGACCTCGTGGAAACCTTCAAGGCTTCCTTTCTGAATGCTCCCATTGAAGCTTCTCCGTTATTTGGACCCAAGGTGAAAGACACACTGGCTAGATGTGAACAGGATGTTAAGACCCTTGCTGCCATGGGCATCCGTTACTCTTCCCCTCATCTCCAGAAACCAGAAGAGTGGGAAGATGTGGCATAAAAAGTCTCAAGGTTCTTTCCATGACACACAAACTGATTTCTCCCCTAGAGGCAGAGGGGAAAACTCATATGGAAGACGCCCCTTTCAGGGCTGAGGAGGTCCACGAAACCAGGCTTCCAGAGACTCCTTCTCTGGTCAATCCTACCAGCGCTCCTGAAGAGTGGCCCAACTGCTTTCCTCTGGAAGTGGTTGGGGGGGTCATTTCTCTTTGTACCCTTCTGCTTGGCTAACCATTACCTTTGACTCTTGGGTACAAGAGATAATAGCCAGATGTTATCATATCCCCTTCGATCTTTGTCCCGTTCCCCCTAAGAAACCTTCCCAACATTCCACCCAGTCAAATGGAAGAAGCAGCATTAGAGATCTCAAAGCTGCTAGAAAAAAGAGTCATCCAAGTATTCCCCACAGACGAGATAGGATCTGGATTCTACTCAAGACTATTTTTGGTGCCAAAAAAGACCAGGGACTGGAGACCAATTTTGGATGTCAGTGTATTAAACAAGTTTGTAAAGGTACAGAAATTATGGATGGTCACAATTCTGTCTATCCTCCCACTCTTGGAAAAAGATGATTGGATGTGCTCTATAGATCTTCAAGATGCGTACTACCACATAAAGGTGGACAGACCATCAAGAAGATTCCTTCGCTTCCGTGTGGGAGCCAGTCATTACCAGTTCCGAGTACTGCCCTTCGGACTCTCTACAGCCCCCAGAGTGTTCATAAAATGCATGGCAGTCATCACAGTTCACTTGCGACTACAGGTATTCCAGATGTTTCCATACCTAGACGACTGGCTCATTACCACCCCCACCAGACATCTATTGGAAGCATCAATAAACACCACAGCACAAAATAAGAAAAAAACACAAAAGCCAGCACTTTACCAGTATACTTTAATAACAGCGATCTGGTACCTCGGCAATTCGCCTTCAAGGATCACACTTAATTGAGTGTGGACATAAAGTCTATTGGAAGCAGCCTTGGCATACTCTCTTCACACCACAGGAAGGCTAGGCATAACTATAAACTGGCAAAAATCCAACCTGACCCCATCTCAGTCCATAGAATTCATTGGGGTCCTGTTGAATACAAAAAAAACTGCAGCGCATCCATTCCAGAGCACAGAATCCTAAGGATAAAACAACAATTCATACCGATCCTTTCAAGAGAAAAATCCACGGCACATTCTGTTCTCCAGCTGCTGGGTTCCATGGCAGCCTCCATCACTATTGTCCCCCTTGCGAGGTTCCACATGAGGCTTTTACAATGGTTACTACTCGCTCAGTGGTATCCCTTTCAGTACCCTCTTTCATCCAAGATTCAGGTAACCCAGAGGTGCAAACAAGACTTAATTTGGTGGATGTCACAGAACCCATCACAATGGTCTTGCCCCTTTACCCCCCAACAGCCCAAGGCTACAGTGACCATGGATGCCTCCCTGATGGGGTGGGGGGGACTATTTCAGGGAAAGACAGTCCAGGGCACGTTGTCCGAAATGGAGGCCCATCTGCATATAAATGTCCTAGAGCTGAGGGCAGTGCTTCTAGCTTTGCAAGCATTCAGTCCCCTACTGCCATCAGGGACTATTGCGATACAATCAGACAACATGGCAGTAGTCTGGTACATCAACAAGCAAGGTGGAACCAAATCTTACCCACTTTGTTGGGAGGCCATGAGAATATGGCAATGGGTAATGGCTACCATCCACTTTCTCAATGCAATGCACATTCCCGGGAGTTACAATGTGATAGCAGATAGACTCAGCAGCTGCATTCTACAACCTCATGAGTGGTCCCTGAATCCTTTAGTAGCGGCAGAGATTTTTAACCGCTGGGGTCTCCATTGCTGCTACCTCTTTGCATCCCCAATCAATTACAAATACAGCAATTACTTTGCCCCGATTCCCGCTCAGAGACAGTCACCCAGGGATGCTCTAGTCCATGATTGTCAGGTCTACTTTATGCTTTTCCCCCTCTTCCTCTCATTCACCAGTTCCTGAAGAAAGCCCGCTGCTTGATGAGCAAAGTAATCCTCATAGCCCCATATTGGCCTCGCCAAATTTGGTTCCCTTTTCTATGGCCTCACCTGCTAGATCAACCATAGATTCTCAATCCAACTCTGGACTTGATCTCCCATCCACAGAACCTGATTCACCCCAACCTGAACAGCCTGAAGCTCACAGCTTGCCTCCTCCACTTCCGGTGATTGCCAGGCAGAATGATCTTTCTTCCCCAGTACGTGACATTCTTATTGCATCTCATAAATCTTCCACCAGAAATACATATCTCAGCAAGTGGAAAAGGTTTATTATTTGGCTGAAGGAAAAGCAGATAGATCCCTTTTCAGCATTGGTGCCGGTGGTACTGGAATACCTGTCAAGTTTATTCCAGTCTGGACTTTCTGCTTCCACCATTCGGGTTCATCTGGCCACAATATCTAATTTTCACAATGGTGTTCAAGAGTCTTCCCTTATGTCACAAAAATTATGCAAGACCTTTCTAAAAGGCATAAATCATTTGAACCCCCCATTTAGAGAACCTATCCAGCCATGGGACCTGTCATTAGTCCTGCAAGCCCTGACAACCCCACCTTTTGAACCAGCTTCTTCATGCAACCTCAAGTTACTTTCATGGAAAACTTTGTTCTTGGTTGTCATTACTTCTGCCAGACGTATTTCTGAACTTCAAGCTCTGTGCATCAAACAGCCCTACTTGACCTTTCATAAGGATAGAGTGTCACTGAGAACTAATCCTTCCTTTTTACCAAAAGTGATCTCTGAAATGTCCATTAACCAAACCATTGAATTGCCAGTTTTCTTTCCCAATCATTCTAACAGGGAGAGTATTGCTTACATACTCTAGACATTCACAGGCAAATTCATTTCTACCTGGACAGAACTAAGGCTTTTCGCAAATCAGATCAGTTATTCTTGGCTTATTCTGGACCTAGATTAGGATGTGCTGTTTCTAAGGTCACATTGGCTAAATGGTTAAAAGACTGTGTAAGATTTATTTACAAAGAGCACAATATCCCTCTAACTACAGCCATTAGGGCTCATTCCACAAGGTCAGTAGCAACTTCTGCTGCCTTCCATGCTAGAGCTTCTTTACATGACATTTGTGCTGCTGAAACTTAGGCTAGACCTCATACCTTCATCAGCCATTACAAATTGGATTTGGCCTCCAGAGGAAGAGCGTCCTTTGGTTCAATGGTGTTCAGGAATGTCCTTCCATGAGAGCCTCCCAAGAATAAAGGTAGCTGGGGACTCTGTCCCACATGTAAGGAATGAATGAGGATTAACAATATCAGATAAAGAAGTTATGTCTTACCATAACGTTCCATCTGTGTTGTTGATCCTTGTTCAGTCATTACGACCCTCCCTCCTTCCCCCTCCTGAGGCTTATAGTGGATATCACCATCTGCTTCCATTAGGTCATTTGACCAGAGGTAGCCTCTACCTTCTTTTGACTTGCAAACTCAATCTGAGGTAACAGGGAGACAGAAATTCTGGGTAAGAGTTTAGCTCGAGAGTTTGTGGCTAGCGCAAGCTTGGAAAATGGCCGGCTCGGTTCTGAGGTCGTAACGGACTACCCACACGTAATGACTGAACGAGGATCAACAATACAGATGGAATGTTATGGTAAGACATAACTTCTTTTTTCTGCCTACAAGCATATACTACCATTTTCATCCTTTGCTTAAAGGTCTCAGATGTGTCTAGTCGCTACAATAATTTAACATCCTGTAACATTTCCTGTCCTTATCATTTAAAGTCATAATTAAAGTCACCAACAAGGATGATTTTCATGCTAACCAATAAAAAGGGGTGCACATTTTCAAAAAGGTAACACAGTGGTAATAATCTACAGGGCCATAGAAGGTTAGAAGAATAATAATTGACTTGTATATGAAGACCTAGAACTACATCTCTCCCAGTGTTATGATTCAGACATCCAGTTGGTTAATGCTGGGGTGATTAAACAAAACAGCAATACCAGAACACTGCAATAGAAATAAAAGTCACAGAATTTTATATTCTTGTAGCAGCTTAAACTGCATCAATTTTATAGTAGGAAGGAAACGAATATACAGTAAACAAATACCATCATGACAGAGAATTCTGTACCATTTTTAAGTGAGGAGATGACAAATGTCACTAATCATACTGTTAACATTACAGAGAGTATGGAAATACTAGCCATTCCCTTTGCTTTTAACTTTTTTCTGTGTTTAGGTTCATAGTTTCATAGGTAGGTACTAGGCTATTGGCCCTAGGGCCTATATAAGCCTAGCCAAATGGTACCCTGGCTTTTGCGATTCAAGAAAATGATTTTCCTGTGCCCCTGTCAAGCAGAGCCACATAAGTGATCCCCGGGGTGAATCTCCTATCTCCCATCCAATTATCAAGATTTTTCTTGAAGAGTGCTAATGAGGAGCTTTGTTTGATATAAATAGGTAGTTTGTTCCAGAGTATGGGAAGTCTCTGAGATAGGAATCTATCCCTCCAGCATGTTCTGTTTATTGTGGTGACAAGGTTTAGGTCCCTAGAGCATGTAGCTTGGAGGGATTGGGATTTCTTTACGTAGAGCATGTCCAACAGCTCTGGGTTTGACATAGCTTTGTATGTTAGGCAGAGATCACCTCTGAGTAGGTGATATGTGACAGAGTAAAGCTGGAGTTTTTTGAGACGTAGGGCATCTGTTTGAGGCCGGTAATCCTCTTTGTGAGGTATTTCTGTGGCCTTTCCAGTTGTTGTAGATGTCTTGTGAGGTACATACCAAAAGGGGCATTGTATTCTATAATGGGTCTAATGAGTGATGAGTAGAGGGGAACAATGACCTCTTTTTTCCTGGATGAGAAACCTTTTGTGATGAAGTGTGCCACATACAAGGATTTCCTGACTACTGTGGTGATGTGATTATCAAAGAGAGACTACTGTCCACCTGTGTCTCAAGGTCTCTTACCACACTTTCAGTGTTAAGTAAACTACCGCCTATGTGGTAGTTCATGGGTACAGAGTTTTTACCAAAAGGGATGACAATGCACTTTTTGGCATTGAGCTTGAGGCCATGGCTTTGACACCAGGCATCTGTCTCAGTGAGGCCCTTTTGTAGGATGTCCACATCATTAGGAGATTTGATTATGGCTCCTAGTTTGCAGTCATCTGTGAACTTTGTTAGCCAAAGAACTTCTGTGTTAGCCTGTACTTCAGAGAAGTAGAAACCAAACAGGAGAGGACCCAGGACTGAACCCTGTGGTACTCCACTTGTCACTGGTCTGAAGTTGGATTTATAGTCTGCTACTTTCACAGTGTGGGTTCGGTCAGTGAGCCAGTTGGCAACCCATCTTGTGACATAGGGATTTATACCTAGTTTAGTGAGTTTGTCTATAATTCCAGAGTGGGGGATGGTGTCGAAAGGCTTGGCAAGATCTAGATTGGCTGTGTGAACCACCTTACCTTCATCTACAGCTTTGGTGACCGCTTCAAAGAAATCTATCAGGTTTAGGAAACATGATCTGCCTTTTACAAACCCAAACTGGGTAGGGTCCAGAGTTTGGAGGTTACCAATGTCATTGTTTATAAGTGCCATGATGATACGCTCCATAGCCTTGCAGACCAGGCTCATCAGGCTAATGGGGTGGTAATTCCCGGGGTCCATGGTGGCTCCCCCTTTGTGGAGTGGGATAACTGTTGCTGTGCACCATTCAGTGGGCACAAAGCCTGAGGTGAGGCTATGATTGAACATGGTACTTAGGTGCGGTGCCAGTTCATTCTGTAGTTCATGTAGAATGCAGTCTGGGATGTTGTCAGGTCCCATGGATGTTGTGTTCTTGGCTTTGGACAGTGTGTTTTTTACCTGTGCAGCCGTGATTACAGGTACTTTGCATTCTTCCGGTATATAGATGGGCCCTTTAGGGGATGTTAGCAATATCAGTTGGTTCTGTATATTTAGTGCCATTGTGTTGTAACTCAGAGCAGATCTGAGTGTTGCCATTGAGATTCTTGACATAGCTATAGAATGCTTTGTGGTTGTCTTTCTTCTGTTGTAGGGTTTATTTATAGCAGGGGACCACCAGATTGGCTTCCTTTTTTTGGAGGATAGCATCTTGGTTCTGTTAGTGATTGCATGATCCATGCACTTGTGTAATTGCTTATAAAGTGCAATTGTATAGGATTCAGCAGTCACATTTCTGTATTGCCAAACTCAAACTACCAGTGAGATCCTTTTCTACTGTATCCAGCCCCCCCCCCCCCCGACCTTAAGTTATTATACATATAGTCAGTGGAAATGGGATCTGGAGCATGCAGATTTAAACTATCACCCCCTGCAGATTTAAGCTATCACCACCCAGACCTTAAGGCATCATGCATATTGCTGTTGGAAACTGACTCTGAAGCAATCAGCATTGCACTGATTTCCTGACTATCAGGTAAAATTGTCAGTCACTGAATCTGTGTTTAAATCTCACATGTGTACAGGTTCTATAAACACTATACACATTTTAAGAGTAGAGGGACTGAAAAGGGAATCTAATCCTCTAGGAGGTGGCCCTCTGTATGACATTTAGGGCAAAAACATCAGCACTCCTTTATGCTACGCCCATTCTCACCACACTGAGCTCAACATTTTAGTGGACAAGTATTAATTAAATGACCTAACTGCCCATAAAAAAACAAGTTTTGGGCTGTTGGCCATATTTGAGAATGCCTCTATAGTCACCAATATAATTAACACAAGGTAAATGTACAATATCAGTATTTTTATTCTTTTTATTCATAAAAAGAGGGCAAATGACACTCCACTTACACAGTCTTTCAACATCTTCTACATTTTCAGTATTCTTGACATGTAAAACAACCCTGCTTCCCATCTTGTATTCCAGAGATCCTGTATATTATGTGTTTTAGTAACACTTGTGACAGAAACACAATGTGTGTGTGTGCAAATATGTTTCAGTATCTGTCTGGCAGGCCACATCAGTCATAAACTGCAACACAAGTTTTTTCTTATGTTGAAAATACATTTCAGACAGAATGTAATTTTTCCAGGGCAGAATAAAGTTTGTTGCAAATCAACAATCTTACAGGCTAAGGCCTGAGTCCCAAAAATAAAATCAGCTTCTGTCCCTAAGTGAAGGACAGAAGGAATGACAGCAACTTGAATGCTAAACTGCTTTATTATGTAGTCCGCAGAAATATAATGTCCACTTCAATACCTGGAAGGGTAGAAAAAATTAACCATAAGTCGAATGGATCGTTTTGAAGAAGAAAACACTATTGCCTGAAAGACTATCCCAGAAGTCACTGAAATGAAGTAACAGCCTACTTTTTTGTAATCCTTTTGGAGCAAAAATGTAGGCAAAACTTCTTCACTAGATGTATGACCCATCACAATTTCTTCTGCAGTCTTATTCTCCTCAAAAAAACTCCCTTGAAGCAAAAGAATCAACAGCAGGCAGGAGGAATAATTGCTCTACAATGGCATCCCAGTCAGCTGCAATGGCAACAGCAGGTCCTTTCTCATCAATTATCTCTACCAATTGTTCATCATTTAATACACCAAAGGCAGCATCTGTAACAGAAATAGCACAATCCCAAGCAGCAGACACTTTCTCAGGCATTGCAGCCGCCGCCATTTGGGTAAAACCCTTTCCAGTTGCACCAGAAGATGCTCTCTAGCACTACCTAGTGACAGAGTAGGGAATTTTCTCAGTGCACTGTCCTCGTTAGTATTATCACCTCACATCTCTCCTGAAAAGAGGATTGAGTATGAAGCCATAGTAAAGAAATTAAGGACAGAGGAAGAGAAAATTATAATTATGATTGCAAAACAAAATGGGGAAAGTATAAGGTATGATCTGTGACTGACAAAGTTTGCTGATGACTGCAAACTGGGAGCAGTCATAGACTCTCCAAATGACATCCTACAAGAGAGTCTTACACAAAGAAATGATTGGTGCCAAAGTCATCTCCTTAAACTCAGTTCAAAAAATATCTTATCATCCCTTTCGGTAAGGGCAATGTTCCTGCTAACTACCGCATCGATAACAGCACCTTAAGTGCGCATTCAGTGGTGATCGTCCTGGGCACACAGGTTGACAGCAACTTCACCTTTGCTCCCCATGTCTCAACAGTGGTAAGAAGGGCATTCTATATTGCTCATCTCATAAGTAAGGGCATTGCCTCCAGATAAAACGAAGTTATAACCTCCTTGTACTCTTCCTTCATCAGGCCAATAACCGAGAACAACGGCCCTTTTGGTATGTACCTTTCCAATCACCTGCAGCAAAAAGATTCCTCAGAAGTAACATTCTAGGTCTTCAGCATCTGTCCTATGTGCATCGCCTGAAATCACTGTCACTTTATTCTGTTTCATACAAGGCAATTTCTGAGCTTTTTTATTGGAAATGCTGCATCTCCATAGGTCAAATGGTACACGGGTTACTTGCTCTAAAGACCTTAACTTGGTATGTGGCAGTAATAGAACCTGCTTGATGGAGAAATTTGTCTCCCAGAGGTTATCACACCTTTGGAACAGTCTCCCACTTCATGTCAAACAAAGCACCCCAATGGCCCTCTTCAAATGCAATCTGGATGATTAGATGGGCAAATGTAAATTCACCTCGGGGGTGTGTCCCTCTTGGACAGTGGCAATAGGTGCTGATTGTGGAAATAAGGATAGAACTTGGTTAGGCTTGTAAGAGCCCTAGGGCCATTAGCCTAGTAACTTCCTATGATCCTATGATCCTATGTTACCCCATGAAAAGTGCACATCTTTATCTGATCAGCTTTAAAAAAGAAATGCTAGAAGTTTTATATATATATATATATATATATATATATATATATATATATATATATATATATATATATATATATATATAGATATGTTAGTATTTAGATATATGATATATATTTATATATTTGATTTGGGTTGAATGATTTTTAAGGTGGGACATAACTCAAAAAGCACAAGATAAAGAAATGTAAATTTTTGTGAATAGTAAAAGCTATTAAAACTGTACAAATAACAATGTTATCAGTAAGGAATGCTTTTTACAGTGATAGTGCATTCATTGTCTTTCCATAAATACTATAATATTAGAATGTGCACCAATCCAGAATTACATTTTTTGTTGAACTTTCACAAATTGTCACATCTTGGAAACTGTACACCATGAATATATATATATATATATATATATATATATATATATATATATATATATATATATATAAATAAAACAGAGTATCTCTCAAGATGTGCTACTTACAGTGCAAATATCAACAACAGATTTCTTCAGCAACATCTAAGGTTTCTCCTGATGCCATATAATGCTTTGAAAGTCACTTGAATTTTGAAGTCTTACATATGGGTCTATATTACAACATCGAAGGTTTAATAGTTCAAATCACTAAAGGTTGACCTTTATTGATCGAACTATTAACATTTTGAATGTTCCTAAAGATAAATAAATAAAAAAAAAAAGAAAATCTAAATGGTGTAGGCAGGGGGGCAAGCCCCTCTGCACCCCCCACACCCCCGCTACTTAAATATACCAACTCCGAGACTGTACATTGAAGTAAACAGAAATCCTCCATTACGGAGATTTCAGTTTACCCAGTCGATGTTCTGCACTTTCGCTATTCTCGTGTCGACAATGTCAGATTCAACATTGTTGGCTTTCAAGAATCTAATATAGACCCTTACGTATGTACAGAAATATTGCACATTTTTATAATTATTAGAAAACTATCAGCATCTCCAGTATAGTGTGATATAAATGGACACTGACAATGAATCTTCTTGTCTCCCACTGTGGCATTTCACACATACCCCTCTAATAGCAGGTAGCTGTCTCAGTTATGAAAATATGAACAAAAATATAAAAAAATAATAAATTATTGATTAATTTCTCAAGTGCAGGACACCATAACAGTCTTAGCATCATTTTCTTAATAAGTCCTTGTCCTTTCTAATACTTCCTGTTATAAGATGGCAATTTGCTTAGTTAAAGAAGCCAGACCCCAAAATGTTCTGAACATCATAAGGAGATAGGGATGTTAACTGGAAATATACAGAAAGGCTGTATAGGCTTGAATGAGTTAAGAACCAGATTGCTGTGTATTTATGGTGCACTGGTCTTAGTTCATTAATGAAACGTTTAAAGGGATGACTAGCAAAATGGTTCCTAAGACACATTAGTGCCCATCATCTATGCGGAGTATGAATATTTTAGATTGTTTACATATATTAAAGAAAGTGTTCCATGACTGAACCAAGAGAATAGGCAGACATTCACTCTTTCTAAATCAGAGAAAAAATATTTATGCAGATGTCCTTACATTTACTGCTGCAGAATCATAACTGTCAACTGTACAGGTTTTCACAAAATGTCCAGATTTTTGCCTCATAATTTTGGTCTGTTTCTCATAAAAACATTGTTTTCTGGCAAATCAGTAGCAGATCATTGAGGTTTGAAGCCAGAAAATAATGAGAGACAGTTGAGTTCAGACTTCATACCCGTCAGAAAATACATGCTAATGCAAAACCTGTATTTCTATCTACTTTCTAAGTTTGTAAGAGCAGTACTTAAAAGTGTCCCTATTTTTTGGCCTTTGTCCCCCCATTATTTTTGGCTTTGTCCAGATTTCTTGCTCTAAGAGGTTGAGAGGTACAGCTGCAGTATTCATTACAAATGTGATTCCTGCAGTGAAGGCCAATGTCTGGCCAGTTTACCAATGTCTACCATTGCTTTAAGGTACGATGAACGTCACCTACACACTCCTTGCGTAGCATAGGCGATAAAAGTGATGTTCAGGTGTACCATCTTAATAACTTCTTTGCTTCCAGTCTGTTTTTGACCATTGGTCTGGTACCTCCATCCATTTTTTGCCATTTTTCTATTTGTTGGCATTCTGGTGATTACTCCTGCTTGCTGAAGTCCTCACTGTTGCAGGTAAGTACCCAGTTGGGTTTTTTGTTCTTTTTCTGATTGTTTTGTGCTGTTTGGGGGGGTTAATGTCAATCAGAAAGGGTAAATGCCAGTGTGTGAGACTGATTTCCCATAAAGGCTGTCATGATAAGTGTCTTTTTTGCATAGGAGCTGCTCACAACCATACGTCTTGTTCAATTTGTCAGGTGTTTGTCCCTAAAAGCTCTTTGTAGTAGGCTTTCTTCCCTTTCATTGTATCTTGAGAACCAATGTCTTAAGCTTCTTGCTAAAGATACTATAGATGGAACTTCCTGTCCCGAAGGTCAGCCCTTAGGGAAGAAGAAGGGTCAAAAGGTAAGACCGGAATCTTCTGTTGTCCAGCCTCTGCCAGGGGTTTCTCCTGAGGTTATTACAAACCCGGAGACTCACCTGGTTTTATTGTCAGATTCCTCTGCCGCTTTTGGGTTGGCGGCCAGTGAGGATCTGGCAGGCAGGACATCCAACGAGGCTTTGCAGGTGTCCATTTCAGGCATTCAGGGGGAACCAAGATTGATTGTTTCCAAGGCGTCTAGGGGGATTCCACAGTTTCTTTTTAGGGAAGAAGTTCTTAATACAGTTGTGAAATGCGTCCTGAGTCAGTGCCTTTTCAGGTTTCTAGAATAGACATCCCCTCAAAAAAGAAACAGAAAATTAATCATGTTTTTTCTGCTCCTAGGAATCCACAAAGTGAGTGGTAGGCCTTTGCCCAGGGGTTATTTACTGCTTTACTGTCATTAAGGCCTCCTCAAGGGTTTTGGTTCCTGCTCCTCAGTGGTCCTCTTCTTCCCCTAAAAGGCCCAGAGAATTGAATTCTTCTGAGGAAGAGTTGGATTCTAATGAAGAATCCTTTGCTTATCATACCCAGATTCCTTCTCCTTTAGACTACAGGCCTGAAGAGGAGGGTTCTCCTACTCTAGATAATCCTTCTGAGGAAATTTCCTTTGGGGACACAATCTCTAGGATGAAGGAATTTTTTAGGTGGATTTGTGAGCAGGTTTTGGATATCCATAAGAGGTACTATAAGCTACTGCAGATCAAATCTTCTAAATCTCTGGCCATTTCTCCTGTCTTGGTTGCTTTATTGGATGTTTTTTCCAATGCTTCTAAAGTGCTGGATTCTCTGCTCCCTGGTCCCAAGAAGCCTGATAGGTTTTATAGGGTGCCTGAGGATCTGAGAATTGTTCTTTTTTGTTGAAATGTCCTGCTGCTGATCCCTCTGTGGTGTCTGTAGTCTCTGATGAGCCATCTCAATTGCTTTCTTCGTCCAAGTTACTGCATTTTGGCAAGGACAGCAGAACCATGGATAGGCTGGGTAAGAAGGTTTATACTTCAGCTACCGTAGCTTTTAGGGTTATTAATTATCAGACCAATATCTCTAGGTATGTGTTGGCTCTTCTTTTTCAGGCTTGTCAGCTTATTTCTGATCTCCTTGACTCTGAGGGTAAAATGTCTGCTCTTTCCTTGCTAGGGACTTCCTCTCAGGTGGTTCATCATTCTATCAAGTGAAGTTATGATGCAGCAGATGCCTCTTCTAGGGCTGCTGCTTTTGGCTCAGTGATGAGGAGATATTCTTGGCTTAGGCTTCAACTTTTACCTGATGATATTAAGGCTAAGTTGATGGATGCTCCACTGGATAATAAACTTTTGTTTGGGAAGCTTCTGCTTTTTTATTTAAGTCTCTTCACAAAAAGGGGAAGACTTTACAGGAGCTTAAACATGTCTGTTTCTCCTGTGCCTACATTTCAGTGAAACTACCCTTCTAAGCTAGCCTTTGCTTGTAGACAATATTGCCCTCCTTCTAAAGGTAAAAAGGGTGGTAAATGAACTCCTCCTACTAAGGCCGCTCAGACTACAGAGATTTTTAAGCCTTCCTTTCCTGACAAACTAGGTGCTATCTGAATATCCACCTGTTCCCAGCCATATTCCTCTTTCTCTTTGCCTTTCTCTTTCTCTTCCTGTTTGGCTCAGAATCACCCAGGATTCTTGGGTTCTGTCAATCATTCATCAGGGATAATTTATGGTCTGGATTTCCCATCGTCCTTTTATGGGCATTCCTCAGCCTCCTCGGGAACAACTTCCATTTTTCCCAGAGGTTCTTTGAAATCTCTTGTCTCAGGGTACTATTAAAGATGTGCCTGTGTCCCAAAGAGGGAAAGGGTTTTATTCAAGAATGTTTCTAGTGCCCAGAAAGGAAGGAACTTGGAGACCTATTCTAGACCTCTCTCATCTAAACACCTTTTTGAAGATACCTTCCTTTCGGATGTTGTCCCTTTAGTCCCTTTTTCCTCTCTTGCTCCCTCAGGCCTTTCTGGTGTTTCTGGATCTCAAGGATGCTATTCGCCACATTCTAATCCATCCTCTTTTCTGGAGATTTTTGCATTTCTCTGTTGCTTCCTGGCATTTTCAGTTCTGTGCTTTGCCCTTTGGCCTTTCTACTGCCCCAAGGGTATTCACCAAATGCCTCGCTCCTGTGATTGCTTTTTGCAGGCTTCAAGGGATCCACATCTTTCCTCACTTGGATGACCTGTTGATTCAGGCATTGTCTCCTGAGGTTCTTTTGCAAAATCTTTGTTTTATCATTTCTCTTCTTCAGAGCCCAGGGTTCATGATAAACTTCAAAAAGAGTTCCCTGACTCCTTTTCAGGATCATGTCTTTCTGGGTTGCAGGATTTAGATAGTGCTAATGCTGGAATCCCTGCCTCCTCCAAAAGCCTTAACTCTCATTTCTTACTTTCAAACTCTTCTTCCCCTGGCCTCCATTGCAGCCAGGGAGTTTCTGAGAGCTCTGGGGTTCATGGCTTCCACCATTCTGATGTTGCCTCTGGCCAAACTCCACATGAGGAAGTTCTAGTCATTTTTGAAGTCAGTGTGACTTCAGCATGCACATCCTCTAGACTTTCCAGTTCCTCTTCTCCTATGCCTCAAGAAAGAACTTTTGTGGTGGATTCAGCAATCCAGGACTCCCTTTTTAACCTCTTCTTCCTTCTCAGGATCTGTTCACAGATGCTTCAGATGTGGGATGGGGAGCAACATTTGGCTCCCTGAGGGTTCAGCGAGTGTGGGTACCTCTTCAGCAGAAGGAGCACATCAGCATCAAACAGATGGGAGCTCTTACCCTGGCTCTTCAGGCCTTTCATTGTCTCTTCTATCTGAGGCCTCTCAAAGTATTCACAGACAATTCCACAGTTATGTGGTATAGCAACAAACAGGGGGGAATACAATCTTAACACACCAAACAGCCAGTACTTCTCCAGCAATTCTCCTTTATTGTAAATGACCTGGTACCTCGGCAATTCGCCTTCAAGGATCACAACTTACTGCTACACAGTAGCAGTTTTATATTAAATAATTAAACAATCAATTAATCAATTAACTAATTAATTCCAAAAAGGAGAAAAAAACATATATACATTTTTAAAGTGACCTCATAATAATTTCCTTTTTATGAATAAAATATTCATCTCAATAAAATTATACATTTTTTAGATTTATTATATGTTGTAAATATAGTGTTAATAAATTTATGTATGAAAAAATGAATATAAATATAATAAATTACCTTTAAATGCTATCAATAAGATAAACTGGTTAAGTTTCATCAAATACCCAATTCTAAGTTCAAACCAAAAGGTTTCAAAGTATTAAACTTCAAAATCATCCTAGTTTCCAACTCTAATAATCTATCAGAAATATTATCACCCCTACAAATGAAAGGCTTACCCAAAACACCATATTTTAAACTTTCAGACTTCCCCTCATGAGCTTCAAAAAAAATGTTTAGCAACGGGACTAGATAAATTTAAATTCCGAATGTCCCTTAAGTGTTCTAAGATTCTAACCCTGACCATTCTTTTCGTTTGTCCAATATACCAAATGTTATTACAACTACAGGTAAGTGCATACACAACACCAGTAGATTTACAATTGAAGTAGTGCCTGGGGGTATGGTTAATATTATTAATAGACCTGATATTAACTACTCTATCACATAGACTGCAAGAGCCACATCTAAATGTTCCCACACTAATAGTATGAGAGGTTTTTTTGAATAAACAGTTATTATTTAATATCTCCCTTAAATTTTTTCCTTTTTTATATGAAAAAGTTATGTGATATGGAAAGAACTCACCTATACATTCATCCTCACTGACCAAGTACCAAAACCTTTTAATTAAGGAAATGAATTTTTCAGAAAAAGTTGTGTACTTGGTCATAAAGAATATTTTTTCCACATCTCTTTCTTTTTTTATTGGATCTAAAACATCCATTTTAAACTTTGTGGAATTTTTATTCTTATTCATAACATTATTCATACTATATAACAGCTGCTCTTTTTCATACCCTCTTTCCATTAGTCTCAAATAAACCTCATTTAACTCATAATCCAAATCAGACTCTATACTAGTATGTGAATATATTCTTTTGAATTCCCCATAAGGCAAAGCTTTCAACAAGTGAGGAGGATGCATGCTGGTAGCATGCAAAAACATGTTAACTGACGTACTCTTTCTGAAAGGTCTGAACTCAATAACATTATTTCTTTCAAATAAAGTCAAATCCAAAAAGTTAATTTCATTTCTATTCATCTCATAGGAAAATGAAAGATTATGTTCATTATTATTCAGAGATTCAAAAAAGTCACAAAACTCTAACATGTCCCCCTTACATATGAAAATTAAATCATCAATAAAGCGTTTATATAAAATTACTTTATGTTTGAAAAAAATCCGTGGGGTAGATGAACTTTTTTTCAAAAGAGTCCATGTATATTACAGCATATGTGGGAGCATAAGCAGCTCCCATTGCTGTCCCCTTAATTTGTAAGAAATACTCATTGTTAAACATAAAGTAGTTATGAGTTAAACAAAATTCCAATAATGTGATCAAAAAACTAGTCCTAGGACCTTCACCTAACATATTATAAATGGCTTCAAGTCCCCACCTAATGTTAATGTTTGTATATAAAGACTTGACATCGATGGTCACCCAATAATAGTCACTGTTCCAACAAATTTTAGACACTTCATCAATCAAATCTTGAGTGTTACTAATATGAGCACTAACCCTATTAAGATAAACTTTCAACTGAAAGTCCAAAAAGACATTAACATTCTCCAAAAAGGAGCCTATCCCTGATACTATAGGCCTACCAGGGAATACAATCTTATCTTCTTTGCCGGCAGGCACTTCTGGTATGGGATCTGGCTATCAAGTATTAAGTGACTCTTTGGGCAGTTTATATTCCTTCAGATGAGAATATTGTGGCAGACATTCTGATCAGGTCCTTCACTCAATCCCATGAATGGATGCTTCACAGGGATGTGTTTCTGGACATTGTTCACCAATGGGGTACTCCTCAAGTATATATCTTTGCCTCCCCTTTGAACAGACAACTTCCCCTGTTTTGTGCCAGAGTCTCAGGTCCTCTGGTATGGAAGGTAGACACCCCTTCATTTTCTTGGAAGGGGATTTTTCTTTATGCATTTCCTCCCTTTACTTTCATTCCAAGAGTCCTGCTCAAGATTCAACAGGACGCTCCCAAAATTTTGTTGGTGACTCCTTTTTGGCTGTGACAGCACTGGCTCCCTCTACTTCTGCATCTATCCAAGGACAATCATCACAAGTTACCTCACAGGGTGGATCTACTCACACAAGGCAATGTTTCTCTCATCCATCCCCACCTGTCCACGCTTCAGCTGACACTGTGGGTGACAGGGTTTTGATCCTTCATAGACACCTTTTTTTCTGAGGACGTGCTGCAGGTCCTGCAGGAGGCCAGGAAACCTACCACTAAGAAATCCTGCTTGTCTAAATGGAAGAGGTTTTCTATTCGGTGTATTTCTTGTGACCTGGACCCAGTTTCTGTGGATGTTCCTTTGGTTCTCTCTGTTTTGTGTGAGTTTCTCAATGCTGGTTTAGCCTATTCTTCTATTAAAGGCCACTTATCAGCTCTTTCTGCCTGCCTTTAACTCCCCCATTAGCTTCTATATTTGAGGATAAGCGATTTCTTAAAGGCTCCCTTAATATTAGACCTCACAGGAAGCCTGCTCCTCTTCCCTGGGATCTTAATTTTGTAATGAAAAAACTGACTCAGGCTCCTTTTGAGCCTGCTGCTTCAGCTTCCTTTCAACATTAATCTTGGAAGACAGTTCTTTTGTTAGCTCTTATTTCTGTCAGACGGGTGTCTGAGATGCAAGCTCTGATGGCTTGTCCACCTTTTTTGATATTTCATGAGGACAGGGTGTCCTTGCGTACTAATCCTTCTTTCATGCCCAAGGTGATTAATGAGTTGTCACAATCAGTCTACTAATTTGCTTACTTTTTTCTCTCTCTGCAATCTGCCAGTGAGAGTGCTGCATACCTTAGATGTGCATAGACGGCTCAGATTTTATTTGGATAAAACTAAAGCTATCAGAAAATCAGACCAGTTATTTGTTTCATTTCATCCTAGGTCTTTAGGTTTGGCTATTTCCAAGCAAACTATTTCCACTTGGATTTCAAAGACAATTTCCTTTTGTTACACTTTTCATGGTTAGAGCCTTCCTTCTTCTGTAAAGGCTCATTCCACTAGAGCTGTGGCTTCTTCTGGTGCTTTTTTTCAAAGGCTTAGATGCTAATTCTATTCTTGAAGCTGCTACCTGGACTTCTGTGCATACCTTTACCAGACATTACCAGTTGGATGGTATCTCCTGGGCTAGAACTGGTTTTGCTGATGCCATTCTTCATGGCTTCTTAGAGGGTTCTACTGCTGCTTCCTCCTCCCAGGTTTCTTCTTGAGCTTTGGCACTCTTCCATTTGTAAGGAACACTGCAGCAGTGAATGTTAGGACATAGTACAACTGTGTAAAATCTTACCATAACGGTAGATGTCATTGCCTTCACCTCTGCACTATGCACTCCTGCCCTCCACCCCCCCTAGTCTTTTTTCCATCCTGGATGTGCAGTCTCTGGTTTTCCTTGGATTGCTGTTCCTACTGGGGGAATCAGTTCTGAGGATGGTACACCTGAATGTCACCTTTATGCCCTATGATACTCGAGGAGTGTGTAGATGATGCTCAACGTACCTTAAAGCAATGGTAAACAGTGGGCTTCACAGCAGGGAATCCCATTTGTAATGAATACTGCAGTGGTGAGGGCAAGGACAACTACCATTTTGGTAAGATTTTACTCAACTGTGCTTTCTCATGATATTATGGACAACAGTGAGTTAGGTATGAATGGTAACTGCTATACTTGGAAAAAGTAAATTCATTTTAACAGTCTGTGTCTGCTTTAGCTAAGGCCTTTAAGCCTAAATTAGTGATTCCAGTACATTGTTGCACTACATTTTTGCTCTTTTAAGTAGTCTAACTGTTGTTATTAAATCATGGTTTCATTTTTTATACTGAGTGTATGTCAGGCAAGTTCACGTTTTTTCTTTGCTTTGGGGCAGTTCCAGACTAGTCAGCTCAGAGCTAAGGGTCTAATTGTTCTTATGACAATAATTAGGAGAATTTAGAGTGGCTTAGTTGAAAGAAGATAGAAAGAAGCAGTTGTATGAGATGGGGACACATTTTAAACCACGGGGAGACAAAACTGAAAGAAAAATGAGTGTCTTTTAAAACCAATAAGTGAAAATCATATACCCTGCTATATGTAATCTATTAATTGACTTTTTGTTCCTAAAAAAAGTCCTAGTCAAAGGAAATGTAAATTTTTTGCAAAGGGAAGGATTAGTATATATTAGAGTGTATAGCAGAAGGAACGTCTATCCACATTTTAATGTTTTAAGTGTTTATTTATTAAGGATATATGAGCTCTTTTGTCAAATAAATAGACAATGGACTGGTTACAAAATGGATACCCTCCAAGTGTGTGTGTGTGTGTGTGTGTGTGTGTGTGTGTGTGTGTGTGTGTGTGTGTGTGTGTGTGTGTGTGTGTGTGTGTGTGTGTGTGTGTGTGTGTGTGTGTGTGTTTGTGTGTGTGTGCGTGTGTCTCTGTGTGTGTGTGTGTGTGTGTGTGTGTGTGTGTGTGTGTGTAGAAAAGAAAAGAAAACTGGTAATAAAATAAGCACCCAGGGCTCCCCTGCTCAATGACAAAGAATGATAATGACCCAGACATTGTGAGTTGAATTTGTGGCTTGGATACTGAAAAGGTGAGGTGGCGGGTGGGGTGACAGTGCTGGCTTGCTCATCCTGGAGTGCTAGTGAGGTAGTTTCCAGTTCTCTGATTTACTGTAGTACAAGCTGAAGCTTGTACATTGACAATGGCAGCAGACCAGATAGATGTGGGCTTTGTGATTCCAAGCCAGTGACTGTAGGTTTTAGTGTGTGTGTGAGCATGCACACATAGGAAGAGAGTGCAGTATTGAATGAGAATGAAGCCTATTTTAAGATAAATGGATTGATAGTGTATGCAGTTTGAAATGAGGTAAGTGTTTTTGCTTATATCTTTCTAGTTAATAATGCTTTGTTGTACTATACTATTTTTCATATTTTGAATAAACCTCATTTTACTCTTACACAGATGAGACTGACAGTGTGTGGCCCATTCCCTGCACGGTAGATGATGGGTGTTCCTGGATGTTTCCTTTTATTTGGTGTCCAGAATTATTGTAGTAAGTTTGGAAGTAACGCAAGTGAGTGAATACAGACGTTCTGGAATTCTAGCAGCAGCAGAGCTCCTACAACGTATCAAAGGAATGTGTTCAGTAAAGCAGTCTTGGACTGTGCAGTTGGCTCCATCTGGTGGCCATTGTTGTTGTTGTTGCTGTGGTTTATTTATTTATTTTTTGCTAGGAGTTGATTTATTAGGGTGCTACAAAATAGCATTTGTTGATAGACATTGGAAGGTTAGCTAACTGGTAAATATTAAACCACTGAAGGTTAATACATTTAGTTTAAATAGTTTGGGTAAATGTGTATGTGTGTGTGTGGGGGGGGGAGGTGTTTTTAGTGGTGCAATACCAAATAAGCATTTTGATACAAGCACATGACAAGCATATTTTGTGTGTGAGTGGACCAGAAACCATGTGCACTGGCAGTTCTCTTTTCCAGGTGAGTAGTAGCCCTGCAGCTTGGCTCGGTACTAATTGGTTGTTTATTTGCAGGTCCCTTGTCACTAGCATTGTTGAAGGACACATGGAATCGAATAACTCATGAAGCTGAAGGGCTATTTAGTGATTTGGACACAGTTCAGACCCCTGATCAGGGTTCACTTTCTATGGAAAAAGCCCCACCAGTTGTGGAAGATGAATCCATGCTGGATGGCATCCCTGCTAAGAACTCTCAGAGAAGGACTAAGAAGGATGTGTTGACTCTTACAGGGAATCCCACCATTGTGGCAAGACACAACTATGAGGATGAAGGTAATGCTGTCCAGGTGGGATGGAATCCATTCCAATGGAGAGGGGGCAATCAGTGGAGGAATACCTTTAAGAGTTTATTAATTCCCTTCCTGACTGGGGTAGAGCCAGGATATTTGATTTTGCCCTAGAAAGGAATTTTAGAGCCACCTTCACATTAGATTCTGGTCACCAGCATGAGGTTCCCCCGACTAGTAACCCAATGCCCGCTTTAGCTGGTCAGGAGGATAGGGCTGAGTCCACTGCACCTGCAACAGGGAATGTGTTATTTGATACAGGTATTAACAGTATCAGTTTCTACCTCCTATGGTCATTATAAATGTGATCAGTGAGACAATCCTGTCGTCGCATATCACAGCTCAAATTCTGGCAAGCATTAAAGAAAAAATAAATAGAAGGGGATTTTGTGGACATATTCGAATTAGTTGACCCAGAGGATATTTATGGTATAATAGATGTGGTCAACCCTGGGGCAAAAGATATGATCATAGCTTTAGCAGCTATCGGGGAAAAGGTTTCATTCAAGATGGTGTTGAGAACCTGGCACACGTGGGCTTTAGATTTCGGGTCTATATTAGAACACTGAACTTTCATAATTTCTAGTGTTCTAATATCGAACTCTATCAATCGAAAATTTAAAACATCGAACATAGAGAACAAAAAATTTGCTGTTCCAAAACTCATACACACAACACAAGCACACCAAACAAACAGCAATCCACACACATACACCTAAACTCTTACAACTAACCCTACACTAAACTACATACACCACTAACTATCCACTTATCTTAACCCAAACCCTAACCCTAAGGTCCGTCACTATCGCACAGTCACCTCACCTGCAAGCTAACCATAACTCACCTACCACGCCCTAACCCTCACGTCCACACGATCACACACTTGCCTGACCCACACTCTAACCCTAACTCACCTACCCCGCCCTAACCCTCACATCCACACAATCGCACACTTACCTGAACCCGACCAGTAACTTTCCACCACAGCGCTGAAAATACAGAAGCAACAGAAACGGACAACCACATTCTTTCCCTAGGAAAAATTTTGGTTTTTTGTTTCTTCGATATTTTCAGCTGAAAATGGGTCGATATCAGAACACTCGACATTTTGAATGTTCGGTGTTCTAATACAGACCCTTAGATTTCATAGTACTCTTGGACAAAAACAGAAAAAAAAACAATAACAGGGTTCATGTAACCACAGGTGACAACACAAGCAACCAAACACCAAATGCTGTGATATAATTCTTACAAAAGACAGTTTTGTAGGAATTCAAGTATTTTATTAAACGTTAAGCAGTTTTGTCCTTGTTATTCTAGATTTCTTCACAACTGATGCAAACAATAAAAAACATTTCCTTATATAGAAGGCTGAAACTATCACATAATTACAATTATTGAAATCATTAAAAGAACAGTAACTCTTTCTGTAATAACCACTACCAATGTGGATAACAATCCATAAATGTTCCAGTGGAATAAAGAAGAAAAATGTTAAAAAGCTTGTATTTGACTTCCTGTATCATCCAATAAACTTAATTATAATTTTGTTGCACTTATCTTTAATACTGAATTAATAGACGCTTTCTTGTTTAAACCTGGAAATACCCTGATAGAGAAAAATCCACTTTTATTATTCAAGGGACTTGAAAAGGATTTTGAGACTGGGTCTTCAGCACCAATGGATTCAAGTCTGGTTAAAAATCTTCCCTCTATAAAGGGCCAGGAAGACGTAGAGGCCTGGTTAATTGCAAAGGAAGTCTTAGTAGGCAGAGTAATTGACTTATTCTCTTATATTCCCTGGCCTACTTTTAAAATTTCCATCATAGGTTTGGTTCTTAAAAAGAAAGAAGCAGACTACAGACTGATTCATCACCTTTCATACCTTGTGGAGATATCAGTTAAAGAATTAATCTATGAGGACCGATCCAGGGTACATTGCACCTCTCTGGACCAGGTGGCACACTTTATTTTGAAGTACTCTAAGCCCTGGTTGTATAAGCTAGGCATGCAATTAGCATTTCACCTGCTTCTCGTCTGTTAGGAGGACTAGGCCTTGTTAGGTTTTCAGATGGATGGGGAATTCTTCTTTGATACAGCAATGCCCATGGGATGCTCGGTTGCATGTGATAACTTTGAAACCTTTTGCTCTGCCATACATTGATGCTGGCAGCAGAGGCCGCCCCAGCAATCATTGTTTCACTATCTGGATGATTTCTTAATAGTGGGTGAAGGTAAAGAAGGAGCCCTAGAAGGCATCTCAACATTTATGGAACTTTGTGATAATCGGGGTACGCTTAGCAGAGGATAAGTTAGAAGGGCCAAGTCAGGAATTGACATTTTTAGGCCTACTAGTTGATAATAGATGCAAATGCTTAGAAACACAATTTTTCCTTGATATCTGCTGGAGATGAGCTCTGCTGTGTATAGACGTAAAATCTTAGAAACACAATTTTCCCTTGATATCTGCTATAGAACCCTCCTTCGCTCGACTGACTCTGTGCGCAATGCAGTTATGCATTGCTGCACTGCGAACAACTCAGCTCTGCATTCTGAGGTGTTGACACAGTCTTCTACCCTTAGTCCTCCACAGAATAGCTGCCTTTGTTAGTCTCACAGCCAAAGACTGGTCCATCTAGCCCATTCCCACTAGTTACTACAATATATACCTGCCATAATGGACAGACAGTTTTCCATCATTTTTCCAGCCAAGCTGATTGACATTGGTATCCTGAGGTAGTGTAGTAATTACCTCATGTAGAATGACAGCCATTTACTCCTTCTTCTTTCGGCTTTTCCCAGTTAGGGGTCATCACAGCAGATCACCTGTCCACTCATGATTGGCAGTGGAGTTTTATGGTGTTGAGTTGCCAGCCCAGTGCCCAGCCTTCCACAAAAGACACACACACACACACACACACACACACACACACACACACACACACACACACACACACACACACACACACACACACACACACCAATTTAGAGGGCCAATTTAGAGTTCCAATCTACGTACAGCATGTCTTTGGGATGTGGGAGGAAACCGGAGCACCTGGAGGAAACCCACGCAAACACAGGGAAGACATGGAGACTCCGCACAGAAGGCACCCCAGCCAAGGATCAAACCAGAGAACCTCTTGCTGTGAGATGGCAATGCTAACAGCCCCACCACTGCGGCCACCCAATGACAACCACTTATTCTTAAAGCAAACAATTGCGGTATGTGAAAGATGTAACTATACCATGAAATTAGAATCAGTCCTCTCACATAAAGATAAACAAGACATACAACAGGTTGTCAGCACACACTGCTTCCCTCTCACACAATTCACATATGCAGAGGTACTCACTAAGAGGCTACCAAAAGATCACAGACCTTCCAAGTGCAAACAGCATACTGGTACACAAACAGAACCCACCACTACACATAACAACACACATATCAGTATCTAACAATTAAGACCCTAATGCAAAACACCTCAAAACCTAATGTTCTGGTGATAGGCTACCCACTAGTGAGATACACAGATATCCCCCTCACATGGTTGAACAAGGAGAAGGCCACAGTCAGTTGCTTGTCAGGTGCCAGGATATGTCAAATCATGCACACACTCACGTCGCTCAGGAATGATTACCATTATGACTCTGTCATAGTACATGTTGATGTGAATGACTTGAGATGTTCCTCTCTGGACTACATTTATTTATTTTTTATTTATTTAACATTTGTTTACCCGGTTAGTCCAACTGAACAGCTGCTCTCCATTTTCAGCAGCGGCCCAAGGAGAAAAACTCCGTACAGTAAAATGAAGAAATTACACGGTAAATAAAAAAAACTTACAGTGGTAATCAGAAGATAACAGTCACTTAATTATAACAGTAATAACATTAAAAATTGGAATTGGAAAAAAAGTAATCTGCAGTTGGAAAAACATCATCAAAAAAGTAAACATAGGAGTCAAAGTGGTTTATATTGAATCAACAGTTGATGTCACAGTATTGGTCCTTAGAGCACCGTAAGGAAGTAGTAGCTATACAAGGTACTGAAGGGGTTAAAGGGGATCAGTGCAGTTACATAGTCGGTTGTTAAGAAAGTATGACTTAAGATGTTTCTTGAAAGTTGCAGTGCTGTTTTGAAATCTAATGTCAGGAGGGAAGGTGTTCCAGATTTTAGCAACTGCATTGGGAAAGAGAGAATCCCTGGAGCTATTTTTACAAGGAACTTTGTCAACTAGGGCTTTATTGGTGGAGTGAAGTTGTCTATTAGTATTGTGGAAGTTTAGTAATCCAGCTAGGGCAGGGGTTTTCTGAGGATAGTACAGTATTTGGTGAGCAAGCATGAGTTGGTGCTAGTGTAGTAAATTGGGAAATTCAGGCCAGTGTAGTATAAGAAAGGACTGGCAGTGGTGGGAACGAGATTTGGAACTGGTTGCAAATCTGGCAACTTTGTTGTAACATGTAGAGAGTTTATCAAGGTCAGCCTTAGTTAGGTTAGTCAGGACAGGTGATGCATAAAGTAGTGTAGATAGGAGATGAGTTTGGGCTATGGCTATTCTAGATTCGGAAGTAAGTTACTTTTTGCTGTGGTATAAGGTGCCTAGTTTCTTGTGGACTTTGGAGATGGTTACAGATATATGTTTGTTGAATCTAAGCTGTTGGTCGATTGTAACTCCTAGTAATTTAGCTTCTGGAATTGGGGTGATTGTGGTCCTATTAGCTGAGGATATAGTAAAGTTCAATGGGTCGTTATTTTTTGTTTGGAGAAATTAGCATGAGTTGGGTATTTTTTGTTTTTAATATCAGCTGAGATTTGCTTAGCCAGTTTTCAACCTCAGTGAAGGATTGCTGAGTGTATTTTTGAAGGAAATGTAAGTTTGGTGCAGAGCAGATTACTGTAGTGTTGTCAACGTATTGCACTATTTCTGCTTTAGTAGTTGCTAGATGGAGTTGGCTTGTAAAAATGTTGAAAAGGAGGGGGCCGAGGATTGAGCCCTTGGGTACACCTGTTTTGACTGGGAGTGGGGAGGAAAGGGAGTAGAGCCATTTGATGGATTGGGAGTGGCTGTCTAGGTAATTTTTAAACCAGAGTAGGGTAGAATTGTGCAAGTTGACCTGAGAGACACAGGTTAAGAGTTTGTTATGGGAGATTGTATCGAATGCCTTAGATAAGTCTAGGAAGGTAGCGGAGACTAGTTGACCTTAGTTTCTATGAGTGTTAATGGTGTTGGTGAAGTTAGGGCAGTGATGGTGCTATGAGTAGGTCGGAAACCATGTTGGGTTTTGGATAATAGATTATTATAGTGGAGATGGTTAAGGAGTTGGCGGTGAATACATCATTCTAGAATCTTAGATAGTGGTGGTAGGATTGCGATGGGATGGTAGTTAGATGGTTTGTGGAGGGGCCACCCTTGTGGAGGGCAATTATATAAGAGGTTTTTCATAAGGATGGAGTGGTGTGTTCAGTGATGGATTTGTTTATCAGTAAGGAAATGGGGTAGGCTATGGCCCTAGAGGCCAATTGGAGGTATTCTGCAGGGAGGTCATCGGCAGAGAGGGCGGTGTGTTTGAGTTTGAATAAGAGTTTTTGGATATTTTATGTTGGTAGTGGCTTGAATGTGAATGGAGGATTATTTATTGGAGGTGTAGAAGGTGGGGGAGGGTTCAAGGGATTTGTGTTGTTAATAAGTTTAAGTATGGAGAAGGGAAAATAGTTGTTGAAACTGGATGCTATGTCAGTGTTTGATCCATCTGTATTGGGGGGGGGGGGTAGTGGTACGGCCAGGTTGGAGGATATTATTCACTGCTGACCAGAATTTTTGTGGATTGATACCATGCTTTTTTGTAGTAAGATATAGTGATTGTGTTCAGCCCTAATTTGTTTTATAACCTTGTTACGGAGCTCGAGGAAGGCTTGCCTATTTGTGGGTGTTTTAAACTGTCGCCAGGTCTTCCAAGCTTTGTCCTTGTCCTTGAGTAAGGATCTTATGGATTTCTGTAGCCATGGGGCTGCGTTGCTTTGGATTCTAACTGTTCTGAGTGGAGCTAGGTGGTTAAGCATATTTAGAAATGTGGAGTTAAAGCATTCGACTGCTAGGTCTAGAGGAAGTGTTTTGATGGGGGACCAGTTGCATGATTTTAAGGCATCTAGGAAGTGAGAAGTGGGGAAGTTTTTCTGGGAACGGGTTTGAAGTAAGGTTGGTGGGTTGCTAGTTTTGATTTTATGTCTGAGGATATAAGTGGGGTTGTGGTCACATAATGAGTTGGGTAGAATCCCACACTGATGGACAGTATGGGGGTGAATAGTGAGGATCCAATCTAAAATGGATTCCTTTTTAGTGGCTTTGTTGGAACGGGGTGTGTGTGTATGAGTTGGGTAAAGTTGTAGAAGTTAATATGGGTAGCGAGGGTGGGAGAGTGGATGGTGCTTCAGTCAATGTTTACATTGTCTAACAGGATAGTTTCATGAGGTAGGGAGTGTGAAGCCCAATGACGTATTGATTCTAAGGTAGTTGGGTTATTGCCTGTGGGTATATAAACACTGAATAAGTTTAGATGCTTGTGTAGGGGGGCTTTACTGAAGGTAAAATGCTGTACTTCTTGTTGGGAAACCTACTATTAATTCCAGTTTACTGATCTTCAGAATGCCATAACTGGAAAGTGATGAGGTTGGATTAGTTAACATTAGAGCTGTAGAAGACGGAGAATGTAAATGTGCCATGCTTCATCTTACTTTTCCTCTTTTTCTATGTTTCTGTGATCTCAGAGGTAGCACATACAGAATTTATGAGTTGTGAAGCTTACTTCCACATTACGGGGTACATCCACGCTCCCCCTCCTGCATAAAATGTTGTATGTACTTTGTCTGACCATTGTCTAAAGTTCCTGTGACCATGAAAAAGAAATCAACTAAGCTGAGTAGGTATGATCTGCTTTTAAAAATCAAATCTGATTATAATTGAGAGTTTGAGATCACATATCTCATTCTTAATAACTTAACAGTAATGCATTCTATGGCTTTGTAAATAATACTAGTGAGATGAACAGAACTATAGTTACTGGGATCTGTTGTAGGGCCACCTTTGTGAAGAGGTACAACTGTGATTGTTCTCCAAATTTCAGATATAAAACCAATGCAGAAACTAAGGTTAAAGGGATTTAGAAGAGTTTGGTTTATGTGGTATTTTGTACTTCCAAGCAAACAACCTGGTGTACTGAGGAGATCCTTAAGAATAGTGTGTCTAGTTTTTGACAGTATTGATGTAACTTATTTAAGCAATAACCAATGACATTAGTGTGGTTTATTAAAGTAATAACCAACGATGTGGTATGGTATATTGAAGATTTATCCACGGTTGGTGTGGTTTAATCACAAGGGTGAAGCCAGAGTGATTAAATAAAGCCAACTGTGGGTAAATTTCAATATACCACAACTATGGAGTCAGTTATTGCTATTATACAATGACATTATTTAAGAAAAAAAATACTTACTTTTCTTAAATAATGTCTTTGTATTACTGTGGTTCTTCCGCTGGTTGTGGTACACTGCTTCCTTGTTTTGATGTACTGAGCATGCGTATGGGACTTGCGTCCCATGCTTACCCAGTACATCAATGCTTTGAAACGGAAGCAATGGAGAAAAGAAATTCTCTGTTGCTCCGTTTTTTTTTTTTTTTTTTTCATTTGTTTAAAAAAATGTTTTGAGGACTTTAAACCAACAGAAAAAAATCGGGGCGACCGGACCTTTTTCTGTTAGTATATTGTGGGATTTATAATGGGCACGCTGGCCAATCAGTGTGCATGTTTTGGAATATTAATGGGGGGGTCATTGTATAGTGAAGATTTACCCATGGTTGGTGTGGTTTAATCACGAGTGGGTATATTTCAATATACCACAAACATGGAGTCGGTTATTGCTGTTACACAATGACATTATTTAAGGGAAAAATACTTACTTTTCTTAAATAATGTCTCTGTATAATGCCTCCGTGCTGCCCTTCTGCATTTTTGTGGTATCCTGGGGCTTTTTCTGATGTACTGCGCATGCGTACTGGGACTTGTGTTCCCAGTCCCACACTTACGCAGTACATCAGTGCTGTGCAAAGGAAACAATGGAGAAAGGAAGATCTCTGTTGCCAAAACCGGGAGACTTTTAACATTCAGGAGAACCAGGACAAACAAAATAAGAAGGATAATCAGGCAAGTTTCTATAGTTTTCCAGAACGTACCTGATTATCCTTTTATTTTTGTCTGCACCATCTCCCTCATTCATTTGAGGTCTTATGTTTTGTTATTTTATTAAAAAAGAAAGAAAAGTAAAACACTTACGAGATATACTAATGGAAAAGGTCTGGGGGACAGGACCTTTTTCCTTTGGTATATTCTCAGATTTACAACAGGCACGCTGGTCGGGCTGACTAATCAGTGTGCTCTTTTTTGAATATTAATGGGTAGTCATTGTATAATTGGTGATAATAGATGGGATAATTAGAGGAGAGATTGGGGTGATGGGATATATGGAAGCTATGAAGCTGGAGCTAAATTTAATAGCAAGGATATTAGCTATGGTACCTGGGATGAAACTGTACATACCATTGGAAGAAACATTTGGAGCAGAACTACGTATTACTTCTCAGAGTGAAGAAAGCTTTGTAGTTATCCTTGGTGTTAGGGGCTGCTGTAATTTCACATTTGGCTTGTACTCCATAGTTGTTCAGACAAGGGCCTAGCTTAATGCTTTTAGATCACTTTTATAGCATCAAAGAGGGAATTTCTATAAGGAGTCATGAACTTTTTTTCTTTTTCATACAGAGTTGATTTGGGTGGGAATTTCAACATGCCTTCTTATTTTTGAATTTATCTGTATTCGTGTGTTAGATTGCAACGACCTGTTTAATGCATCTATTCATGACACAGTAAAAGTCTGAGTCAAAGATGGTATAATTTATTATTGTGGTTGGTGGAATATGCCTGTTATGATTGCCCAGAATGTAAGTAAGTAGCAATAAATTTGCATTAGAATCTTGAAATACTGTAGAGTTTTTATGGGTAGGAAAACTTTGAATTGAAAGCAAAGGAACCACCTAGGGAGATAGTGACATATGAGGTGGTACAGGTAGGGAGGTAGTGACACATGAGGTGATACAGGTAGGGAGGTATTGACATATGAGGTGATACACATAGAGCGGTAGTGAAACATGAGTTGCTACAGGTAGGGAGTTAGCAACACATGAGGTGATACAGACAGGGAGATAGTGACATATGAGGTGGTACACATAGGGAGGTAGTGACACATGAGTTGGTACAGGTATGGAGGTAGTGACACATGAGGTGGTACAGGTAGGGAGGTAGTGACACATGAGGTGGTACAGGTAGGGAGGTAGTGACATATGAGGTGGTACAGGTAGTGAGGTAGTGACACATGAGGTGGTACAGGTAGGGAGGTAGTGACACATGAGGTGGTACAGGTAGGGAGGTAGTGAAATATGAGGTGATACAGGTAGGGAGGTAGTGAAATATGAGGTGGTGCAGGTAGGGAGGTAGTGACACATGAGGTGGTACAGGTATGGAGGTAGTGACACATGAGGTGATACAGATAGGGAGATAGCGACATATGAGGTGGTATACATAGGGAGGTAGTGACACATGAGTTGGTACAGGTATGGAGGTAGTGACATATGAGGTGGTAGAGGTAGGGAGGTAGTGACACATGAGGTGGTACAGGTAGGGAGGTAGTGAAATATGAGCTGGTGCAGGTAGGGAGGTAGTGACACATGAGGTGGTACAGGTAGGGAGGTAGTGACATATGAGGTGGTACAGGTAGGGAGGTAGTGACATATGAGGTGGTACAGGTAGTGAGGTAGTAACACATGAGGTGGTACAGGTAGGGAGGTAGTGACACATGAGGTGGTACAGGTAGTGAGGTAGTGACACATGAGGTGGTACAGGTAGGGAAGTAGTGACACATGAGGTGGTACACATAGGGAAGTAGTGACGCATGCGTTGGTACAGGTATGGAGGTAGTGACACATCAGGTGATACAGATAGGGAGATAGTGACATATGAGGTGGTATACATAGGGAGGTAGTGACACATGAGTTGGTACAGGTATGGAGGTAGTGACATATGAGGTGGTACAGGTAAGGAGGTAGTGACACATGAAGTGGTACAGGTAGGGAGGTAGTGAAATATGAGCTGGTGCAGGTAGGGAGGTAGTGACACATGAGGTGGTACACATAGGGAGGTAGTGATACATGAGGTGGTACAGGTAGGGAGGTAGTGACATATGAGGTGGTACAGGTAGGGAGGTAGTGACATATGAGGTGGTACAGGTAGGGAGGTAGTGACATATGAGGTGGTACAGGTA
Organism: Protopterus annectens; assembly: GCF_019279795.1. NCBI lineage: Eukaryota > Metazoa > Chordata > Ceratodontiformes > Protopteridae > Protopterus > Protopterus annectens. Next base: position 1,437,045,694 of record NC_056725.1, read on the forward strand.
GGGAGGTAGTGACATATGAGGTGGTACAGGTAGGGAAGTAGTGACACATGAGGTGGTACACATAGGGAGGTAGTGACATATGAGGTGGTACAGGTAAGGAGGTAGTGACACATGAAGTGGTACAGGTAGGGAGGTAGTGACACATGAAGTGGTACAGGTAGGGAGGTAGTGACACATGAGGTGGTACAGGTAGGGAGGTAGTGACACATGAAGTGGCACAGGTAGGGAGGTAGTGAAATATGAGCTGGTGCAGGTAGGGGGGTAGTGACACGTGAGGTGGTACAGGTAGGGAGGTAGTGACACATGAAGTGGTACAGGTAGGGAGGTAGTGAAATATGAGCTGGTGCAGGTAGGGAGGTAGTGACACATGAGGTGGTACAGGTAGTAGAGAAGTCAGTATGGGCAAGATAAGGTAGTTTTAGCAGCCCTGAAGGGGACAGAGAGAACTTATACTGGTGAAAAGATATTTAGAGAGTTAAAGAAAGCCTAGGCATATGTACTGGTGTTTTTATAGGTCTGCCATTGGATACAGAAGTAGTTAAAGTCTCCACTAGTAAAGGTATGTGGCTTAATGCATCACTTTATGAGGTGATGTAGATAATTAATGTGATCTGAAAAGTACAAGGAAAGTAACCTATATTTAGCAGCAATGTGGTAGGCAGGTTTGTTAAGCTATGCTAGGACCTGTAAAATTTCTGACTTGGAACTATGTAAGATTTGATGAGATATAATAGTGTTCCTAATTTATATGAATATGTCCCCATAGTTTCCAGTGATTATGAATGAGTGGTAAGCAAAGCACCCTAGTAAGGAGGGAGTGCTATAATTTTTCTGAAACCTAGATTTAATATGTGGATGTCTTTGGGGGTGAGGTAGACCTAATGTTCATGTATTTTGCTGTTTAAGCTTCTAACATTGAGCAGAGCAGCACTGATGTTGTTTAAAATGGAATTAGTTATGGGGATATTCTTAGGACTTGAGAATTTTATAAAATAAGCAATGTGTTGAAAGCAAAAGCTTTAGCCAGCATGCAAAAGCTTGTGACAAAAGGTACAAGAAATCCGTGACAAAGAAAGAGTGTCTGTTGACCAACAGATCCCAAGCAGAAACACACACACACACACACACACACACACACACACACACACACACACACACACACGCACACACGCACACACGCACACACACACACACACACACACACACACACACACACACACACACACACACACACACACACACACACACATACACTGGCTCTCCGTAATATGACATCAGTCAACAAAGCCATCATTGTAATCAATTGTGTGTTTTCTGAATTTAGGCATTGTTCTTGGAGTGGGAAGAATACTGTATCAGCAGTAGCGGTTTTTGTTCCTTGTGAATTCAGCTGTCTCCCACTCCATCTTCCTTATGTTAGAGCAACTAAGGTCACTCACCCCCACATGGGCAACAATCAACGTTTACTGGATGCTTAAGGGTCCTCAGGGCTATTGTAATGTCCCTAATCATAGCACCAAAGAGACAGGCAGAAAACCGACTGACCATAATTCTCTCCTTATCCAGTCTATTGATTACAGCTTTTATGTGTCCTACAATGGTCTCACATATATAACCAGACCTTTAGGGCAAGAAGTAGGTCTATGTGTTATTAGGGGTTTAAGCTTGCATTTTCAGTCTTGGTGTTTCACTGTAAAGATATGTAAGGACATAATACTATCTCTAGATGGCTAAGGTCTTCCAGGAGGGTGCTTGGAAAATTTATGCAAGGATTTTTTTACTATGTCAGCATAAGTAAGAGTAGTGGTGCTCCAAACCATGTAGAGAGATGCACCTCTCACAGGTACAGTTAGAAGTTTCTAGATGTAAGGAGTTATCAGCAAACAAGAGACAGTTCCTACACTGCCTCACTATGCCAAATATCCATAAACTGGTAATATCAGCTTATAACTCGATGATAGACTTTAATACTTATAATTATAACACTGTATACAATTTCCTTACTGACAGGCATTTCAAAGTACGATTAGCAAATCTTCCACTCTCTCTATACTAGTCTTGCAAATGGCTTACCCTAAAGATTGATTTTGTCACCCATACTATTCTCACAAGTCATTCTCTTCCTCTCAGTTCACCTACCGCAACCCACCCCCTCATTTTTATAGACACAAGAGACATGGTACTCTATAGATGCCAACATCAAAATTAATTTGAAAAAGTCCTAAATGCACTATCACTATGGTTCTCACCCAGTAACCTCATATTGAACACCAAAAATAAATAAAAGCACAATCATTGGCAGAATTTCAACTCTCCATGGTGCTGCAAATCTAGATAGTAAGGTGTAACACTAAAGCTCACTTAGAAACTGCACAATAATTCTAACACCGTAGCATCTGGCTGCACCAGTCCTAGAACTTTTAATTTCATATCATCAGTATTTATCTAAAGTAAATAGAGTGGCCGCGGTGGTGCAGCAGTTAATGTTGCCGCCTCACAGTAAGAGGTTTTTCCGGTCATGTCTCCTACCTTTGTAGAGAAAAATCCTCCCCACAGGGCAAAATCAATTTTACGAGAACCCAAAATGCCAATCATCCCCCCTGTAACCCCAATTTTGTGCTTTTATGTGTCAAATTTTTTGAAGGGAAAATTCATTTATGGGTTCCTTTTTTGTTTTTGGCCTGTGGAAGGACTTTTCTTGAGGCAAGGTCTTCCAAGGGTCGGTTTTTTTTTTTTTTTTTTTTTTTTTTTTTTTTTTTTTTTTTTTTTTTTTTTTTTTTTTTTTTTTTTTTTTTTTTTTTTTTTTTTTTTTTTTTTTTTTTTTTTTTTTTTTTTTTTTTTTTTTTTTTTTTTTTTTTTTTTTTTTTTTTTTTTTTTTTTTTTTTTTTTTTTTTTTTTTTTTTTTTTTTTTTTTTTTTTTTTTTTTTTTTTTTTTTTTTTTTTTTTTTTTTTTTTTTTTTTTTTTTTTTTTTTTTTTTTTTTTTTTTTTTTTTTTTTTTTTTTTTTTTTTTTTTTTTTTTTTTTTTTTTTTTTTTTTTTTTTTTTTTTTTTTTTTTTTTTTTTTTTTTTTTTTTTTTTTTTTTTTTTTTTCTTTTTTTTTTTTTTTGCAAACGGGTAATGAGTTAGGATGTTTTATAAATTTTATAAATGTTTTAAGATTCTTTGAATGTAAAATTATTATTTGTAGGCACTGATGAAGTTTTTTCATGTGTTTTTAATGTGTTGCAAATGTATTCACAATAGATTGGTTATAAGCTGAAGTTATGGGATTGCAAAAAACTATTTATATTGACTCTTTATTGAATATTTGTAGTCTGAAGAAGTTCTAGAGAAAAAGAAAGATAAAATCACAAACAATAAACATGAATTATCTTTCAAGTATGAAAGCACTAACAATAGAAGTTATTCAGCCATGTCTGTTATGTGTTTTTTGTTTTTGTATTTTGAATTTACACAGTACTGGCTCTGAGTAGGAGATTTGCACTTCTTCTTCTGTTTTTTCCTGGTTAGGATCTTCTTCTTCTTGCTTTTCCTGGTTAGGAAAACCTGTCTGCTCATGACTGGCAGTGGAGTTTTACAGTGTTGAGTTGCCAGCCCGGTGCCCAACCGTCCACAGAAGGCACACACACCCCACACACTCACACACACACACACACACACACACACACACACACACACACACACACACACACACACACACACACACACCTAGGGCCAATTTTGAGTATCCAATCCACCTACAGCATGTGTTTGGGATGTGGAAGGAAACCAGAGCTCCCAGAGGAAATCCACACAACCACAGGGATGACATGCAGACCCCGCATAGAAGGCACCCCAGCTGAGGATCAAACTGGAGAACCTCTTGCTGTGAGGTGGCAACGTTAACCGCTGCACCACCGCAGCTGTCCTAGTAGGAGATTTGAACTGCATATATATATATATATATATATATATATATATATATATATATATATATATATATATATAAATATATATATATATATATATATATATATATATATATATATATATATATATATACACACACACACACACACACACACACACAGTTATTTATTTATTTGTATGTGTATAGATATAGCTCGATAGATGTGTGTGTGTCCAAAATGACACTAAAGGCAGAACAATATTAAACAAAAGTCTTTTCAGTAGTCCAACATTCAACAAACTAAAATATTAGCCCACTTGGCTTTGCAGATTCAAATGAAGAAATGAGTACTTTGTTACTTATCTTAACACTGTTCAGTCCACACAGTCCTCCATGATATAGTCTGTCTTGTAAACAAAAGCTCAAGGCTGGCCTTTCTCTGGTCCAGATTGCAACTGTGGAAACAAGTATTCTCGGAGGTTGCCCTCCACTAATTAACTCCAAATGGATTTTCTCATGGCAAGCTTCTATGTATTCCTTCAGATGATCCTACAAGTGAAGAACCATTTTTCTGAGTTTAGCCCTCCTGGTTACTTCCTTTCATACCACAGTAATCAGCAATTATGATCCTGTGATCTAGCTAATACAGGGTAGGTTCTGACTATAATGTCTGAGAAAATATTCCCACACTCTATTTAAAGTCTCACTGTACATTTTCTCAAAATTAACACATTACAACTACCCTCTCAGCATAACACCAGGGGTTTTAGAATCATAACAATGGAATATCAGACCTACATAGCCCATCAGCATTTCTGTTGCCTAGACCAGGCCTCTGCAATGCTGTATGCTGAAGATATGGAGGGATAGTGCCCACCAGGATAACTTTGCATTGCCATCAATTTATCTACTTAACCTTTGCAAAAGGACATGATCTGTTTCCAAAGTGAAGTGCCTGCCTAACAAATATTTCAAGGCATAGTAATTCCACTGTATTGCTATACACAGTCATTCATCCATATATCATGGCTAGCTACAGGTCATCATCTATGCCCCTAGAGTCTCACGACTCTTACTTAAACCTACTAGAGGTACTCAACACCAGCACCATCCAAACACCCTATTCATGGGTGACTTTAACTACTCCTCTATAGAGTGAGAAATGTATACTGCCTCAAACTCACAGACATAACACTTCCTGGACTTTATTAACACAAACACCCTGGAACAGATAGTACGCACTCCAATCAGGAAATCAGACATACTGGATCTTGTACTCACCAACATGGGATAGCATTGACCCCCCCCCCCCCGCCCAGTCACAGATCACAAAGCTGTCCAGAAATTCCAGCTGAACTAATAACATTAGAAACTATTCAAAGGCTAGCTAAATCCAATTAAGTAACAGTTTGTCAAAATTCAAGGCTCCCACAAACCCCCGAGACCACAGCTATCTTTGCAGAATTATTCACAAAGTCACTATACAAACATGTGAATGGCTGCATAGAGGCTACCATGCCTACCAGAAATAAACCCAAAACAAACACTAAAGGCAAACCCCACTGGTGGAATCTTCACCTAAACAGGGTTATATAATAAAAGAAGAAAACTCATGGTCAAAATCAGGAATAGAAACTTCCTTAAAGAAAAGTGGTGTCTTATCCAACTAAACAAGAAACTATGAGGTCTAATTAAGTCCAACAAGATTAACTATAAGGTCAGGATAAGCTCGCAGGCAAAGGACAATTAGAAATCTTTCTTCAGCTTCATCTAGAACCTTAGATATAGCACACATCAGAGTCCTGAACTGGTGGTGAACAATACCACATACACCTATCATGGTGATCTACTGGCTGATAAAGTCAGCTCAAACTTCTCCCCCACTACCCCCAGCTCCACCAGGTGAAATCCCTTCCAACATACTTCCACCAGCTAACAACAGGGAACAAGCACTGGCAGCACTCGTTAAAGCCAAGAATACCTCTTTCTTGGGTCCTGACAACATCCTCGGTTGCCTCTTGAACAGTCTAAAACATGAGGTGTCAGGACCACTTGAAGCACTCTTCAACTGCAGCAATGAAACAGGCTACATTCCAACGGAATGGAGTACCACTACAGTCATTCCTCTCCACAACGGCAGACCATTAACTGACCCAGGGGAACTACAGACCCATCAGTCTAACAAGCCTAATATGCAAAGCCATGGAATCAATTATCATGGAAATGAAATCAAGGACGCTAGCAACCTACAGACACTGGATTCATCCCAATTTGGCTTTACAGTGTTGACCAAATTAATAGAAATCTGTGTTTTTATTGGTTTTTTTTTTGTTTGTTTTTATCATTGTTTCCCAGTATAACTCAATATGAGTATATGAAATGACAAACAATATAATTCATGTTATATGAGAAAATGTTCTAATACAATGTTATAATATTTTGTGAATGACCCTTTGGCCATTATCAAGGATTTATCTCACTGCACATAGAATGAACAAGTTCACAGTAATGTTCAGTCACAAGAAGCATTGAGCGCCCAAGCTGAAATGAGTTCTTCAAGTCAGTTGCTGTTTGTTTGTTATGGTCTTTTTCTTCATTTCTGACTTCAGAATAGCACGCAAGTTCTCTGTTGTGTTCATATCTGGGCTGCTACTGGCCATGCTAACACTTCAGTACCATGGACCTCAAGGAAACTTGTCACTTGTCGAACTTTGTGACACGGGGAACCACCGTGCATGAAGTTGAAGTCCCCTGTTCCTGATAATTCCCCTTTTCTTTGCCCAGTCACACAGCTGAAGGAGCAGATGTACTGTAGTATGGTTCTGAAAAGTGTAGAGCCAGCTTGTTCTGAAGATGCTCATAATGCTTCATGGGCACCATTGGGTACTCTTTTCAATCATAGTCTAAGCACTGGCTTCATCCCATCTGAGTGGCAAATGGCCACTGTTATTCCCTTGCACAAAGGTGATGCCTCCACTGATCCTGGGAACTATAGCTGTATTAGCCTGACTAGCCTTATCTGCAAGGCCATGGAGAAAATCATCATGGACCTTATCAACAAAGATATAGGTAATCTCAAACATTTGACCCTACTCAGTTTGGATTTGTCAAAGGGAGATCATGCCAGTTAAACCTGATGGACTTCTTCAACACAATCAACAAAGCCCTAGACGAGGGGAAATCTGTGCATACAACCTACCTAGACTTAGCCAAGGCTTTTGACACTATCCCCCACTCAGGCATCATTGACAAACTCACCGATTTAGCTAGTGAGTTCCCATATGACAGAGCAACGGATGACACAGGATGAAAGTGAAGAGAATGTGCCACAGGAAGATTCTAAAGAACTCTCTATAGAATGCCCGCAGGAAATGGAGAACAAAAAATGTGCCCTCAGTTTAGAAGAAAATGAGTTAAGAGAAGAGTTACTTGATTTAATAGAGACAGACATATTAAGAACAAAGAGAGAAATAGACTTCAGAAGGTCAATAAAACCCAAAAAGTCAGGAGTTTGATAAAACAAATGAACACAGTAATTAGGACTGTCCATAGAGATCCATGTGATATAACAGAAGTAAACAGGATATACTACTGTACAGCTAAATTAATAAGAGATAAAATTCCACCACATGAACACAGGGTAGTGAGGGAAAGGAAGGGGAGAAATCGAATACCATCATGGAAATATCAAATAGGGAAAACTATAAAGAAATTAAGATCTGTCACTGTTAGAAGAGTATAGAAGAGGAAATAGATTAACAAACATACTCAGAAAGATAGACTGATAAAAGCAATGAGCAGTATTATAACAGCTCAGGATCTATCTTGCACTATTGCAAATAATAAACTAAAAATCTCAGCACAGGCATGAAAAACTTAGAAGATACACAGATAAATATAAAGGAAAAGTACAAAATAAGCAACTTATTGATGATCCCCAAAAGTTCTATAGATAATTGGGAAACAAGGCAAAAGGAATTGAAAGACAACCCAAAAAAGCAGAAATAAATACATTTTGGAGAAATATCTATGAAGATCCTGTGGAACATAACAAAGATGCGAAATGGATAGAAGAATTAAAAGAAAAAATAAGAAGCACAAAGGTACAGGATATGAAATAGAATGAAGTAATGGGCAGAGAGCTTGAGATAAAGTTAAGAAAAGCCTCTAATTGGCAAACCCTAGGAACAGATGTACTACCTAACTTGTGGCTGAAAGTATTAACATCTTTGCATGAAGATTTAGCTATGAGTAAGAAGTATTTATATGCACATCCCGAATAGACACCAACCTGGTTAACAACAAGAAAAACAATGTTTCTACATAAGAATGAACCTGCAAGTCATCCTAAAAATGATAGGGTAGTAACTTGCTTTCCGACGACATATAAACTATACAGCATGTTATTCACTCTAAAGACCTTAACCTGGTCTGTAACCTTACTAGAACCTGCTAGAGGGACAGATTTGTTTCTCAGAGGTTACCACACCTTTGGAACAGACTCCTACTCATGTCAAACAGGCACCTCATTGGCCCTCTTCAAATGCAATCTGGACAATTCGATGAGTAACTGCAAATTCACACCAGGGGTTTCACCTGTGTCCCTCTTGGACAGGAGCAATAGGTGCTGATCATGGAAATAAGGGTAGAACTTGGCTAGGCTTGTAAGGGCCCTAGGGCTATTAGCCTAGTAACTTCCTATGATCCACATCATCACTTGAATGGGGTGTTTGACTTGTGGAACGATGCAATCGCCCCTCATCTGCTCTCCAGATTGTCATCTGACATATTGTACTTGCTGATCTGAACACTGTATTAAGCTCTCATTACTGAAAACAACCCATCCACAATCTTCTTCTGACAACTTTTGAAACTCTTTCACGCAGCGCAGTCTTTTTTGCCTTCATTTGGTTGGACAATTTCTTTTTATTCAGAGGTCTGCAAGCTCGAAGCCCAGCATCCTGAAGTCTCTGTCGAACAGTTCTGAAACTCACTGTAACACCCTGTTGTTCCAACATCCTCTGTAGCTGTCTGCTGTCTGGATGCCTTGTAATTCTTATGGCATTCTCTGATCAGATACAAATCATCCTGAGGAGCTGTGGACCTTCTGCAACCACATCTGCCAGAACATCTGGGGAACAACCCTTCGCCAGTATGTAGTTTCTTTTGAATTCAGCTGACCAACTCCAACTTTCTTGGTGATTTCTGATCCAGGAACACCTTCTTTGAGCAGAATCTCAGCTTTTGCACACTTTTGTGGCATTAAGTCAGTCAATTTACCCAATGTTAAGACTATAGATCCATGTGATTATGATGTAATTTCTCTTTAAGAAGGTAAGTAACACATAGTAATTTCATGCTAAACAGCTTGTTCTTAAAGAATCAGCAAACTGAAGTGATTTTGTGAATTTCTGAAAAAGCCAGACTGAAAATCACTAAAGAAAGTAAGAAATTTCCATTATTTGTCAATTTTTCTATTAATTTGGCCAACACTGTATTAAGGAAGGACATTCCTACTTCACCTGGTAGATTTCATTAAGGGTCACCAAAACAATTGGCAAGGGTAAAACAGTGCATACAATGTATCTTGACCTGGCAATTGCATTTAATACCCCACTCAGGCATTACTAACAAGCTTTCTGAGCTATGCATAAGTCCTTACACAACTCACCAGATTGATAGCTGGTTCACAGACAGGACCCAAGAGGTAAGCACCGGTGAGGCCACCTCCACTAACAGACCTGTCATCAGTGTAGTACCCCAGGGCTCTATGCTGGGCATGCTCCTGTTTGGCATCTACTTCTCAGAAGTCAAGGCTAGTGTTAGAGGCCTCTGGCACATCAAGTTTGCAGGATGACTGCAAACTGTGAGCTATTATTGGTTCCCCAAGCTGCAAACATCTTGTATGTAGGTTTAAATGAGACAAATGACTGGCTCCAAAGCCATGGCCTTAAACTCAATACCAAAAAATGCATTATAATGCTCTTTGGGAAACTGTCAATGCAATTTAATTATTCCATCAATAAAATGCCCCTAAGAGTTGACTCAATAGAAAGGGATCTGAGAACATATGTACACAGCAATCTGGTCTTTGGCCAACATTTGGCTAAGATAATAACAAAATCATTTTATGTCAGCCAGCTTATAGGTTAGAGTATGTGATCCACGTCCAAAGAACTCTACTGGCCCTTATCAGACTATCACTGAGTACAATGCCTCCCTTGACATGTATCTAACCAGATACTTGCAACAACTGGAAAGCCCACAAAGGTTTCTCACCAGGAGAATTCAGGACATGAATACTCTGTCCTACACTGACTGCCTAAATGCTCTGTCAATGTATTTGGTTTTCTACAGGCTGCTGAGAGGGGATCTTTTCCTGGCTTACAGGGTTTCCTCAGACCCAGCCGTGATGGATCTGTTGCATATCCACAAAAACAAACAATGCCAGAAACACTAGATCCAGGGATCTGAATTTCACTTGTGACATAAACAGAACATACTGGACAGACTGATATGTGTCTCAAAGGATCCCTGCACTATGTAATAGGCTCCCCATCCATGTAAAACAGAGTTCATCTCTGACCCCATTCAAACAAAATCTTGACAACTGGATGAGAATCGTAAATTTTTCCCTGTTCTGGCCCCCATGTCCCTTATGGACAGAGGCTGTCAATAAGAAAATTATTATTCTACCTAACACCCCCCATACAAATCCTTAGCTACCTGCCTACTAATATGACCCTATATGATACTTGGGGACCCAAACGGTTTGGGATTCATGGCTAGGCTTGTAAGGGCCCTAGTGGTTGTTAGCCTAGTAACAACCTGTGAACCCATTCAGTAGCTGAGTATTTCCTTTTTTACATTGCTCAGAAAATCAACAATTACTAATAGATTGCTATGGCTTTCTGTCTGGAAAGGTGTGAGTAGTGCCTACCCATGTATTAAAGGAGAGAAAAAAAGGAAGTAAATAAAATAAGAAAAGAAAGCTGGAGCTCAAATGCTGCTGTTGGTACCATAATGTTAACAGTATTTGAGCATTTAAACATTGTTACTGACTTTCTAAATCAATCTAGTCTTCCAGCTAGCCATGGACCCACCTGGAACCATGGGCCCTAGGTTACCACCTAGATTGCCATTATTATAACCTTTCATGTTATAAAGATTAATATCTTTAAAAAATGGAAGTTACTAACATAGGTTCAGGAAAGAGCATCTTTCTTAGTTGATTAAATGTGCCATCTGCCTCAAGAGACCATTGACAGGTACTTTTACCATGTGAGATTACAGTGTCAGTAGTCAGTTTATATTCCTTCAGATAAGAATATTGTGGCAGACACTCTGATCAGGTCCTTCACTCAATCCCATGAATGGATGCTTCACAGGGATTTGTTTCTGGACATTGTTCACCAATGGGGTACTCCTCAAGTATATATCTTTGCCTCCCCTCTGAACAGACAACTTCTGCTGTTTTGTGCCAGAGTCTCAGGTCCTCTGGTATGGAAGGTAGACACCCCCTCATTTTCTTGGAAGGGGATTTTTCTTTATGCATTTCCTCCCTTTACTTTCATTCCAAGAGTCCTGTTCAAGATTCAACAAGATGCTCCCAAAATTTTGTTGGTGACTCCTTTTTGGCTGTGACAGCACTGGCTCCCTCTACTTCTGCATCTATCCAAGGACAATCATCACAAGTTACCTCACAGGGTGGATCTACTCTCACAAGGCAATGTTTCTCTCATCCATCCCCACCTGTCCACACTTCAGCTGACACTGTGGGTGACAGGGTTTTGATCCTTCATAGACACCTTTTTTTCTGAGGACGTGCTGCAGGTCCTGCAGGAGGCCAGGAAACCTACCACTAAGGAATCCTGCTTGTCTAAATGGAAGAGGTTTTCTATTTGGTGTCTTTCTTGTGACCTGGACCCAGTTTCTGTGGATGTTCCTTTGGTTCTCTCTGTTTTGTGTGAGTTTCTCAATGCTGGTTTAGCCTATTCTTCTTTTAAAGGCCACTTAGCTCTTTCTGCCTGCCTTTAACTCCCCCATTAGCTTCTATTTTTGAGGATAAGCATTTTCTTATAGGCTCCCTTAATATTAGACCTCGCAGGAAGCCTGCTCCTCTTCCCTGGGATCTTAATTTTGTTCTGGAAAAACTGACTCAGGATCCTTTTGAGCCTACTGCTTTAGCTTCCTTTCAACATTAATCTTGGAAGACAGTTCTTTTGTTAGCTCTTATTTCTGCCAGACGGGTGTCTGAGTTGCAAGCTCTGATGGCTTGTCCACCTTTTTTGATATTTCATGAGGGCAGGGTGTCCTTACGTACTAATCCTTCTTTCATGCCCAAGGTGATTAATGAGTTGTCACTTAATCAGTCTACTAATTTGCTTACTTTTTTCCCTCTCTGCAATCTGCCAGTGACAGAGCGCTGCATACCTTAGATGTGCATAGACGGCTCAGATTTTATTTGGATAAAATTAAAGCTATCAGAAAATCAGACCAGTTATTTGTTTCCTTTCATCCTAGGTCTTTAGGTTTGGCTATTTCCAAGCAAACTATTTCCACTTGGATTTCAAAGACAATTTCCTTTTGTTACACTTTTCCTGGTGAGAGCCATCCTTCTTCTGTAAAGGCTCATTCCACTAGAGCTGTGGCTTCTTCTGGTGCTTTTTTCAGAGGCTTAGACACTCCTTCTATTCTTGAAGCTGCTACCTGGACTTGTGTGCATACCTTTACCAGACATTACAGGTTGGATGGTATCTCCTGGGCTAGAACTGGTTTTGCTGGTGCCATTCTTCATGGTTTCTTGGAGGGTCTACTGCTGCTTCCTCCTCCCAGGTTTCTTCTTGAGCTTTGGCACTCTCCCATAAGTTATGAATACTGCAGCGGTGAATGTAAGGACACAGTACAGTTGTGTAAAGTCTTACCATAACGGTAGATGTCATTGCATTCACCTCTGCACTATGCACTCCTGCCCTCCACCCCCCTAGTCTTTTTTCCATCCTGGATATGTAGTCTCTGGTTTTCCTTGGATTGCTGTTCCTACTGGGGGAATCATTTCTGAGGATGGTACACCTGAATGTCACCTTTATGCCCTATGATACTCAAGGAGTGTGTAGGTGATGTTCAACGTACCTTAAAGCAATGGTAAACAGTGGGCTTCACAGCAGGGAATCCCATTTGTAATGAATACTGCAGTGGTGAGGGCAAGGACAACTACCATTTTGGTAAGATTTTACTCAACTGTGCTTTCTCATGATATTATGGACAACAGTGAGTTAGGTATGAATGGTAACTGCTATACTTGGAAAAAGTAAATTCATTTTAACAGTCTGTGTCTGCTTTAGCTAAGGCCTTTAAGCCTAAATTAGTGATTCCAGTACATTGTTGCACTACATTTTTGCTCTTTTAAGTAGTCTAACTGTTGTTATTAAGTCATGGTTTCATTTTTATACTGAGTGTATGTCAGGCAAGTTCACGTTTTTTCTTTGCTTTGGGGCAGTTCCAGACTAGTCAGCTCAGAGCTAAGGGTCTAATTGTTCTTATGACAATAATTAGGAGAATTTAGAGTGGCTTAGTTGAAAGAACATAGAAAGAAGCAGTTGTATGAGATGGTGACACATTTTAAACCACAGGGAGACAAAACTGAAAGAAAAATGAGTGTGTTTTAAAACCAGTAAGTGAAAATCATATACCCTGCTATATGTAAGCTATTAACTGACTTTTTGTTCCTAAAAAAGATTATAGTCAAAGGAAATGTAAATTTTTTGCAAAGGGAAGGATTAGTATATATTAGAGTGTATATCAGAAGGAAAGTCTATCCACATTTTAATGTTTTAAGTGTTCATTTATTAAGGATATATGAGTTCTTTTGTCAAATAAATAGACAATGGACTGGTTACAAAATGGATACTCTCTAAGTGTGTGTGTGTGTGTGTGTGTGTGTGTGTGTGTGTGTGTGTGTGTGTGTGTGTGTGTGTGTGTGTGTGTGTGTAGAAAAGAAAAGAAAACTGGTAATAAAATAAGCACCCAGGGCTCCCCTGCTCAATGACAAAGAATGATAATGACCCAGACATTGTGAGTTGAATTTGTGGCTTGGATACTGAAAAGGTGAGGTGGCGGGTGGGGTGACAGTGAATGTGTTATGCTGGCTTGCTCATCCTGGAGTGCTAGTGAGGTAGTTTCCAGTTCTCTGATTTACTGTAGTACAAGCTGAAGCTTGTACATTGACAATGGCAGCAGACCAGATAGATGTGGGCTTTGTGATTCCAAGCCAGTGACTGTAGGTTTTAGTGTGTGTGTGAGCATGCACACATAGGAAGAGAGTGCAGTATTGAATGAGAATGAAGCCTATTTTAAGATAAATGGATTGATAGTGTATGCAGTTTGAAATGAGGTAAGTGTTTTTGCTTATATCCTTTTAGTTAATAATGCTTTGTTGTACTATACTATTTTTCATATTTTGAATAAACCTCATTTTACTCTTACACAGATGAGACTGACAGTGTGTGGCCCATTCCCTGCACGGTAGATGATGGGTGGTCCTGGATGTTTCCTTTTATTTGGTGTCCAGAATTATTGTAGTAAGTTTGGAAGTAACGCAAGTGAGTGAATATAGATGTTGTTCTGGAATTCTAGCAGCAGCAGAGCTCCTACAACACAGCAAAGGAATGTGTTCAGTAAAGCAGTCTTGGACTGTGCAGTTGGCTCCATCTGGTGGCCATTGTTGTTGTTGCTGTTGTTTATTTATTTATTTTTTGCTAGGAGGTGATTTATTAGGGTGCTACAAAATAGCATTTGTTGATAGACATTGAAAGGTTAGCTAACTGGTAAATATTAAACCACTGAAGGTTAATAAATTTAGTTTAGTTTGGGTAAATGTGTGTGCGTGTGTGGGGGAGGTGTTTTTAGTGGTGCAATAAGCATTTTGATACAAGCACAAGACAAGCATATTTTGTGTGTGAGTGGACCAGGAACCATGTGCACTGGCAGTTCTCTTTTCCAGGTGAATAGTAGCCCTGCAGCTTGGCTCGGTACTAATTGGTTGTTTATTTGCAGGTCCCTTGTCACTAGCATTATTGAAGGACACATGGAATCGAATAACTCATGAAGCTGAAGGGCTATTTAGTGATTTGGATGCAGTTCAGACCCCTGATCAGGGTTCACTTTCTATGGAAAAAGCCCTACCAGTTGTGGAAGATTAATCCATGCTGGATGACACCCCTGCTAAGAACTCTCAGAGAAGGACTAAGAAGGATGTGTTGACTCTTACAGGGAATCCCACCACTGTGGCAAGACACAACTATGAGGATGAAGGTAATGCTGTCCAGGTGGGATGGAATCCATTCCAATGGAGAGGGGCAATCAGTGGAGGAATACCTTTAAGAGTTTATTAATTCCCTTCCTGATGGGGGTAGATCCAAGATATTTGATTTTGCCGTAGAAAGGAATTTTGGAGCCACCTTCACATTAGATTCTGGTCACCAGCATGAGGTTCCCCCGACTAGTAACCCAATGCCCACTTTAGCTGGTCAGGAGGATAGGGCTGAGCCCACTGCACCTGCAACAGGGAATGTGTTATTTGATACAGGTATTAACATTATCAGTTTCTACCTCCTATGGTCATTATAAATGTGGTCAGTGAGACAATCCTGTCATTGCATATCACAGCTCAAATTCTGGCAAGCATTAAAGAAAAAATAAATAGAAGGGGATTTTGTGGACATATTTGAATTAGTTGACCCAGAGGATATTTATGGTATAATAGATGTGGGCAACCCTGGGGCAAAAGATTTGGTCAAATAACACAGGAAACCAACAGGTAAAAACGTTTATGTAGAAAACAGTAGAGCTTTCGGATACAATCCTTTATCAATACTAACACATGTAAGTATACCATCACTTTATATAGGTCCAAAGAACAAATCATGTGACTAGCAGCCAAATAATCACATGATAGAATTAAAGAAACACAAGACCAATAAAATTTCAAACATATTTTCAGACATAATTTAAAACACAATTTAAAATACAATTTAAAACACATCAAAGCCTAGATCTACTACGCTTGACCAATATTGGTTTTAAACTGATCATGCTATTTAAGCCAGGTGTGGAATCACTAGCTAGTCTCAAGATCCAATTATATTCTTTAGTCTCCAAATAATTATTTAGATCTCCACCCCTAGGGGTTGGCTTGACAGAGTCAATTACCCTGAATTTAAAGGAATGCTGATGCCCACAATCAGCTATATGCTTATACAAGGCATTCCTTTCATAACCTCTTCTAATCTCGGACTTATGCTCGATGACCCTTTCTTTCAATTTACGTGTGGTTTTACCCACGTAAAACGCACAACACGATATACACGTGGCCAAGTATATCACGTGAGTAGTGGAACAAGTAGCTGATACATTAAAACTTATATCTCTTGCCATTCACAGGATGAATAAAAAATTGACTATCACTGTCAAATATATCATCACAGCAAGAGCAATTAAAGCACTTTTGTGTACCTAACTTAACAGGTTTAAATGTATTCACAGTGCTATTAAAATCTTTATAACATAACAGACTTTTGAGAGTCCTCATGTTCTTGTATGCATATCTCGGTTTAGGACCTAAGATCTCCTTAAGATCATCAGATGCCATTAAAACAACCCAATTATTGGATATGATACGTCTAATAGATGGCGTTCTCATATTATAAGAAGTCACATATCTAAATAATACTTTGCTGTCATAGACCTTACTACATCTGGTGTCAACTGTATTAGTGCCGTCATGTAGAAATGCCGGTCTTAGTATCGTTTTCCTATCCTCCAAGACCTTGCATTTATATTCAGACAATAACTGACTATTATATCCACTAAATATAAAATCCTTTAACATGTCATCTAGTTGAAGTTCAAAGCAGTGATCATCAGTATTCAGTTTACTCAATCTACATAACTGGGACCTCACCGTACCCCTAAAGGTATGTGGTGCGTGCATACTGCTAAAGTGCGTATATCGACCAGAACATACCTCCTTTCGATGGACACTAGTATGTATAACCCCGTTATCTAGCTTCAAATTGACATCCAAAAATGTAATATCAGTATCCGATGTCACCATCTTAAATTTCAAAAATGAAGAAGCTGAGTTCAAATAATCCAGAAAGCTATTCAGCTCTCCCAATGTCCCTTCCCATAGCATAAAACAATCATCCACAAAGCGCTGAAAAAATTTAATCTGACTTCTAAATGGGTTTATATCATTAAACATGTATTTTCTTTCCCATTGATAAAGCACTAAATTAGCGTAGGTGTTAGCTATGGAAGTACCCATAGCTACCCCTGTGAGCTGAAGGTATAAGCATTCATTAAATATAAACACATTATTCCTAAGAATAACATCCATAAGGGTACAGATATTATTAATCTGTGTATAATTAGGACAACTATGTGACAAAAGAAACTCTCTTAATAAGTCAATACCTGTATCATTTGGGATGACAGTGAAGAGTGACACTATATCTAGTGTGACCATATAATATTTTCTACTAATCAGCCCTTCCTTCCCTGTAGTATACCAGGTACATAACTTTTGCAAAAAATCAAAAGTATCCCTAAGGATCGATTCACATGCAATTAAATAAGGTTGTAGTTGAGCATGCAAATATACAGAGATGGGCTCGGTCACCCAACCCGCCCCTGAGACAATAGGTCTCATTGGTGGATCCAGCATAGACTTATGAATCTTGGGGATACCATAAAGGTGTGGTATCACTGGACAGGAGACAGTAAGATAGTTAAATAAATATAAATCTATGTCATTATTTAACTGCAGCTCATAAATAACCATGTTAACATACGTAATGCATTTTTTCACATCCACATTGGAGATACTTTTAAAGGCATTAACATCTTGCAGTAAAAGTGACATAGATAACATATATCTAGCTCGATCCATAATAACAACTGTACCCCCTTTGTCCGCCTGCTTAATCACAATATCCCTACAAGATTGTAAGTCTTTAAGCGCCATAAACTCTTCGTATGTTAAATTAAAGTTTCTGTTAACAACAGGTGTGTCATATAGTGTTCTAATTTGTGTTTCACATAAATCATGGAAAGCTTTAACAATTGGTGTACTCACAGGAATAAACGTATTGTTGCGTTTATAATTTCCATTAGTCACAGTAGAATTGCCAAACAGTAACTTTAAATTCACTAATCTAGTGAATATTTTTAAGTCAGTCAGCGCTGAGACTAAATCATCCCCACAAGAGGGTATAAAGTTAAGGCCTTTCGACAAAACCAAAAAATGAGCTGCTCCTAGTTCATACGTAGACAAGTTCAAAAGACAAGCGGGACAAAAGATATGGTCATAGCTTTAGCAGCTATCGGGGAAAAGGTTTCATTCAAAATGGTGTTGAGAACCGGGCACACGTGGGCTTTAGATTTCATAGTACTCATGGACAAAAACTGAAAAAAAACAATAACAGGGTTCATGTAACCACAGGTGACAACACAAGCAACCAAACACCAAATGCTGTGATATAATTCTTACAAAAGACTGATTTGTAGGAATTCAATTATTTTATTAAACGTTGATCAGTTTTGTCCTTGTTATTCTAGATTTCTTCAGAACTGTTACAAACAATAAAAAAACATTTCCTTATATTTGAAACCTTTTGCTCTGCCATACATTGGTGCTGGCAGCAGAGGCCACCCCAGCAATCATTGTTTCACTATCTGGATGATTTCTTAATAGTGGGTGAAGGTAAAGAAGGAGCCCTAGAAGGCATGACAACATTTATGGAACTTTGTGATAGCCGGGGTACGCTTAGCAGAGGGTAAGTTAGAAGGGCCAAGTCAGGAATTGACATTTTTAGGCCTACTAGTTGATAATAGATGCAAATACTTAGAAACACAATTTTCCCTTGATATCTGCTATAGAACCCTCCTTCGCTCGACTGACTCTGTGCGCAATGCAGTTATGCATTGCTGCACTGTGAGCAACTTAGCTGTGCATTCTGAGGTGTTGCCACAGTCTTCTACCCTTAGTCCTCCACAGAATAGCTGCCTTTGTTAGTCTCACAACCAAACCCTGGTCCATCTAGCCCATTCCCCCTATTTACTACAATATATACCTGCCATAATGGTGAGACAGTTTTCCATCATTTTTCCAGCCAAGCTGATTGACATTGGTATCCTGAGGCAGTGTAGTAATTACCTCATGTAGAATGACAACCATTTACTCCTTCTTCTTTTGGCTTTTTCCGGTTAGGGGTCACCACAGCAGATCACCTGTCCACTCATGATTGGCAGTGGAGTTTTACTGTGTCGAGTTGCCAGCCCAGTGCCCAACCTTCCACAGAGGACACACACACACACACACACACACACACACACACACACACACACACACACACACACACACACACACACACACACACACACACACACACACACACACACACACACACATGCCTATGGCCAATTTTGAGTTCCAATCCACCTACAACATGTCTTTGGAATGTGGGAGGAAACCATGCACCCGGAGAAAACCCACGCGACCACAGGGAGGACATGCAGACTCCGCACAGAAGGCACCCCAGCCAAGGATCAAACTGGAGAACCTCTTGCTGTGAAATGGCAATGCTAACAGCTCCACCACTGCGGCCGCCCAATGACAACTACTTACTCTTAAAGCAAACAATTGTGGTATGTGAAAGAGGTAAGCAAAAAAAGTAGTAAGCAAAAATAAACGTTTTGGTGTTCGTATACTGGATTGCTCATTGTTTATTGGAAAAGTGAAGTCATTGCTTTTGATTTATTGACTTGCTGTTGTTATTCACATGAACTTTGAATCTCGTTTGGACGTATCAAGACTTTATACAACTTCGTGGTGAGAGAGCCTGGTTATTTTCCTCACCTCTGGTATGTGAAAGATGTAACTATACCATGGAATTAGAATCAGTCCTTTCACATAAAGATAAACAAGACATACAACAGGTTGTCAGCACACACAGCTTCCCTCTCACACAATTCACATATGCAGAGGTACTCACTAAGAGCCTACCAAAAGACACACAGACCTCCCAAGTGCAAACAGCATACTGGTACCCAAACAAGACCCACCACTACACATAACAACATGCATATCGGTATCTAACAATTAAGACCCTAATTTAAAACACCTCAAAACCTAATATTCTGGTCATAGGCTACCCAATAGTGAGATGCACAGATATCCCCCTCACCCAGTTGAACAAGGAGAAGGCCACAGTCAGTTGCCTGTCAGGTGCCAGGATCTGTCAAATCATGCACACACTCAGGTCACTCAGCAATGATTACCATTATGACTCTGTCATAGTACGTTGATGTGAATGACTCGAGATGTTCCTCTCTGGACTACATTTATTTATTTTTTATTTATTTAACATTTGTTTATCGGGTTAGTCCAACTGGACAGCTGGTGTCCATTTTCAGCAGAGGCCCGAGGAGAAAAGCTCCATACAGTAAAATGAAGAAATTACATGGTAAATACAAAAAACTTACAGTGGTGATCAGAAAATAACAGTCACTTAATTATAACAGTAATAACATTAAAATAGGAATTGGGAAAAAAGTAATCTGCAGTTGGAAAAACATCAAAAAAGTAAACATAGGAGTCAAAGTGGTTTATAGTGAATCAACAGTTGATGTCACAGTATTGGTCCTTAGAGCAGCTTAAGGAAGTAGTAGCTATACAAGGTACTGAAGGGGTTAAGGGGGTCAGTGCAGTTACATAGTCGGTTGTTAAGAAAGTATGACTTAAGATGTTTCTTGAAAGTTGCAGTGCTGTTTTGAAGTATAATGTCAGGAGGGAGGGTGTTCCAGATTCTAGCAACTGCATTGGGAAAGAGAGAATCCCTGGAGCTATTTTTACAAGGAACTTTGTCAACTAGGGCTTTATTGGTGGAGTGAAGTTGTCTATTAGTATTGTGGAAGTTTAGTAATCCAGCTAGGGCAGGGGTTTTCTGAGGATAGTACAGTATTTGGTGAGCAAGCATGAGTTGGTGCTAGTGTAGTAAATTGGGAAATTCAGGCCAGTGTAGTATAAGAAAGGACTGCCAGTGGTGGGAACGAGATTTGGAACTGGTTGCAAATCTGGCAACTTTGTTGTAACATGTAGAGAGTTTATCAAGGTCAGCCTTAGTTAGGTTAGTCAGGACAGGTGATGCATAAAGTAGTGTAGATAGGAGATGAGTTTGGGCTATGGCTATTCTAGATTCGGAAGTAAGGTACTTTTTGCTGCGGTATAAGGTGCCTAGTTTCTTGTGGACTTTGGAGATGGTTACAGATATATGTTTGTTGAATCTAAGCTGTTGGTCGATTGTAACTCCTAGTAATTTAGCTTCTGGAATTGGGGTGATTGTGGTCCTATTAGCTGAGGATATAGTAAAGTTCGAAGGGTCGCTATTTTTTGTTTGGAGAAATTAGCACGAGTTGGGTATTTTTTGTTTTTAGTATCAGCTGAGATTTGCTTAGCCAGTTTTCAACCTCAGTGAAGGATTCCGGAGTGTATTTTTGAAGGAGATGTAAGTTTGGTGCAGAGCAGATTAGAGTAGTGTTGTCAGCATATTGCACTATTTCTGCTTTAGTAGTTGCTAGATGGAGTTGGCTTGTAAAAATGTTGAAAAGGAGGGGGCCGAGGATTGAGCCCTTGGGTACACCTATTTTGACTGGGAGTGGGGAGGAAAGGGAGTAGAGCCATTTGATGGATTGGGAGTGGCTGTCTAGGTAATTTTTAAACCAGAGTAGGGTAGAATTGTGCAAGTTGACCTGAGAGAGGCAGGTTAAGAGTTTGTTATGGGAGATTGTATCGAATGCCTTAGATAAGTCTAGGAAGGTAGCGGAGACTAGTTGACCTTAGTTTCTATGAGTGTTAATGGTGTTGGTGAAGTTAGTTAGGGCAGTGATGGTGCTATGAGTAGGTTGGATACCATGTTGGGTTTTGCTAATAGATTATTGTAGAGGAGATGGGTAAGGAGTTAGCGGTGAATGCATCATTCTAGAATCTTAGATAGTGGTGGTAGGATTGCGATGGGATGGTAGTTAGATGGTTTGTGGAGGGGCCACCCTTGTGGAGGGCAATTATATAAGAGGTTTTCCATAAGGATGGAGTGGTGTGTTCAGTGATGGATCTGTTTACAAGTAAGGAAATGGGGTAGGCTATGGCCCTAGAGGCCAATTGGAGGTATTCTGCAGGAGGTCATTGGCAGAAAGGGCGGTGTGTTTGAGTCTGGATAAGAGTTTTTGGATATTTTATGTTGGTAGTGGCTTGAATGTGAATGGGGGATTATTTATTGGAGGTGAAGAAGGTGGGGGAGGGTTCGAGGGATTTGTGTTGTTGATAAGTTTAAGTATGGAGGAGGGAAAGTAATTGTTGAAACTGGATGCTATGTCAGTGTTTGATCCGTCTGTGTTGGGGGGGGAGTAGTGGTACGGCTGGGTTGGAGGATATTATTCATTGCTGACCAGAATTTGTGTGGATTGATACCATGCTTTTGTTGTAGTAAGATATAGTGATTGTGTTTATCAGCCCTAATTTGTTTTTTAACCTTGTTACGGAGCTCGAGGAAGGCTTGCCTAGTTGTGGGTGTTTTAAGCTATCGCCAGGCCTTCCAAGCTTTGTCATTGTCTTTGAGTAAGGATCTTGTGGATTTCTGTAGCCATGGGGCTGGGTTGCTTTGGATCCTAACTGCTCTGAGTGGAGCTAGGTGGTTAAGGATATTTAGAAATGTGGAGTTAAAGCATTCGACTGCTAGGTCTAGAGGAAGTGTTTTGATGGGGGACCAGTTGCATGATTCTAAGGCATCTAAGAAGTGAGAAGTGGGGAAGTTTTTTTGGGAACGGGTTTGAAGTAGGGTTGGTGGGTTGCTAGTTTTGATTTTATGTCTGAGGATATAAGTGGGGTTGTGGTCACATAGTGAGTTGGGTAGGATACCACACTGATGGGCAGTATGGGGGTGATTAGTGAGGATCCAGTCTAAAATGGATTCCTTTTTAGTTGTTTTGTTGGAATGGGGTGTGTATGTATGAGTTGGGTAAAGTTGTAGAAATTAATATGGGTAGCGGGGGTGGTAGAGTGGATGGTGCTCCAATCAATGTTTACATCGTCTAACAGTATAGTTTCATGAGGTAGGGAGTGGGAAGCCCAATGACGTATTGATTCTACGGTAGTTGTGTTATTGCCTGGGGGTATATAAACACTGAATAAGTTTAGATGCTTGTACTGGTTTATGAGGAGTTTAGCAGGTAGTATTTCTGCATTTTGGAAGTCTTGGGTTTCTTTTTGCAGGAGCTGGACCTTTAAGTTAGTTTTTGAAGAGAGATGACCAAACTCTCAGATTATGTATCCCAGGCAGGTATGTTCCTAGACCTAAGCAGCATTCTAACTTCACCTAGGATAATGCCACACTACGGACAAAAAATTATTGATTTCAATAATTGGCTTAGCTTCTGGTGTCACTCCAGGGGGATCCAGTATTTGTCTGCCTGGGATGAAATGGTTGATAGTCTATGCTGCTTTTCCAGAGATGACCTTCACGATGAAGGCTTCACCTGTCTCCTCAAGGCTTTTGGATATTGTTAAAGATGCTTGCCTCCCCCATAGTACCTTTTTTAGGCAATGTCCAAAAAACAGAACTTTTGTCATAAAGAAATAGATGAAAGACAATCTCAAGGTCATGCGGCTTAATGCTAGGAGCTTAAACAGTAAACTGCACTCCTGGAAGCACTCTTCACCTTGGAAGATGCTGACGTTTGTGCAGTCATTGAGACGTGGTTCAAGGCCACTGAGAGCACTCTGGCTATACAAGGCTACAATGCCTTTCACATGTTCAGATTCCAAAACAAGCATGAAGGAACCAAAGGTGGAGGTGAATCCATCTTCATTAAATCCAAATACACATTGAGACTAGTGAAACAGTATGACTCTAGTAGTCATATATAGTCAAATTAACTATAGGTAATTTACCCTTGCACATCATCGCTAGCTACAGGTCCCCCACTGTGAACCAGGAGAAACACACCACCTACCTGAACTTGCTAGAGTCACTCAGTATATAGACAAACACCTTGGTCATGGGAGATTTCAATTATCCTTCCATCGATTGGATGACTTAACATGAGCACAAACACAGTCACTATGTGGTTATTTGACATTGTTAATTCAAATGCCCTGGAACAATTGGTCTGCACCCCCACAAGGGTCTCAAAAGTCCTGAATCTAGTGTTCACCAACATGTGGGGGATGTCACTGCACTAACCCCTGTGTGTGGCCCTCCCTGGTAAGGTGAGACCACAAACCTGTCTCATTTGAAGTAAAAATCAAACCTGATACCCCCACAGGAGTAAAAAACTGAAAAATTTCTCCAAAGCAAATTACAGTCTACTAAGTGATGTATAAAAAGGTTCAAAGCCCCTGCCCATATAGCCAACAATGACTAAGGTTACCATACGTCTGGGTTTCCCTGGACACATCCTCTTGTTTGGGCTCCTGTCCAGGCGGTTTTTGAAAATTTTGCGATTTGTCTGGGTTTTAAAACCTGGACAAATCGCAGAATTTTCAAAAAGCAGACATCCCTATTTCGGAGTTTTTTCTCCGCTTTGTTTTTTTTTTTTTTGATTGGCTCATATACCGGTATAAGAGCCAATCAAAAAATGGAGCTCTGTTCAATGCGGAATTGCTTGATGTTCCGCATTGAACAGAAGAGGTCTGCTGTGCGTGTTTTTGATTGGCTCGTATACTGATATACGAGCCAATCAAAAAGCAGAGCTCTGTTCCATGCGGAACTGCTTGATGTTCCGCATTGAACAGAAGATGGTCCACTGTTCGAGGTTTTGATTGGCTCGTTTACCGGCATACGGGCCAATCAAAAATCCCCAAACATGGACCTTTTTATTTTTATTTTTTTTAATTTTTTTTTTGCTTTTCAGTCCGCTTTTACATACAAAGAATTATGGTAACCTTAACAATGACTCCTTTGCAAAGGAATACACAAATGCCCTATATAGCCACTTAAACAAATGCAACCAGGTCTTCCTGAAAGAACAAGCCACCCTGGAGTGGTGGACTGTAAGTCTACCTATAACTATAAGCTACACAACAAAAGAAAGAAACTGACATCTAAGAACAGGCGGGAACTTACTCAACAGAGAAAGAATACCCTCTACAGGTTGAAAAAGCAAATCAGATATCTTGTTAAGTCCTCTAAGGCTAGTTACAAGTCTAAATTAGCATCCCTAGCTAAAGACAATCATGAGGCATTCTTTAGCTACATCTGAAACCTAAAAGGGATTGCCCAGTTGTGTGCTGAACTTATAGTGGATGGTAACATTCACACTGAAACTGAGGAAATTGCCAACCTGCTAGCTGACAGATTTGGCAATAACTTCAACTCCCTGTCCCCATCAGACATACTCCAAAGCATCCTTGACGCCAGTCCTCTACTGAGTATCTCCTAAGAACAGATCATACAAGCACTCTCCAAGACCAAAAACACAGGCCTCAATGAGACAAGATAACACCCCAGGCTGCTTACTAAACAATCTAAAACAAGACCTAGTGAAACCACTTGGCATTCTGTTTAACCACAGCCTGAGAACTGGCTTTGTCCCAACAGAGTGGAGAACAGCAACAGCAATCCCTTTGCACAAAGGGGGCCATCAGCTGACCCTGGTAACTATAGACACATACGTCTAACCAGCCTTATTTGCAAGGCCATGGAAAAAAATCATCATGGACCTTATCCACAAGGACATAGGTGACCTTCAAGTTCTTGACCCAGCCCAGTCTGGTTTCATCAAGAGTTTATCTTGCTTATTGAACCTGGTGAACTTCTTTGAGAATGTCACCAAAGCCCCGGATGAGTGCAGAACAGTACATACCATTTATCTTGATTCAGCCAAGGCCTTTAACATAATCCCCCATTCAGGTATCCTAGAGAAACTCTGCCAGCTGGGGATTAACCCATGCTTTAATAGATGGGGAGCCAGCTGGCTTACTGATAGAATGCACACTGTCAAAGTTGGGGAGTCCACCTCCACCAGTAGACCAGTTACCAGTGGGGTACAACAAGAATCTGTGCTGGACCCTCTACTGTTTGGAATCTATTTCTCTGAAGTCCATGTGAAGGTAGATGGCCTGTGGCTTGCCAAGTTTGCAGATGTCTGTAAACTGTGTGCAATCAGAGTCCCCCAGTGATGCTAACATATAACAGAAAGGGCTGACACAGACAAATGATTGGTGCCAAACTCACAGACTAAAGCTTAACACACAAAAAAATGCTTCATTATCCCTTTTGGCAAAGAAGTAGCCCTGGCTAATCATGACATAGATAGCATCCATCTAAGTTCAAACATAGTGGTATGAGACTTGGGAACACTGGCTGATAGCAATCTAACTTCAATCACCATGTGTCCATAGTAGTAAGAAAAGCATTCTACATTGCATATCTCATAAATAAAGGCATTGCATCCAAGACCAGGGAGATTATAACTGCTCAGTACTCCACCTTCTCAGACCACTAATTGAGTACAATGCTGCCATCTGTATATACCTCACCAGAAACCTGCAGCAACTGGAGAGGCCACAGAAGTTTCTAACCAAGATAATCCAGGGCCTCCAAAACATGACATAAATGGAAAGACTGAAAGACCTGTCACTGTACTGTACAATGTATCATACAGGCTGCTGAGAGATGACCTGTGCCTGGCCTACAGAGCAGTCTAAGATCCTACCCTAATGGAAATGCTGAACATCTGCAAAACAAATGGGACAAGAATAACTCAGTCCAGGGATCTCAAGCTTGCCTGTGACATTAACAGAACATGCTGGAGAGACAGATATATCTACCAAAGATTGCAACTCCTCTGGAATAAGCTCCCACTCCATGTGAAGCAGAGCTCCTCAATGACCCTATTCAAGTTCACTCTTGACAACTGGATGGCTGACCATAAATTCACCCGGGGGGTAGAACCTATGTCTCTCATGGACAGGTGCAGTGGGTGCTCATCACAGAATCACTCTGCAAACAACAACCATTTAACTAGGGTCAATAAGGGTACTCTGTTTTTTACATGGCTAGGCATGTAAAGGCCCTAGTATTCCCCACGAACCTATGAATGTATAATAGGGTGAAGTCCTTCAAACTACCGGAGTATAAATTGTAACATCTCAGACATACTCATGAAATTCTTTGGAGAGCAAAAGGTCCAGATAGGGGAAGTCATGCAGCTCTATAGATTGCTGAATTTTGCTTGCAGAGCCATAGCCCAGGGCAGGACCTTTTTATGTTCTATACCTAACTTGCTAAAAAGTAACAAACCAAAATGCCATAGGGCACACTTAACATGCAGAGTTAAAGAGGATCTTTGCCTATATTACACATTTTTAAACCAATTTAATGGAGTGTCTCATTAACAATCGCCCTGGGTTTCATCCAGGGAACTACTTTTATTCATGGATGTGGTTTCAGGCGCATGTATGGGTGTGGTATTTTGGAGGGAGTTTGTTTGCTATGGCATGGCCTGAGTCTTGAATGGCTGATAGGAGGAAAGATATTGCCTTTCAAGAGATTTTTCCTATTTGGGTTGCTACTCTGGTGTGGAGGGAACATTTGCAAAATAGCAGAATTTCCTTCTGTTTGGATGACCTTGCTGTAGTCCATGCAAGGAATAAGCAGTTGTCTTGATCCAGCTGGATGCACTTGGTAATTAGGTTGTTGGTTTTGATGAGTTTACAGATTAATTTAACTTTTCTTGCATTTGTGTATTAGGTCGCAGCAATGGAATAGCTGACATCTTGTCCCATTTTCAGTTTACCAGGTTTCACCTGTTGGCCCTGGATGTGGAACCAGTGGGAGCAGTTATACCCCCATCATTGTAGCTAACTGGAGAAGGATAGCTGGATTGTTAATGGCACATTCTTGGGCCCAGAACACTCAAAGAGCATACCCTTCATCAGTCCAAACCTTTAAGGTTTTTTTAAAATATCTCTGCCCCAGAACTAGAGATGCTGGGGTCTGTCATTAGTCATGCACTTTATGAGACATGGATATGTCAAAGGAGACTCACCCAATACCATGTAAGTACACTTGGCAGCGTTAGCCTGAGTTGCATACCTGCTACTGTTAAAGGATGGCTCTAACAACTGGGTGATATAAAGAATGCTTAAAGGTTGAGACAGTTCTAGAGGGGCCTCTAAGGATTCCAGGAAGCCAATAGGTCATCATTTCCTGGTTATAATAATCAAGGGTCTCTTCCTATCAGCCCTTGAGTTCTATACCTTTACCTCTTGGGGCAACCCTGTTCATACTCCTGTATGCAAGGACTTTCTGGGTTAGTGAGTTGCTATCATCCATATGTTGGGAAGATGTGGTTATCCACAGAGGCTATCTGTTGTTACAGGTGCAAAAGTCCAAAATGGATCAGGCAGGTAAAGGACAGCAAGTCTGCTTGGATAAGTTCTTAGGTTCATGGGTGGTAACTAGGCTAATGGCCCTAGGGCATTACTTTATCTACTGAGTACTATTTTAAAGATGTGCTGGATATCAGTTCTGTTATGTAACATCAAATAACCCTGGGAGAGATGCCTTTTTGGAGGAATGATATGGCCTGCATGCCAGTAGGTGGTCGCCTTGCAGCTTTGCACCTTTTGTGTTTCCCCCGGTTGTATTTCAGTGGGCTCTCCAGGGTGTTCAGGTTGGTTGACTGGAGTATTAAGCCTTGGACAAAGCAAGTGGTGCTGGGGCTAGGATGCAAGCCCAAAGGGTGTTTGTAACTGGGTTTGAGGCAGCTTGGGTTATGCACCCAGAATCCATAACTTAGTTGGAATAGGCTTAGTTATGCCAGCCATTGTTGCAATGTTTTACAGGCTGTTATTATGTGGTTGATTTAACTTTGATGTTGTATTGGTTCTAGCATTAGCGATGTTGTCTATTTATACAATAAAATGGCCACAAAAGCAGAGATGGCATCTTCACTGACTCAACTTAAGGGGCAACCTCTGTTAAAGTAATGTCAAACTTCTTGGGTTCTCTTAATCTCTGTACTTAACTGAATAACTATCACATTTTGTTGTATCAACTATGAAAATATTTTCACCCAGGCTGTGCCTGAAATTGGTCAGTTTTGAGCAATGCACTAACTGATATTCTAATATAAATAAAGGAATAGGGGGTTATGACTGGGTCTTTAATCATAACTAGCTTATTGTTTGTTTCAGACATGAATTCCAAGAACTTCACCTTTTACATTTGGGTTTTGCACTGGGGAACTGCTTAACAAGTTTATCTTTTTCCTGATTTGAGAGCATAATTGCATTGCTCCGTTCACTACAGATACATTTCTCGTAAAGTGCATTGTACTTTACATACAGTATAAAAACACAGATGTCACACCATATTAAACAGTTAACTACCATGGGATCATCACTTCACTGCATTTTCATCTTCACAGATGTGCAAATTATTTCATTCCCTTGGAGGTATAACATACAAACTAACTATGTAGTAGACTAGTCATTGAGGTGATTTACATAGCCGTAGCTTTCTCCCTAAAGCTGATCAATCCATTGATAGACAACTATTTATTCCAGTTGGACACTGAAAGGGTGAAATGGGGGTGGGGTGGCAGTGAGTGGCTTTTACTGCTTTATTATACAAAAAAAAAAAAAAAAACTTTGCACAAGATCTTTAAGTGCATCATGGTGGCGTAGGTCTGCTAGTAAATGATTCCTTTAGGGTGATTTTTTTCTGTTATGACTTAACATGTTTTTTGTCCTTTCCTCCCTCCCCTATACAGTAAACTCTCAGTTAACCAGAACTCAAGGAACCAGAACTCACAAGCAACCAGAAAAAAAAAAATCAAAGAAATACAGCACAGTATGAACAATTCAGTTTTTCATGTGTTGCACTTTCTGCCCCCTCACAGAAACATACTTTATGTTTTTAGAGTTTTATAGTTTTAAAAAGGAAAATACCAATAAATTCCCTCTCCCCAACCTGAGAAAAAAGTCAAATTGCTATAATGTCAACACTCCGTCCATAGTCACTCAGTCAGTTTGCATCAGATTGTACATTCTCTCTCAGATCTCTTTTAGACACACACACACACACACACACACACACACACACACACACACACACACACACACACACACACACACACACACACACACACATATGCACACTTCAACTTTCATACATCTGTTTGATCTCTCACACATAGTTGCTTATGCTTGCATACATGCATTCACTCTCTCTCTCTCTATTCAGTTCATTCAATTCCAATCCACTCAGCGTGCCAGTGAAAACCATTCCACATGCCACACTTTCTAGTAGAAATATAAGTTTAAAATATTATTATTCCAGCCAGGCTTTTAAGTACTATATTTCTATGGTATAGCATAGGGTACAGTAATTGTCAGGTCTAATTTTAATAGAAACTCTCAAGCAACCAGAAACTATACATATCCGCCATCTACCAATCCCCATGGGTTCCGGTTAACTGAGAGTTTACTGTATTTATCTTGTTATGACATCTGAGGGCTACACCCCTCTATGGACCACACTTTCCCTCAAGGAGTGCCAAGACAAACATACCTCCCTAAAGATACACACACCCAACCCCCCTGAAAATGCCTCAGATGCCTGAGTTGCTAAATGAATCCAGGTAGTGTGGGCCATAGTTAGGCTTTATCCCTCTATGCCATAATGCTGGCCAACAGCTTCTTAATATTAGTAGTGAATTATGGGTGAATAGAATCTTACCAGCTGATATTTCAGATGGCCAGCAGAATTTGTTTGCTGTCAGATTTCTACAATATGAAATGATTTGGCAACAAAAGTTTCCAATACATTTTCAACAAGCATTCTGCAGTCATATTTGAAAAGGAAGAAAGGATGAGCTTATGATGTCAGAATTGGCAGAGAAAGCTTTTGTAGTTAAATATTATTGACTTTGGGTTGGTTGAGTTGCCTAGCTAGCTATCTTAACAAGGAAGAGATCTCAAAGCAATTGACAAAGTCTGACTGAAAACTAATTATGTCTTGATATTGAGAAGCCAAAACCGAAGAAGTAGAATTTCATATAAATTTCAGAAAGGATGTTATAAACCATTACACTTTCATTGTTGCAGCTCTGAATAAGATACAAGCATACTTCTCAACGTCATAGCACAAAGAAATCTGGACAAAGGCAAAAATAATGGTGGGACAAAGGCCCAAAAATAGAGGCAGATTTTAAATATTGCTCTTATAAACTTAGAAAGTTGCTAGAATAATATGGTTTGCATTGCCATGCATTTTCTGAAAGATATGAAGTCTGAAACTCAAATGTCTGTCCATTACTTAGTGACATCATCTCTCAGTGATTTTTCAGAAAAACAGAAATTTTATGAGGAACAGACAAAACATATGAGGCAAAAATCTGGACATTCTGTGAACATTTGGACAGTTGAGAGGTATGGATACAAGGTAGGAACATAAAACTCTCTAACGCTGTTCAGGTGAAGTATGGAGGGAAGGAAGGAGAGGCACATGATCAATTTAAATGGTGGAAAGGAATGTTTGTGTTAAAACATGGGATTTGTAACTAATGATATTACAACTTTTTATTCACAGAGTTAATGAGGCTTGTATAATGTAAACATTGGATGCTTTTAACAGGTGTATGTAATTCCAAAGCAAATCATTTAGGTTGGATTTTTACTGTCTCCAATGACTCTGATTGCATTTAAACATATGTAAGTTTGGCTCTGGAATATAGAGGGAAGGACTACACTATAGCCGTCCTGGATTCAATTAGTGATCCTAAGTGCTGCAGAAATGATCCAATGGGATATTGAAGTGAGTAACCAAGGATTCATCCACAGGGTAGACATGGTGAGCCAAGAACCTTGTGTTAGTAAAATAGACTCTAGGGCAAGGGCAGGTCATTAGGAACAGGACTTGGATTACTAAACAGCGAGCATGCACTATAACCAGGTTGGGTATATATGAGCAGCCAGGTATGGCTGGATTTGGAAGCTGTGCTGTTATAATGTTCTAGCTGGGCATCGAAGGTCAGGGAAAGAGAATATAGGGCATACAGACATCCACACACGGGCACTAAGGATGATGCTACAGTGTAGCTAGTCAGTAGAGTCATGACCTGAAGGCATTTCCATCTCTACTCTTGTTCTGTCCTCCTCACAAGAGCTGGTTTCTGATCGTGGAGATAAGCCTAACCTTTGCACTTTGGAGGTTAGGAGGGCTCTGCTAGTAGAGCAGAGTAGTACTAGTACTAGATGAACAAAAGCAAAAAGGATGTAATAAAAAAACATGTCTGAGCTCAAATCTGATTGGAACTGGTTAAGGAAGAATAAAGAAACAAACCTATTCAACTCATTTTTACTTTAAAGTGTGACCTGAAAAAAGAGGCAGTGTGAACAGTTTATAGACGGCTGCATGGAGAAATGGATCTTTACTTGCATGATGTAAATGGACAAAATGAGCACCTTCCTGCTGGTGGTGCTCGAGGGTGGGTGGCTTTCCATCCAGTAGGCCAATAATGTACTATCAGTGTAGGCAGCTGGTATTAATATAATCACTGTGCTTCTGAAATAAAGATGCTATTTCTGTGAAACATTGTGTCATGTTATAAAATGCACTAAAATATATATATATATATATATATATATATGTATTTAAAACAAAGAGGGGTAATTTTGTTGAGAATATAAACTATAAATCCAAAATTAACAAAAAGATAGACTTGCATATGAGAGCTGTAATGCCATTACCTGGTGTTCTGAATAAGGATGCAGATGGTCTGACAAGATCGTAGGAGATGGTGGAACTTCAGAAGACAATAAAAGGGAGCATAACTCACCTAGAGCATATCAGACCCATGATTTCTCTTTACCTGTTAGGGTTGTTGTAATTGTTGGCTGTGACTTGTAACAGTAGATAGATGGATAGCTTACATTTATAACGGGTATGAGATTTTGGGGCAAGGGGTTGGGATGATCATATGATGAAGAATATTAAATATGTCAATGGTAAAAATTAAGAGAAAAACCAAAAAGATACTTTAAAACAGTTTTAAACAGAGAAGAGTCTATGGAGGAAAGGAGTGCACATTTTACTCATCTGATGGAAGAAGAGCATTTTCATTTACTTTGTAAGATGGGTATGATATATGCTTTTACAAGACCATCAGACATAATATAAAATAGAATTGCTACATCAGAATCCTGAAACTTGCTGTATTCTCAGCATTCAACGGTGAAACATAGATTTTTTGCTAAGCACACAGCTGCAGAGCCATTGAGAAGCTTCACCACATCAGCCTTGTAGTGATATGCATACACTAGTTTTCTCTTGACAGAACAGCATACACATTAATACAAGGCATGAAGTTGTGGTGACATGCAGTTAACAGCTTTGGAGGTTATCTGGGTGTTTGATTTTTCGGGTATGTTCGAGTACTGCGCAGGTATGGACTTTGGTTATCATCTTAAGGTAATAGCATTTTGCAAAGGAACAGAAAAAACATTTTTGCAAATCTAGCTTTTAACCCCCCTTCAGGAGAACCCCCCCCCCCCCCCCCCCCCCCCCCCCCCCCCCCCCCCCCCCCCCCCCCCCCCCCCCACCCCCCCCCCCCCCCCCCCCCCCCCCCCCCCCCCCCCCCCCCCCCCCCCGCCCCCCCCCCCCCCCCCCCCCCCCCAAAAAAAAAAAAAAAAAAAAAAAAAAAAAAAAAAAAAAAAAAAAAAAAAAAAAAAAAAAAAAAAAAAAAAAAAAAAAAAAAAAAAAAAAAAAAAAAAAAAAAAAAAAAAAAAAAAAAAAAAAAAAAAAAAAAAAAAAAAAAAAAAAAAAAAAAAAAAAAAAAAAAAAAAAAAAAAAAAAAAAAAAAAAAAAAAAAAAAAAAAAAAAAAAAAAAAAAAAAAAAAAAAAAAAAAAAAAAAAAAAAAAAAAAAATAAAAAAAAAAAAAAAAAAAAAAAAAAAAAAAAAAAAAAAAAGGGCCCAAAAAACCCCCAAATTTAAAATGGGGGATAATTCCCGGGGGCAAGGGTTTTCCCCTATGTTTTTTCCAAAAAAGAAAACGTACCCCCGATTTTTTTTTTCCTTTATTTTTTGTCTTTTCAAAAAAATCACATATCTCATTCTTAATAACTTAACAGTAATGCATTCTATGGCTTTGTAAATAATACTAGTGAGATGAACAGAACTATAGTTACTGGGATCTGTTGTAGGGCCACCTTTGTGAAGAGGTACAACTGTGATTGTTCTCCAAATTTCAGATATAAAACCAATGCAGAAGCTTAGGTTAAAGGGATTTAGAAGAGTTTGGTTTATGTGGTATTTTGTAGTTCCAAGCCAACAACCTGGTGTACTGAGGAGATCCTTAAGAATAGTGTGCCTAGTTTTTGACAGTATTGATGTAACTTATTTAAGCAATAACCAATGACATTAGTGTGGTATATTAAAGCAATAACTGATGACATGGTGTGGTATATTGAAGATTTACCCATGTTTGGTGTGGTTTAATCACGAGGGTGAAGCCCGAGTGATTAAATAAAGCCAACCGTGGGTAAATTTCAATATACCACAACTATGGAGTCAGTTATTGCTATTATACAATGACATTATTTAAGAAAAAAAATACTTACTTTTATTAAATAATGTCTTTGCATAACGGCGCATTACTGTTCTTCCACTGGTTGTGGTACACTGCTTCCTTGTTTTGATGTACTGAGCATGTGTATGGGACTTGCGTCCCATGCTTACCCAGTACATCAATGCTTTGAAATGGAAGCAATGGAGAAAAGAAAGTCTCTGTTGCTCCGTTTTTTTTTCATTTGTTTAAAAAAATGTTTTGTGGACTTTAAACCAACAGAAAAAAATTGGGGCGACCGGTCCTTTTTCTGTTAGTATATTGTGGGATTTATAATGGGCACGCTGGCCAATCAGCATGCATGTTTTGGAATATTAATGGGGGGTCATTGTATAGTGAATATTTACCCATGGTTGGTGTGGGTTAATCACGAGTGGGTACATTTCAATATACCACAAACATGGAGTCGGTTATTGCTGTTATACAATGACATTATTTAAGGAAAAAAAATACTTTTTCTGAAATAATGTCTTTGTATAATGCCTTTGTGCTGCCCTTCTGCATTTTTGTGGTATCCTGGGGCTTTTTCTGATGTACTGCGCATGCGTACTGGGACTTGTGTTCCCAGTCCCATGCTTACGCAGTACATCAGTGTTGTGCAAAGGAAACAATGGAGAAAGGAACATCTCTGTTGCCGAAATCGGGAGACTTTTAACATTCAGGAGAACCAGGACAAACAAAATAAAATGGATAATCAGGCAAGTTTCTATAGTTTTGCAGAACGTACCTGATTATCCTTTCATTTTTGTCTGCACAATCTCCCTCATTCATTTGAGGTCTTATGTTTTGTTATTTTATTAAAAAAGAAAGAAAAGTAAAACACGAGATATACTAATAGAAAACGTCCGGGGGATAGGACATTTTCCTTTGGTATATTCTCAGATTTACAACAGGCATGCTGGTCGGGCTGACCAATCAGTGTGCTCTTTTTTGAATATTAATGGGTAGTCATTGTATAATTGGTGATAATAGATGGGATAATTAGAGGAGAGATTGGGGTGATGGGATATATGGAAGCTATGAAGCTGGAGCTAAATTTAATAGCAAGGATATTAGCTATGGTACCTGGGATGAAACTGTACATACCATTGGAAGAAACATTTGGAGCAGAGCTACGTATTACTTCTCAGAGTGAAGAAAGCTTTGTAGTTATCCTTGATGTTGGGGGCTACTGTAATTTCACATTTGGCTTGTACTCCATAATTGTTCAGACAAGGGCCTAGCGTAATGCTTTTAGATCACTTTTATAGCATCAAAGAGGGAATTTCTATAAGGAGTCATGAACTTTTTTTCTTTTTCATACAGAGTTGATTTGGGTGGGAATTTCAACATGCCTTCTTATTTTTGAATTTATCAGTATTTGTGTGTTAGATTGCAATGACCTGTTTAATGCATCTGTTCATGACACAGTAAAAGTCTGAGTCAAAGATGGTATAATTTATTATTGTGGTTGGTGAAATATGCCTGTTATGATTGCCCAGAATGTAAGTAAGTAGCAATAAATTTGCATTAGAATCTTCTTGAAATACTGTAGAGTTTTTATGGGTAGGAAAACTTTGAATTAAAAGTAAAGGAAACACCTAGGGAGATAGTGGCATATGAGGTGGTACAGGTAGGGAGGCAGTGACACATGAGGTGATACAAGTAGGGAGGTATTGACATATGAGGTGATACACATAGAGAGGTAGTGAAACATGAGTTGCTACAGGTAGGGAGGTAACGACACATGAGGTGATACAGATAGGGAGATAGTGACATATGAGGTGGTGCAGGTAGTGAGGTAGTAACACATGAGGTGATATAGGTAGGGAGGTAGTGACACATGAGGTGGTACAGGTAGTAGAGAAGTCAGATAGGGAGATAGTGACATATGTGGTGGTACAGGTAGGGAGGTAGTGACACATGAGGTGGTACAGGTAGGGAGGTAGTGACACATGAGGTGGTACAGGTAGGGAGGTAGTGAAATATGAGGTGGTGCAGGTAGTGAGGTAGTAACACATGAGGTGGTACAAGTAGGGAGGTAATGAAATATGAGGTTATGCAGGTAGTGAGGTAGTGACACATGAGGTGGTACAGGTAGGGAGATAGTGACACATGAGCTGGTACAGGTAGGGAGGTAGTGACACACGAGGTGGTACAGGTAGGGTGATAGTGACACATGAGGTGGTACAGGTAGGGAGGTAGTGACACATGAGGTGGTACAGGTAGGGAGGTAATGAAATATGAGGTTATGCAGGTAGTGAGGTAGTGACACATGAGGTGGTACAGGTAGGGAGATAGTGACACATGAGCTGGTACAGGTAGGGAGGTAGTGACACACGAGGTGGTACAGGTAGGGTGATAGTGACACATGAGGTGGTACAGGTAGGGAGGTAGTGACACATGAGGTGGTACAGGTAGGGAGGTATTGACATATGAGGTGGTACACATAGAGAGGCAGTGACACATGAGGTGGTACACATATGGAGGTAGTGATACATGAGTTGGTACAGGTATGGAGGTAGTGACACATGAGGTGATACAGATAGGGAGATAGTGACATATGAGGTGTTATACATAGGGAGGTAGTGACATGAGTTGGTACAGGTATGGAGGTAGTGACATATGAGGTGGTACACATAGAGAGGCAGTGACACATGAGGTGGTACACATATGGAGGTAGTGATACATGAGTTGGTACAGGTATGGAGGTAGTGACA
The DNA here is from genome assembly GCF_019279795.1 of Protopterus annectens. Taxonomy (NCBI): domain Eukaryota; kingdom Metazoa; phylum Chordata; order Ceratodontiformes; family Protopteridae; genus Protopterus; species Protopterus annectens. The sequence goes on from NC_056725.1 coordinate 1,437,082,973, forward strand.
CATGAGGTGATACAGATAGGGAGATAGTGACATATGAGGTGTTATACATAGAGAGGTAGTGACACGAGTTGGTACAGGTATGGAGGTAGTGACATATGAGGTGGTACAGGTAGGGAGGTAGTGACATATGAGGTGGTACACATAGAGAGGCAGTGACACATGAGGTGGTACACATATGGAGGTAGTGATACATGAGTTGGTACAGGTATGGAGGTAGTGACACATGAGGTGATACAGATAGGGAGATAGTGACATATGAGGTGTTATACATAGGGAGGTAGTGACACGAGTTGGTACAGGTATGGAGGTAGTGACATATGAGGTGGTATAGGTAAGGAGGTAGTGACACATGAAGTGGTACAGGTAGGGAGGTAGAGAAATATGAGCTGGTGCAGGTAGGGAGGTAGTGACACATGAGGTGGTACACATAGGGAGGTAGTGATACATGAGTTGGTACAGGTATGGAGGTAGTGACATATGAGGTGGTACAGGTAAGGAGGTAGTGACACATGAAGTGGTACAGGTAGGGAGGTAGTGAAATATGAGCTGGTGCAGGTAGTGAGGTAGTGACACATGAGGTGGTACAGGTAGGGAGGTAGTGACACATGAGGTGGTACACATAGGGAGGTAGTGATACATGAGTTGGTACAGGTATGGAGGTAGTGACACATGAGGTGATACAGATAGGGAGATAGTGACATATGAGGTGGTATACATAGGGAGGTAGTGACACATGAGTTGGTACAGGTATGGAGGTAGTGACATATGAGGTGGTAGAGGTAGGGAGGTAGTGACACATTAGGTGGTACAGATAGGGAGATAGTGACACATGAGGTGGTACACATAGGGAGGTAGTGACACATGAGTTGGTACAGGTATGGAGGTAGTGACACAGGTGATACAGATAGGGAGATAGTGACATATGAGGTGGTATACATAGGGAGGTAGTGACACATGAGTTGGTACAGGTATGGAGGTAGTGACATATGAGCTGGTACAGGTAAGGAGGTAGTGACACATGAAGTGGTACAGGTAGGGAGGTAGTGAAATATGAGCTGGTGCAGGTAGGGAGGTAGTGACACATGAGCTGGTGCAGGTAGGGAGATAGTGACACATGAGGTGGTACAGGTAGGGAGATAGTGACACATGAGGTGGTACAGGTAGGGAGGTAGTGACATATGAGGTGGTACAGGTAGGGAGGTAGTGAAATATGATCTGGTACAGGTAGGGAGGTAGTGACACATGAGTTGGTACAGGTATGGAGGTAGTGACATATGAGGTGGTAGAGGTAGGGAGGTAGTGACACATGAGGTGATACAGGTAGGGAGGTATTGACATATGAGGTGATACACATAGAGCGGTAGTGAAACATGAGTTGCTACAGGTAGGGAGGTAGCAACACATGAGGTGATACAGACAGGGAGATAGTGACATATGAGGTGGTACACATAGGGAGGTAGTGACACATGAGTTGGTACAAGTATGGAGGTAGTGACATATGAGATGGTACAGGTAGGGAGGTAGTGACACATGAGGTGGTACAGGTAGGGAGGTAGTGAAATATGAGCTGGTGCAGGTAGGGAGGTAGTGACATATGAGGTGATATAGGTAGGGAGGTAGTGACACATGAGGTGGTACAAGTAGGGAGGTAATGAAATATGAGGTGGTGCAGGTAGTGAGGTAGTGACACATTAGGTGGTACAGATAGGGAGATAGTGACACATGAGGTGGTACACATAGGGAGGTAGTGACACATGAGTTGGTACAGGTATGGAGGTAGTGACACAGGTGATACAGATAGGGAGATAGTGACATATGAGGTGGTATACATAGGGAGGTAGTGACACATGAGTTGGTACAGGTATGGAGGTAGTGACATATGAGGTGGTACAGGTAAGGAGGTAGTGACACATGAAGTGGTACAGGTAGGGAGGTAGTGAAATATGAGCTGGTGCAGGTAGGGAGGTAGTGACACATGAGCTGGTGCAGGTAGGGAGATAGTGACACATGAGGTGGTACAGGTAGGGAGGTAGTGACATATGAGGTGGTACAGGTAGGGAGGTAGTGAAATATGAGCTGGTGCAGGTAGAGAGGTAGTGACACATGAGGTGGTACAGGTAGGGAGGTAGTGACATATGAGGTGGTACACATAGGGAGGTAGTGACACATGAGTTGGTACAGGTATGGAGGTAGTGACACAGGTGATACAGATAGGGAGATAGTGACATATGAGGTGGTATACATAGGGAGGTAGTGACACATGAGCTGGTACAGGTATGGAGGTAGTGACATATGAGGTGGTACAGGTAAGGAGGTAGTGACACATGAAGTGGTACAGGTAGGGAGGTAGTGAAATATGAGCTGGTGCAGGTAGGGAGGTAGTGACACATGAGCTGGTGCAGGTAGGGAGATAGTGACACATGAGGTGGTACAGGTAGGGAGGTAGTGACATATGAGGTGGTACAGGTAGGGAGGTAGTGAAATATGAGCTGGTGCAGGTAGAGAGGTAGTGACACATGAGGTGGTACAGGTAGGGAGGTAGTGACATATGAGGTGGTACAGGTAGTAGAGAAGTCAGTAGGGGCAAGATTATGTAGTTTTAACAGCCCTGATGGGGACAGGGAGAACTTATACTAGTGAAAAGGTATTTAGAGAGTTAAAGAAAGCCTAGGCATATGTACTGGTGTTTTTATAGGTCTGCCATTGGATACAGAAGTAGTTAAAGTCTCCACTAGTAAAGGTATGTGGCTTAATGCATCACTTTTTGAGGTGATGTAGATAATTAATGTGATCTGAAAAGTACAAGGAAAGTAACCTATATTTAGCAGCAATGTGGTAGGCAGGTTTGTTAAGCTATGCTAGGACCTGTAAAATTTCTGACTTGGAACTGTGTAAGATTTGATGAGATATAATAGTGTTCCTAATTGATATGAATATGTCCCCATAGTTTCCAGTGATTATGAATGAGTGGTAAGCAATGCACCCTAGTAAGGAGGGAGTGCTATCATTTTTCTGAAACCTAGATTTAATATGTGGATGTCTTTGGGGGTGAGGTAGACCTGATGTTCATGTATTTTGCTGTTTAAGCTTCTAACATTGAGCAGAGCAGCACTGATGTTGTTTAAAATGGAATTAGTTATGGGGGTATTCTTAGGACTTGAGAATTTTATAAAATAAGCAATGTGTTGAAAGCAAAACCTTTAGCCAGCATGCAAAAGCTTGTGACAAAAGGTACAAGAAATCCATGACAAAGAAGGAGGGTCTGTTGACCACCAGATCCCAGGCAGACACACACACACACACACACACACACACACACACACACACACACACACACACACACGTGTGTGTGTGTGTGTGTGTGTGTGTGTGTGTGTGTGTGTGTGTGTGCCTTCTGTGGAAGGTTGGGTGCCGGGCTGGCAACTCGACACTGTAAAACTCCACTGCCAATCATGAGCAGACATGTGATCCATTGTGGTGACCCCTAACTGGGAAAAGCCAGAAGAAGAAGTACTTATCTAAAGTAAATATCCTGCTTTTCTGGGCCAAAATATGTCACCCTTCTATCTAGCACTTGAAAAAGGAGTTTTTCTACCACAGCTGGACTATGGCCTCCATATTACTGCCAAAGCCTTAAAGAAAAAACACTCAGCTCTGAAATCCTATTCAATGAAATGTGTAGATTCATCACAATAGTCTCTCCCATAGAAAACATCACTGTTCAGTCCTAATTAAAGCTAAATAGCTTTCTGTTAAGTGAAATATGCACACTCCTCCTATCTTGCCTAATCCACAAACTCATATACCAAGTCTCCTTCATATTTTCTCCAGCCAGCTCTCTCAAAGAACAACTGCCTATAACTATAGATCACAATCTTCTCTTTCCATCTCTACCCCACTCATAAAACTCCACTCCATCAACAACAGCTTCTCATTTACAGCACCTCAGACATTGGAATCATTCCCAGCAAACCTAAGATGTTTTACCTTATTCCCCAGTTTTAAACTTCAGTTCAAGAAATATTTATTTGTAAGAGCTGCTTGCAAATGCTTTTTCCACAAGGCATTACATATCTCCACAACTCTGCTACATCCCTGCATCCTCCTCATAACGTAACACTAAGACATCCATATTAGATTAACTCCCATCTCTCGTCTCTGTCACTCTTTCCCACCACCCACTACTTCTCACACCCTCAGAACACCCCCTTCACCCTACTGTATTTGACTTGCTGCTCTACCGGTCCTCCACCATCCCCCTTATCATCCAATATGTCACTCTAGCCCTAATTAACCCACAATAACTCTGTAAATAGAAATGTATATACCTTGGTATTAGATCGATTCCTGCGGTAGAAGCATGCCTTACAATGGAGGAATCCAAATAACAATAAGGAAGAAAGGCATTATGTGTGGGATAGTGATAAATTATGCAGTTCACAATAAAATAATAACTGAACTGATCACAAACAACTGGAAAAATGTAAAAGCAAATCAAATAATGTGAGAAATGTTAGTGGCCGGATTCAAAAAAATTACTGTGGGGTGTACGTCTGGAGTACCCCATGCGGTAACCATTCCCTATAGCATAATCCATCTCAATCATTATAGCTACATCTTATCCATAAAGCTCTGCTAAGCACAATTCCATTTTCCACCCATGTTTTGTTATTGTTAATGGCTTCTTGAACTAAATGTTGTAGTATATCTTGCATCTGAAATATGTATATATATTTGTTTTTAGCATATCATTGTATCTGCAAATATTTAGTTAATTTCTTATGCAATCCCATTTACCCAGGCTATCCATACAAATGGTCCACTGAGATCAATGCACTACCCTGGTAAAAATAATAATAATAATTAAATGAATGAATAAATAAGTAAATAATTAAACAGATTTCCAGTTCAGAGACAGTCCTGCCATGGTGCTGTATCATGAAGAGGTGTAGCACTGTTGTGGGCTATCTCTGTGGCCTACCACAAACCTATTACAAATGCTAGTGAAACATTCGGGTGGGGATGGAATAAAAAGATGCAGGGGCAACAGACCATGGCTAAATGAAATGGTCACTATTATACCAGAGTTAAGTCATAAGCTGAGATGAATGAGTTAGGATGTTTTATAAATTTTATAAATGTTTTAAGATTTTTTGAATGTAAAATTATTTGTAGGCAATGATGAAGTTTTTTACATGTGTTTTTAATGTGTTGCAAATGTATTCACAATAGATTGGTTATAAGATGAAGTTATGGGATTGCAAAAAAACGATTTATATTGATTCTTTATTGAATATTTGTAGCCCGAAGAAGTTCTAGTGAATAAGAAAGATAAAAACACAAACAATAAACATGAATTATCTTTTAAGTATGAAAGCACTAACAATAGAAGTTATTCAGCCATGTCTGTTATGTGTTTTTTGTTTTTGTATTTTGAATTTACACAGTACTGGCTCTGAGTAGGAGATTTGCACTTCTTCTTCTGTTTTTTCCTGGTTAGGATCTTCTTCTTCTTGCTTTTCCTGGTTAGGAAAACCTGTCTGCTCATGACTGGCAGTGGAGTTTTACAGTGTTGAGTTGCCAGCCCGGTGCCCAACCGTCCACAGAAGGCACACGCACTCACACCTAGGGCCAATTTTGAGTATCCAATCCACCTACAGCATGTGTTTGGGATGTGGAAGGAAACCAGAGCTCCCAGAGGAAATCCACGCGACCACAGGGATGACATGCAGACTCCGCATAGAAGGCACCCCAGCTGAGGATCGAACTGGAGAACCTCTTGCTGTGAGGTGGCAACGTTAACCGCTGCACCACCGCAGCTGTCCTAGTAGGAGATTTGAACTGCATATATATATATATATATATATATATATATATATATATATATATATATATATATATATATATATATATATATATATATATATATATATATACACACACACACACACACACACACACACACACACACACACACACACACAGTTATTTATTTATTTGTATGTGTATAGATATAGCTCGATAGATGTGTGTGTGTCCAAAATGACACTAAAGGCAGAACAATATTAAACAAAAGTCTTTTCAGTAGTCCAACATTCAACAAACTAAAATATTAGCTCTCTTGGCTTTGCAGATTCAAATGAAGAAATGAGTACTTTGTTACTTCTCTTAACACTGTTCAGTCCACACAGTCCTCCATGATATAGTCTGTCTTGTAAACAAAAGTTCAAGGCTGGCCTTTCTCTGGTCCAGATTGCAACTGTGGAAACAAGTATTCTCGGAGGTTGCCCTCCACTAAGCAACTCCAAATGGATTTTCTCATGGCAAGCTTCTATGTATTCCTTCAGATGATCCTACAAGTGAAGAACCATTTTCCTGAATTTAGCCCTCCTGGTCACTTCCTTTCATGCCACAGTAATCAGCAATTATGATCCTGTGATCTAGCTAATGCAGGGTAGGTTCTGACTACAATGTCTGAGACAATATTCCCACACTCTACATAAAGTGTCACTGCACATTTTCTCAAAATTAACACTTTACGATTACCCTGCTCTCAGCATAACACCAGGGGTTTTAGAATCATAACAATGGAATATTGGACCTACATAGCCCATCAGCATTTCTGTTGCCTAGACCAGGCCTCTGCAATGCTGTATACTGAAGATATGGAGGGATAGTGCCCACCAGGATAACTTTGCATTGCCATCAGTTTATCTACTTAACCTTTGCAAAAGGACATGATCTGTTTCCAAAGTGAAGTGCCTGCCTAACAAATATTTCAAGGCATAGTAATTCTATTGTATTGCTATACACACTCATTCATCCATATATCATGGCTAGCTACAGGTCACCATCTATGCCCTTAGGGTCTCACGACTCTTACTTAAACCTACTAGAGGTGCACAACACCCAACACCATCCAAACACCCTTTTCATGGGCGACTTTAACTACTCCTCTATAGAGTGGGAAATGCACACTGCCTCAAACTCACAGACATAACAATTCCTGGACTATATTAACACAAACACCCTGGAACAGATAGTACGCACTCCAACAGGAAATCAGACATACTGGATTTTGTACTCACTAACATGGGATAGCATTGACCCCCCCTCCCCCGCCCGGTCACAGATCACAAAGCTGTCCAGAAATTCCAGCTGAACTAATAACATTAGAAACTATTCAAAGGCAAGCTAAATCCAATTAAGTAACAGTTTGTCAAAATTCAAGGCTCCCACCAACCCCCGAGACCACAGCTATCTTTGCAGAATTATTCACAAAGTCACTATACAAACATGTGAATGGCCGCATAGAGGCTACCATACGTACCAGAAATAAACCCAAAACAAACACTAAAGGCAAACCCCACTGGTGGAATCCTCACCTAAACAGGGTTATATAATAAAAGAAGAAAACTCACGGTCCAAATCAGGAATAGAAACTCCCTTAAAGAAAAGTGTTGTCTTATACAACTAAACAAGAAACTAAGAGGCCTAATTAAGTCCAACAAGATTAACTATAAGGTCAGGATAAGCTCGCAGGCAGAGGACAATTAAAAAGCTTTCTTCAGCTTCATCTAGAACCTTAGATATAGCACACATCAGAGTCCTGAACTGGTGGTGAACAATACCACATACACCTATCATGGTGACATAGCAAATCTACTGGATGATAAATTCAGCTCAAACTTCTCCCCCAATACCCCCAGCTCCACCAGGTGAAATCCCTTCCAACATACTTCCACCAGCTAACAACAGGGAACAAGTACTGGCAGCTCTCGTTAAAGCCAAGAATACTTCCTTCTTGGGTCCTGACTACATCCTCGGTTGCCTCTTGAACAGTCTAAAACATGAGGTGTCAGGACCACTTGAAGCACTCTTCAACTGCAGCAATGAAACAGGCTACATTCCAATGGAATGGAGTACCACAACAGTCATTCCTCTCCACAACGGCAGACCATTAACTGACCCAGGGGAAATACATACCCATCAGTCTAACAAGACTAATATGCAAAGCCATGGAATCAATTATCATAGAAATGAAAAACAAGGACACTGGCAACCTACAGACACTGGACCCATCCCAATTTGGCATTACAGTTTTGGCCAAATTAATAGAAATCTGTGTTTTTATTGTTTTTATTTTTGTTTTTATTATTGTTTCCCAATATTACTCAATATGAGTATATGAAATGACAAACAATATAATTCATGTTATATGAGAAAATGTTCTAATACAATGTTATAATATTTTGTGAATGACTCTTTGGCCATTATCAAGGATTTATCTCACTGCACATAGAATGAACAAGTTCACAGCAATGTTCATTCACAAGAAGCATTGAGCGCCCAAGCTGAAATGAGTTCTTCAAGTCAGTTGCTGTTTGTTTGTTATGGTCTTTTTCTTCATTTCTGACTTCAGAATAGCACACAAGTTCTCTGTTGGGTTCAAATCTGGGCTGCTACTGGCCATGCTAACATTTCAGTACCATGGACCTCAAGGAAACTTGTCACTTGTCGAACTTTGTGACACGGGGAACCACCGTGCATGAAGATGAAGTCCCCTGTTCCCGATAATTCCCCTTTTCTTTGTCCAGTCACATAGCTGAAGGAGCAGATGTACTGTAGTATGGTTCTGAAAAGTGTAGAGCCAGCTTGTTCTGAAGATGCTCATAATGCTTCATGGGGACCATTGGGTACTCTTTTCAATCATAGTCTAAGCACTGGCTTCATCCCATCTGAGTGGCAAATGGCCACTGTTATTCCCTTGCACAAAGGTGATGCTTCCACTGATCCTGGGAACTATAGCTGTATTAGCCTGACTAGCCTTATCTGCAAGGCCATGGAGAAAATCATCATGGACCTTATCAACAAAGATATAGGTAATCTCAAACATTTGACCCTACTCAGTTTGGATTTGTCAAAGGGAGATCATGCCAGTTAAACCTGATGGACTTCTTCAACACAATCAACAAAGCCCTAGACGAGGGGAAATCTGTGCATACAACCTACCTAGACTTAGCCAAGGCTTTTGACACTATCCCCCACTCAGGCATCATTGACAAACTCACCGATTTAGCTAGTGAGTTCCCATATGACAGAGCAACGGATGACACAGGATGAAAGTGAAGAGAATGTGCCACAGGAAGATTCTAAAGAACTCTCTATAGAATGCCCGCAGGAAATGGAGAACAAAAAATGTGCCCTCAGTTTAGAAGAAAATGAGTTAAGAGAAGAGTTACTTGATTTAATAGAGATAGACATATTAAGATCAATGACAGAAATAGACTTCAGAAGGTTAATAAAACCCAAAAAGTCAGAAGTTTGATAAAACAAATGAACACAGTAATTAGAACTGTCCATAGAGTTCCATGTGATATAACAGAATTAAACAGGATATATTACTCTACAGCTAAATTAATAAGAGATACAATTCTACCAAATGAACACAGGGTAGTGAGGGAAAGGAAGGGGAGAAATCGAATACCATCATGGAAGTATCAAATAGGGAAAACTATAAAGTAATTAAGACAAGAACTGTCACTGTTAGAAGAGTATAGAAGAGGGAATAGATTAACGAATCTACTCAGAAAGATAGACTGATAAAAGCAATGAACAGTATTATAACAGCTCAGGATCTATCTTGCACTATTGCAAATAATAAACTAAAAATCTCAGCACAGGCAGGAAAAACTTAGAAGATACACAGATAAATATAAAGGAAAAGTACAAAATAAGCAATTTATTGATGACCCCCAAAAGTTCTATAGATAATTGGGAAACAAGGCAAAAGGAATTGAAAGACAACCCAAAAAGGCAGAAATAGATGCATTTTGGAGAAATATCTATGAAGATCCTGTGGAACATAACACAGATGCTAAATGAATAGAAAAAGTAAAAGAAATAATAAGAAGTTCAAAGGTACATGATATGAAATGGAATGAAGTAATGGGCAGAGAGCTTGAGATAAAGTTAAGAAAAGCCTCTAATTGGCAAACCCTAGGCCCAGATGCAGTACCTAACTTCTGGCTGAATGTATTAACATCTTTATATGAAGATTTAGCTATGAGTAAGAAGTATTTATATGCACACCTCGAACAGACACCAACCTGATTAACATCAAGAAAAACAGTGCTCCTACTTAAGAGTGAACCTGCAAGTTATCCTAAAAATTATAGGGTAATAACTTGCTTTCCGACAACATATAAACTATACAGCATGTTATTCACTCTAAAGACCTTAACCTGGTATGTAACATTACTAGAACCTGCTGGAGGGACAGATTTGTTTCTCAGAGGTTACCACACCTTTGGAACAGACTCCTACTTCATATCAAACAGGCACCTCATTGGCCCTCTTCAGATGCGTTCTGGACAATTCAATGGGTAACTGTAAATTCATCCCAGGGGTTTCACCTGTGTCCTTCTTGGACAGGGGCAATAGGTGCTGATCATGGAAATAAGGGTAGAACTTGGCTAGGCTTGTAAGGGCCCTGGGGATATTAGCCTAGTAACTTCCTATGATCCACATCATCACTTGAATGGGATCCTTGACTTGTTGAACAACACAATCTTCCCTCATCTGCTCTCCAGATTGTCACCTGACATATTGTACTTGATCCAAACACTGTATTATGCTCTCATCACTGAAAACAACCCATCCACAATCTTCTTCTGACAAGTTTTGAAACTCTTTCACCCAGCGCAGTCTTTTTGCATTCATTTGGTTGGACAATTTCTTTTTATTCAGAGGTCTGCAAGCTCGAAGCCCAGCATCCTGAAGTCTCTGTCGAACAGTTCTGAAACTCACTGTAACACCCTGTTGTTCCAATATCCTCTGTAGCTGTCTGCTGTCTGGATGCCTTGTAATTCTTATGGCATTCTCTGATCAGATACAAATCATCCTGAGGAGCTGTGGACCTTCTGCAACCACATCTGCCAGAACATCTGGGGAACGACCCTTCGCCAGTATGTAGTTTCTTTTGAATTCAGCTGACTAACTCCAACCTTCTTGGTGATTTCTGATCCAGGAACACCTTCTTTGAGCAGAATCTCAGCTTTTGCACACTTTCATGGCATTGAGTCAGTCAATTTACCCATTTTTAAGACTATGGAGCCATGTGATTATGATGTAATTTCTCTTTAAGTAGGTAAGTAACACATAGTAATTTCATGCTAAACAGCTTTTTCTTAAAGAATCAGCAAACTGAAGTGATTTTGTGAATTTCTGAAAAAGCCAGACTGAAAATCACTAAAGAAAGTAAAAAATGTCCATTATTTGTCAATATTTCTATTAATTCGGCCAACACTGTATTAAGGAAGGGCATTCCTACTTAACCTGGTAGATTTCTTTGAGGGTCACCAAAACAATTGGCAAGGGTAAAACAGTGCATACAGTGTATCTTGACCTGGCAATTGCATTTAATACCCCACTCAGGCATTACTAACAAGCTTTCTGAGCTATGCATAAGTCCTTACACAACTCCCCAGATTGATAGCTGGTTCACAGACAGGACCCAACAGGTCAGCACCAGTGAGGCCACCTCCACTAACAGACCTGCCATGAGTGCAGTACCCCTGGGCTCTATGCTGGGCATGCTCCTGTTTGGCATCTACTTTTCAGAAGTCAAGGCTAATGTTAGAGGCCTCTGGCACACCAAGTTTGCAGAATGACTGCAAACTGTGAGCTATTATTGGTTCCCCCAAGACATAAACATCTTGTATGTAGGTTTAATGAGACAAGTGACTGTCTTCAAAGTCATGGCCTTAAACTTAATACCAAAAAATGCATTATAATGCTCTTTGGGAAACTGTCAATGCAAGTTAAATACTCCATCAATAAAATGCCCCTAAGAGTTGACTCAATAGAAAGGGATCTGAGAACATATGTAGACAGCAATCTGGTCTTTGGCCAACATGTGGCTACGATAATAACAAAATCATTTTATGTCAACCAGCTTATAGGTTAGAGTATTGCATCCAAGTCCAAAGAACTCTACTGGCCCTTATCAGACCTATCACTGAGTACAATGCCTCCCTTGGCATGTATCTAACCAGACACTTGCAACAATTGGAAAGCCCACAAAGGTTTCTCACCAGGAGAATTCAGGACATGAATACTCTGTCCTGCACTGACTGACTAAATGCTCTGTCAATGGATTTGGTTTCTTACAAGCTGCTGAGAGAGGATCTTCTCCTGGCTTACAGGGTTTCCTCAGACCCAGCCCTGATGGATCTGTTGCACATCTACAAAAACAAACAACACCAGAAACACTAGATCCAGGGATCTGAATTTCACTTGTGACATAAACAGAAAATACTGGACAGACTGATATGTGTCTCAAAGGATCCCTGCACTATGAAATAGGCTCCCCATCCATGTAAAACAGAGTTCATCTCTGACCCCATTCAAACAAAATGTTGACAATTGGATGAGAATCGTACATTTTTCCCTGTTCTGGCCCCCATGTCCCTTATGGACAGAGGCTATCAATAACAAAATTATTATCCTACCTAACACCCCCCCGTACAAATCCTTAGCTACCTGCCTACTAATATGTCCCTATATGATACTTGGGGACCCAAATGGTTTGGGATTAATGGCTAGGCCTGTAAGGGCCCTAGTGGTTATTAGCCTAGTAACAACCTGTAAACCCATTCAGTAGCTGAGTATTTTCTTTTTACATTGCTCAGAAAATCAACAATTACTAATAGATTGCCATGGCTTTCTGTCTGGAAAGGTGTTAGTAGTGCCTTCCCATGTATTAAAAGAGAGAAAAAAGGAAGTAAATAAAATAAGAAAAGAAAATTGGAGCTCAAATGCTGCTGTTGGTACCATAATGTTAACAGTATTTGAGCATTTAAACATTGTTACTGACTTTCTCAATCAATCTAGTCTTCCAGCTAGCCATGGACCCACCTGGAACCATGGGCCCTAGGTTACCACCTAGATTGCCATTATTATAACCTTCCATGTTATAAAGATTAATCTCTTTAAAAATGGAAGTTACTAACATCAGTTCAGGAAAGAGCATCTTTCTTAGTTGATTAAATGTGCTGTCTGCCTCAAGAGACCATTGACAGAAACTTTTACCTTGTGAGATTACATTGTCAGTGGTTCAGCAGGTAACACACTCACCTTTGGTACTGGAAGATCAAAATGTTGTGATTCTGTTCCTGCCCAGGTGAAAAGATCTTGCTAGAGTTTATTTGGCTCAACTAAAATCCTTAAATACATAAATCATGTTATAGCAAGAGTTTTTTTTTTAACAGGATAGCTATTACAAAAAGTGACTCTAAGATGGCAGACACAAGACTAATTTGTATACGTTTAGAGAATACAAAACTAGTTCCTCAGCTTAGGTGTTTCTTTTGGAATAATCTGCAATTACAATTAGCTGACAGTTGCACCCCCCTAAAAAAACTTCTTTTTATCATTAAATGACAACCTTTTTGGACAGTCCCCCATTTCTGAACACATTTCTCACTTTCTCATATTCAGTACACGACATGCCATAAAGCAAGATCATTGCATGTAATAATCTATTCATCTGCATCTACAATGTTTCTAACTCTGACAATGTCTTTTGTTCACACTGCAGTTTAACAAAGCTTGGCCATACTTCCTTACCTCAAACTGTAGCATGATTTCCGAAACAATTTCATGGAACAGAATTATATTTTTTGTTCTAGCTTGTACAGAAGCAATGTCAGAAAAAATTCTTCTTGAAGAAATCCATCCTGACACTTCTTAAGCATCCCAATTAACATCAGGTGCTTGGATTTTTCCAGTACTGACACTGCAGTGCAACTGAGGGGGTTGCTGCACTTCTGAGTGTGCTATACTTTAGATGAGACATTAAATCAGGGTCCCATCGCCCTAAACCCATACATCCACCTCCTAAACCCCTACATCATCAGATGGATAGCAAGCTGGCTCACTGATAGGACACATGCTGTCCGGATAGGTTAATCCACTTCTGATAAGAAACCTGTTTCTAACTGTGTCCCACAGGGCTAAGTATCGGGACCCCTTCTGTTTGATATATACTTCTCTGAAGTGAAGGACAATGTTGAAGGCCTCTGGCTCACCAAGTCTGCTGAAGACTGTAAGCCAGGAGCAATCACTGAATCTCCAAATGATATTGGCATTTTACAATTTATTACTGCTCAATATCTGAGTTGCTTGGCTTTCTGCTATATACCTACAATTAACTGCATTTCTAGCTATATTAAGTAAAAACTTGCAGTGTTAAAGATTGCACTGCATTTTATTTTTCTGTCTATTTAATTGTTACATTGAATATTGTGGCCTGTGTCTCTCTGCAGTTATTTATTTTTCTATTTATTTGTTACATAGAATACTGTGGTCTCTCTCTCTCTCTCTCTTTTTCTGCAGTAAGTGGGGGTTATTGTGTTTCACTTCATTGATATTCAGTGTTAAACTCTTAGCCTATAGTGTTTCTCTGTATTTATAAGTGTTAGTCACATATCTTTGAATTTATTACTGCTCAATATCTCAGTTATTTGGCTTCCTGCTATATACCTACAATCAGCTGCATTACTAGCTGAGTTAAGTACAAACTTGCAGTGTTAAAGATTGCACTGCATTTTATTTTTCTGTTTATTTAATTGTTTCATTGAATATTGTGGTCTGTGTCTCTCTGCAGTTATGTATTTTTTTATTTATTTGTTTCATAGAATACTGTGGTCTCTCTCTCTCTCTCTCTGCAGTAAGTGGGGGGCTATTGTGTTTCACTTCATTGATATTCAGTGTTAAACTCAAAGCCTATAGGGTTTCTCTGTATTTATAAGTCTTAGTCACATATCTTTGAATTTATTACTGCTAAATATCTGAGTTGTTTGGCTTTCTGCTATATACCCACAATCAACTGCATTACTAGCTGAGTTAAGTACAAACTTGCAGTGTTAAAGATTGTACTGCATTTTATTTTTCTGTCTATTTAATTGTTTCATTGAATATTGTGGTCTGTGTCTCTCTGCAGTTATTTATTTTTCTATTTATTTGTTTCATAGAATACTGTGGTCTCTCTCTCTCTCTCTCTCTCTCTCTCTCTCTCTCTGCAGTAAGTGGGGGTTATTGTGTTTCACTTCATTGATATTCAGTGTTAAACTCTTAGCCTAGAGGGTTTCTATGTATTTATAAGTGTTAGTCACATATCTTTGAATTTATTACGGTTCAATATCTGAGTTATTTGGTTTTATGCTATATATCTACAATCAACTGCATTACTATCTGAGTTAAGTACAAACTTGCAGTGTTAAAGACTGTACTGCATTTTATTTTTCTGTCTATTTAATTGTTTCATTGAATATTGTGGTCTGTATCTCCCTGCAGTTATTTATTTTTTATTTATTTGTTTCATAGAATACTGTGGCCTCTCTCAATACAAGAAAATGGGAGTTATTGTGTTTCACTTCATTGATATTCAGTGTTAAACTCTTAGCCTAGAGGGTTTCTCTGTATTTATAAGTGTTAGTCACATATATTTGAATTTATTACTGATAAGTATCTGAGTTGTTTGGCTTTCTGCTATATATCTACAATCAACTGCATTACTAGCTGAGTTAAGTACAAACTTGCAGTGTTAAAGATTGTACTGCATTTTATTTTTCTGTCTATTTAATTGTTTCATTGAATATTGTGGTCTGTGTTTCTCTGCAGTTATTTATTTTTCTATTTATTTGTGTCATAGAACACTGTGGTCTCCTTCTCTCTCTCTCTCTCTCTCTCTGCAGTTAGTTTCCTCACCCTTCCTCCCTGTTCTTGTTTTGGTATTAATCTTAGTGGCTTTGGAATTTCCCGTCCCTTCTGTAAATTTGTGTTTGAACACTTGTCCTGGGTCTATCTCAGTTGCTCACTCAACTGAGTACATTGAGATCATATTTTGACTTCAGACACTCCTACCAGTCCCATCTGTTCAGCTGTATCCCAGCTCTATCCCAGTCTAGTGTCACTAGCACATTCTACCTAATACAGAGAGAACATTTGAGAAAGGCAAGCCATTTAGGTCCTTAACATTGAATTATCTTCTGCTTCTCCTTTCTCCCTTTCCACTTTACAAAAAAAAATCTAAGCTTGTTTCCTGCCTTTCCTATAACTAGTCTAGTCCAGATACAGATTTGCTGTATCCAGGACTATTTGTAAGCTTCTGCTCCCCCGAAGCCTTTCTGTGTTGGAGGGAAGCCTTCTAGCTTATCAGTGGGAGTGGTGATCATGAGGTAGCCTATCTGCCACAAGAGTGGTTTCTGGCCCAGAAATTGTAGTTTATTGGCCATTTGGGCAGTTTTCCATCTCTTTCAACTTTCTGGTTTAAAAGCCTGTGTTTGCACTTGTTTCCCACCTTTCCTGTAACTAGTCTAGTAAGATACATAATTGCCATATCCAGGACTGCTTGTAAGCTTCTGAGCCCCCCCAAGCCTTTCGGTGTTGGAGGGGAAGCCTTCTAGCTTATCAGTAGGAGTGGTAAGCACTAGGTAGCCTATCTATCACAAGTGTGGTTTCTGGCCCAGAAATTGTAGTTTATTGTCCGTTTGGGCAGTTTTTCCATCTCTTTTAACTTTCTGTTTAAAAATTTGTATTTGCACTTGTTTCCTGCCTTTCCTATAACTAGGCTAGTCCAGATACAATTTGGGGTATCTAGGACTGTTTGTAAGCTTCTGAGCCCCTCAAGCCTTTCGGTGTTGGAGGGAAGCCTTCTAGCTTATCAGTGGAAGTGGTAAGCACTAGGTAGCCTATCTATCACAAGTGTGGTTTCTGGCCCAGAAATTGTAGTTTATTGTCCGTTTGGGCAGTTTTTCCATCTCTTTCAACTTTCTGTTTAAAAATTCGTATTTGCACTTGTTTCCTGCCTTTCCTATAACTAGGCTAGTCCAGATACAATTTGGGGTATCTAGGACTGTTTGTAAGCTTCTGAGCCCCTCAAGCCTTTCGGTGTTGGAGGGAAGCCTTCTAGCTTATCAGTGGAAGTGGTAAGCACTAGGTAGCCTATCTACCACAAGAGTGGTTTCTGGCCCAGAAATTGTAGTTTATTGGCCATTTGGGCAGTTTTTCCATATCTTTCAATGTTCTGGTTTAAAAGCCAATGTTTGCACTTGTTTCCCACCTTTCCTGTAACTAGTCTAGTACAGATACAGAATTGCTTTATCCAGGACTGTTTGTAAGTTTCTGAGCCCCCCCCCAAGCCTTTCTGTGTTGGAGGGAAGCCTTCTAGCTTATTAGTGGGAGTGGTAAGCACTACGTAGCCTATCTACCACAACAGGAGTGGTTTCTGGCCCAGACATTGTAGTTCATTGGTCATTTGGGCAGTTTTTTTCCATCTTTTTCAACTTTCTGGTTTAAAATCCTGCATTTGCGCTTGTTTCCCACCTTTCCTATAACTAGTCTAGACCAGATACAGATTTGCTGTATCCAGGACTGTTTGTAAGCTTCTTGCTCCCAAGCCTTTCTGGGTCAGAGGGAAGTCTTTTAGCTTATCAGTGGGAGTGGTAAGCACTAGGTAGCCTATCTACCACAAGAGGAATGGTTTCTGGCCCAGAAATTGTAGTTCATTGGCCGTTTGGGCAGTCTTTTTCCATCTATTTCAACTTTCTGGTTTAAAAGACCGTGTTTGCACTTGTTTACCACCTTTCCTGTAACTAGTCCAGACCAGACACAGATTTGCTGTATCCAGGACTGTTTGTAATCGTCTGAGTGGTGCCAAAGTCTCCTCTTCAATTTTCCCTTAGATATGCTAGTTCTCTCCTCTACTGCACTTTTACTGGCTTATTAGTCTAGCACTTTACCAGACTTCTTGTAGCAACTACTGTAGCACACAAAAGTGCTACCAGCACTAAACATTCTACAAGATAACAGCTCCAGTACTTATTATTAATGCACACCCCTCCAGGCATGTCTAAAGGTCAGTTCCCTGTGCTTTCTCCTATTAACCTGGTGAACTTGGGCATCCTGAGACAATGTAGCAACTGCCTCATGTACACAGACAACCCTCTCCTCTTACCTCCCAACACTCAGACTTGCGAGAGATGCACTTATATATCCAAATTGGAAGTCACCCACTCTCCAGCGAAGACCAGAATAGCTGGTCAAGAGGAGAAGGTCAACACTTGCACCACACCACATGGAACACATAGCCCTCCAGAATACACACCAGCACTGCCTTCACATAAAAACACAAACCACACATCCACCTTTGTGGAGGCGCTCATTAAAAATCTATCCAAACAGCAGAGACCTCCAAGGCAGAAACGCACTCAACCACTACAACACAACACTAATCACAAGACACATAACTCTTCTAAACAGTGTGCCAATCAACCAAAGCCCCTAAGGCAAAACAGCATGTCCAACATGCTAGTCATAGGTGGCTTAATAGTGAGGCACACTGATGTCCCACTCACTAGGTTGAATAAGGAGAAAGTAACAGTCAGGTGCCTGTCAGATGCCAGGATCTTCCACATAATGCATGCACTCAGGTCCCTCAACAACAGGTACAAATATGACTCTGTCATTGTACATGTGGTTGTAAATGATCTGAGACATACCTCCCTGGACTACATGAAAAGAAACATGGAGGAGCTCTCGGATTATGTAGCACAGGCAGTATGTCCCTAGCCCTGACCGGCATCCTACCATCACCCAGAATGATACCACAGTATAAGCAGAAAATGATTGATTTCAACAATTGGTTATGTTTCTGGTGTCATTCTAAGGAGATCCATTATCTGTCTGCCTGGGATGACATGATTGACAGACCTCGATGCTTTGTCAGAGATGGCCTGCATCTGTCATTCCTGGGCTTTCATATACTGGCCAAGGTTCTTGCTATCCCTATAGTGCCTTTTTTAGGCGGTGTTCCAAAGCGAAATTAGCAGGTAACAGCTGCAAACAAATGCAGTCTGAAGGTCATGCTGCTCAACGCTAGAAATCTAAATTTCAAAATGCACTCACTCAAAGCACTCCTTAAAATGGAGAACATCGACATTTGTGCTGTAACAGAGACCTGGTTCAAGGCAGCAGAAAGCACCCCTGCATTACCAGGCTATAACTCATTCCACACCTTTTGGCACCAGAACTTGGACCAAAGCTCCAAAGGCAGTGGTGTTTCTATATTCATAAAGGATGAGCACACCTCCAGACTGGTAGCCTAACATAATGCATCAAAGATACTTCAGGTGCAGCTAAAATTGGGTAAGACAGCAATTCAGGTCGTAGCCTGCTATAAGTCCCCAACCATGTCCCAAGACTCACACTCTACGTTCCTAAGCACCCTGGAGAATATTAGGGCCCAATCTAACACTCATATACTGGGCGACTTCAACTACCCCTCCATTAACTGGGAAAACTACTCATGTACCAATACACTTGCCGAAATTCCAATGTCTTGGACCAGCTCATTCTTACCCCCACTAGAGGTAGCAATATCCTTGATATGGTCATTACTAACATGGACGACTGTTGCTCTATACCAATAGTCAACTCCTCCTTGGTTAGATCTGACCACAAACTAATCACCTTGGAACCCCCCCCCCCCCCCGCAAAGCTAACCAGCATGAAAAACTTCTCCAAAGCTAACTTTGGGCTTCTAAAAACAGAGGTGGCTAACTTCACGGCACCCATGCAAATGGAGAATAGTTGCATGACTACTGAATCATACACCAATGCACTGTACGAACACGTACACAAATGCATGGCTCTCGTAGTACCCAATAGAACCAAGATGCTCTCTACCAAAAGTAGGAAGCCAATCTGGTGGTCCCCTGCCATAAACAAACTCTACAACAGAAGGAGAAAATTGATGTGGAATAAAATGAAGTCCCAAGACTGGAAAAACTCCCTTATCAGCCTCAGCAAAAAGTTGAGATCCCTCATCAAATCCTCTAAAGCTATCTATGAAAACAGAATTGCAGCAGATAGTAAAGACAACTACAAGGCCTTCTATAGTTATATAAAGAATCTGCATGGCAATACCCAGATTTGCTCTGAGCTACTGCACAATGGTACCTTCTGTACTGAGCCAACAGATATTGCCAATATACTGGCCGACAGATTCAGTGCCAACTTTACCCCTCTCTCCCCTCCCAAAGGACCAATCACATTAACAGTAGATTGTCAGGAACCCAGCATTACTGCTGTACAGGTTAAAACAGCACTGTCCAAGGACTAGAATACAGCTTCTATGGGACCTGACAATATCTCTGGCTGTGTTCTGCATGAACTATAGAGAGAACTGGCACCTCACCTGTGTGCCCTGTTCAATCACAGCCTCACCTCAGGCTTTGTCCCTACCGAATGGTGCACTGCTACAGTCATCCCACTCCACAAAGGAGGAGCAACTACAGACCCTGGGAACTATCGCCCCATTAGCCTTACAAGTTTTATATGCAAAACTATGGAATGCATCATCATGGACCTAATAAACAAGTATATAGGGAATCTCCAAACTCTGGATCCTACACAGTTTGGTTTTGTGAAGGATAGATCATAACTGCTCAACTTGGTCGACTTCTTTGAGTCAGTCACCAGAGCTGTGGATGAAGGCAAGGTGGTTCACACAGCCTACCTTGAACTGGGCAAGGCCTTTGATACCATTCCCCACTCAGAAATCATAGAAAAACTCAGTAAGCTAGGCACCAACCCCTATATCACTAGGTGGGTTGCAAACTGGCTCACAAATAAAACCCACAGAGTGAAAGTAGTGTCAGACTGATGACCAGTCACATGTGGATTTCCACAGGGTTCAGTCCTGGGTCCTCTCCTGTTTGGTATATACTTCTCTGAAGTTCAGGCCAACATGAAGGGACTCTGGCTGACAAGGTTCACAGACGATTGCAAGTTGGGAGCTATTATAAACTCCCCAAGTGATGTTGACATCCTACATAAAGGCCTTGCTGAGACCAATGACTGGTGTCAGAACCATGGCCTTAAGCTCAATGCCAAAAATGTGTCGTCATGCCCTTTGGAAAAAAACAAGTTCCCATGAATTACCACATCGATGGTAGTCCACTGAACACTGAAGGCATTTTAATAGATCTGGGAACACAGGTTGACAGCAACCTCTCTTTCAACCACCACATTGCCAGTGTGGTCAGAAATTCCTTCTAAGTGGTACATCTCATTACTAAGGGTTTTTCATCCAAGAAGAAAGAGGTCATTGTCTCTTAGGCCAATCATCGAGTACAATGCCCCATTTGGTATGTACCTCACTAGACACCTGCAACAACTGGAGAGACCACAAAAGTACCTCACAAAGAGGATTCTAGGCCTTAAACACTTGTCCTATATGGACAGACTCAAAAAACTACAAGTATTCTCTGTCTCATATCGCCTACTTAGAGGCAATCTCTGCTTGACTTACTAAGCCATGTCTGACCCAGGTCTGTTAGAAATGCTACATCTAAAGAAATCCCAATCTCTCCACACCACATGCTTCAGAGACCTCAACCTCATTACCACAATCAACAGAACATGCTGGAGGGACAGGTTCATAACCCAGAGACTGCCCATGCTATGGAATAGACTTCCCATACATGTCAAACAGAGCACCTCACTGACTCTCTTCAAGAGAAATCTTGATGAGTGGATTTTAATAGAAAATTCACCCCGGGGATCACTCCAGTGGCTCTACTTGACAGAGGCACTGGAAACTAAGGTTGGGTGGCACGATGCCAGGGTAATCCTATGGGCTAGGCTTGTAAAGGCTCCAGGGCCATTAGCCTAGTATACACCTATGAACCCATGAACAAATAGACATAAATATGACAAATGACTGGTGCCAAACCATGGTCTGAGAGTAAATGCTAAAAAATGCATAATTATACACTTTGATAAATCAGATATCACTGAAAATTATAATACTGATAGCACACCCCTAAAAGGAACATAAATAGATAGCAACTTAAACGTTGACCCCCAGGTAGCTACAGTAGTGAGGAAATCCTTCTGTGTGACTCAACCTATAAGTAATGGCATGGCATCAAGATCAAAAGAAGTCATAGTGCCATTGCACTTGGCCATCATCAGGCCCATAATTGAGCTCATACTCCCTTCTGCATGTACATAACCAAACTCTTACCCCAGATGGAGTGGCCCCTGTGGTTTCTCACTAAACAAATCCAAAGTGCAAGATGACTGTCTTATGCGGACCGACTAAAGGCCGTATTCCTTTACTCCTTCTCATATCGTTTGAGAGGTGGCTTATACCTGGCCTGCAAGGCATTCTGTGATCCAGCCCTGATAAAAATGCTACATATTAGCAAGAAAAATTATACGAGGGTTGCATGTTCCATGGACCAAGAAAAATTATACGAGGGTTACGTGTTCCATGGACCTGAGCCTTATTTATGACTCTAACAGAACTTGCTGGAGAGACAGATTTGTATCCCAAAGGTTACCTCTTCTATGGAATAAACTTTCCATCTTCGTAAAACAAAGCCCATCCCTCACTCTCTTCAAAAAGAATTTGGATAAATGGATGGGGAATCATAAATTCACTCCTGAGGTATTGCTCATGTCCCTTATGGACAAAGGCAGTCTGTAAGATGACTCAAGGCTCCAATATCCAAAGACCCACTACCATGATACTACCCCATCCCATATCTGGGGAATTAAGATATAATATTGTCATATCCTGGGTATTATTGGCTAGGCTTGTAAAGACTCTTGTGCCATTAGCCTAGTAATCACCTGTGTATGTACAAACCTATGAAAATGAAGTAGGGCTCCTAAGAGATGCAGAACCTGTAAAAACTGTTGTAAAACTTTATGAGTGCCCACCAATGCTAGTTCAATATCTTTTGAATCACAGTGAAGAGCTCCTGCAAGTACAGCAAGAGCACGGCCCCAGAATACACTAATGCGATAAAAAAAACAACAGGCCAGCACACACAAGCGTAAGGTGCCTCAAAAATGTGTATATTTATTTGAACATAAATTAGGCAAAACAGACCGGTTTCAGCCCAAAATTTATTAAGCCTTCCTCAGTGTTAAAGTTCAGGCAACAAAGCCAAGCTTAATATACATAAAAGTCACCACATAATACAGCAAAAGTCCCCCTGATTGGTTGGCTATAGATACTCATTTAGACCTGGTGGAAATAATCCCCCCAGCTTAATGATCCACTTTTTTCTTTCTTCTTCAATATATCATGCCAGCCTAATTTATTAGCCCGATCACCAATTATCCTGTCAATAATAGTAAACCTGAAAGAGGCTGTAGTATGAGTCAAGGAATGTTTGAATAATGCATTACTAGGTTTTTTTAATCTTATGTCACTAAGATGTTTGGACATTCATATCCTGACCGGACGGGAGGTTTGGCCTGTATAAAAAGCGGAACACGTACAGGTAGCCAGGTAAATAACCCAATCCATTCAACAATTGGCCAAAAATCTGATGTCAAAATCCAACCTGGTATTCTTGCTTGTGAACTGTTTGGACTTGGCCACCCTGACACAGTGAACACAATGACCACATGGATAACATCCCTGCAATAAAAGCTAGTCATCTAGCATCTTCAATGAATAGGAATGATCTTTTGGCATACAAGGACAAACAGCAACTTGGACAACCTGAACTTAGATTAACTACCACCTTTGGACGCAATACCAATGTTCTGTTAGATACTATCAAAAAACACTGGAATATATTGCTAGCAGATGATAAGTTATTGGGTTTTCTAAATGATAGATGCCTCTTTTCTTACCGGACGGTAAAACCATGGGTTCATATTTTAATCATTACAAACAAGGTTTGATTGTGGGAGAACTATCCCAAACCACTATAATGGGGGATTTATTGCAGGGGTGTTATCCATGTGGTCATTGTGTTCACTGTGTCAGGGTGGGCAAGTCCAAACAGTTTACAAGCAAGAATACTGGGTTGGTTTTTGATACCAGATTTTTGGCCAGTTGTGGAATGGATTGGGTTATTTACCTGTCAACCTGTATGTGCTCCGCTTTTTATATAGTCCAAACCTCCCATCCAGTCAGGATACAGATATCCAAACATCTTAGTGACATAAGATTAAAAAAAAACTAGTAATGCATTATTCAAACATTCTTTGACTCATACTACAGCCTCTTTCAGGTTTACTATTATTGACAGGATTATTGACAGGTGATCGGGCTAATAAATTAGGTTGGTATGATATATTGAACAAGAAAGAAAAAACTGGATCATTAAGCTGGGGGGATTATTTCCACCAGGTCTAAATGAGCATCTATAGCCAACCAATCAGGGGAAGTTTTGTTGTATTATGTGGTGACCATTATGTATATTAGGCTTGGCTTTGTTGCCTGAACTTTAACACTGAGAAAGTCTTAATAACTTTTGGGCCGAAACCAGCCTATTTTGCCTAATTTATGTTCAAATAAATATACACATTTTTAAGGCACCTTATGTTTGTGTGTGCTGGCCTGTTGTTTTTTTTTTGATTGAGTTCAATATCTTTTGTCAAATGAGGAAACAACAAACTTGTTAATTCCACGATACTCCAACAAAGGATAATTGTCCCGACTCGAAACCCATGTAACACACCCATTTTACTCATTAAGAAAGTAGGAAAATGCAGTAGTACTTTACCTGTAGTTCCTAACTCTGTTACAGTACTAAGTTCTATCCTACCAAATGCTACCATTTTTGAGTGAAAGACGTTTCCTTTGCTTTTTTCACTATTCCAATACACCCAGATAGTACAGTTTACATGGATAAGATTGCCCCAGGGATATGTAGAATCGCCTACTCTTTTCTCTAGGGAGATAAAAAAACAAATAAAGACTGAATTTCTGTGTGGGTCTTACCTGATACAGTATGTAGACAATGTATGTGTACTTCCTTACTCCCTCATATGCTTACCCAAAGCATTAGTTGCTACCTCTCTACATATTTCAGATTTGTGTTCATGAATCTGGGAATGCATTGAATGGCCTACAATGCATTCCCAGGATGGGACGCATATCCTACACAAGGGTATCATACAGACAGATACCTGTGGTGTGATACATGCTGCATAGCAGTAAGCCGACTATGGACTAGTCATCCTCATGTACTATACATACTATCCCATCAGTACCACACCGGTGGTAGCCCTCAACATGTATGTTGGGTAGCATTGTGTACATACAGACCCATGTTATGTCATGTGTCACTTGGTATCCACATATCCATAGGTATTGTGGAGTCCGAAGGTGTATCACAGACATTAGAGGCCTGAATGCATATCCACAAGGCAGTCATACACCTATAAAGACTGTCCATTCTTGGCAGACTTTGCTGTGTATGACCATGTCTGACATATACCCCAGGCATATACCCTCATTCACACTACTCTTAAGTAACTGTCATGGGTGTGTGTACCACAGATGACCTTGGCCACAGAACACGACAGTGGATGGCCATGTCACATACATACATATGTGACCTACGACCTGAGTAGCAGTGGCACAACCTGTCAATGGAAACAAATGTATCCATGTAGTATGCAGGCTTCACACCTATGTAGTGATTGAGGGGACATGTACACATATATATTTGCCACGCAGATACCTGATGTCTGCAATGCACTTACTGTTGTCATCATACTATGTCATACCATAGTAAAAGCAAAACCAATACTGTGTTGCCCAACAGTGACACACACACACAGTCAGGATTTGCAGGATTCAAACCCCTACCTAACCATGTTATGATACTAGAGAGAGATGCACTGTGCTACTTTCTTTACTGGCTGGTTTCCCTTCTCCTGCAGTATTTGTAGGATGGTGACATCATCAGACTTTCCAAAGAGGAATGTACCTCTTTTAGTGTGTTTTCACAGTCTCCAGCACGCACTCACTGTTTACAGGATTCAAACCCCTACCTATGTTATGATACTAGAGAGAGACGCACTAACACTGCACACTATTTGTTTTATTGTCTGGTTTTCCTTCTCCTGCAGTATTTGTAGGATGGTGACATCATCAGACATTCCAAAGAGGAATGTACCTCCTTTACTGAGTTTTCCCAGTCTCCAAAAAGGGAACACCTCTCAAAGGAAACTGCACACATACACCCCCCCCCCACGCACACACACTTTGCAGGATTCAAACCCCTACCTAACTATAAGAAATCAAATAAAATGCTGCTTCACAGGTAAACGCCCCTGCTCAGAAAAAATATAAAATATAAATATAAATGAAGAATTTGTACTGAGCAGGAGTGAAAGTGAGAGAATAACAAAAGATAATAGTCCCAGATGTAAAATCCACGTAATTTATTGCAGACAGAAACAAACGGATAAGCGCTTTCACTGTATCAGCTTCTTCACATCCATGAAACAAACACCTAATGCAGACTTATTATATATTGAAAGCACACAAATACAATTAAACAATTAACCTATCAAAAGGTCCAAAACAGGATTCTATTTAAAGGCATAACATATTGCGAAGAACTGGAGATAGCTCACTGCAAAAGTATAGATGTATAAAATAGCTTAAAACATTCAATGAAATAACTTAAAACATATCATAAAATATATGAAATAGTACATGAAAGAATTCCATGTATTAAAAAACGTAAAAAACTCTGAGGCATAAGGACATAACATAGGCATACTCATATTAATAATTAATTACATATAGTCACTTCACATGCCGGCGCTGCCTCAGCCTAGGTTTTATAGATGCCCTTTCATTTAAACCTAATCCCCTATCAGCCCTCAATAGTGTTATCCAATCACTCTCTTTTCCTTCAGTGTATGTCCTAATATCACCACCCCTCTGAGTTGGGGTGATGACTTCTAACACTCTAAACAGAAACTTATGGTCATGGCCATGCATGACCACATGTTTTGCTAAAGCATTATGCAGTGTGCCTTTCCTAATATGATAGTTATGCTCTCTCATCTTATCTCTGAGTGGATGGTTGGTCTTACCCACGTAGAAAGAGGAACACAACCGACACACTGCTAAGTAAACAACATGTATGGTCATACAATTCGCCTCCACTTTAGTGTAAAAGACTCTTCGCAAATCTGGATGAAAAAACTTCACATTGCTGTCTATAAAAGAACAAAAATTACAAAGACCACAAGGTCTAGTACATCCTACCTTCATAAGATGTCTATCCGATCTGGGGTAACACAACATCCTTTTCAAATTGTTCTTATTCCTAAAAAGGAAACATGGAGCTTCACCTACTATCTGCCTAAGGTCATCATCGACCTGCAGAACTCCTCAGAACTTACTAACTATCTCCTTGATTTCAATTTGATCAGACGAAAAAGTAATAGAAAACTTAACATGGTGATCAATCTTTTTTATCCCCAGTGACACTGGGATAAGTAGGTCCAAAGTAAGGACTGGCTACAGTTAAACATAGATTGTGTACTTCATCTAGATGCTGATTGACCTCGTTCACATTATACCCCCTTTCTGTCAACCCTCTAGTCAGGCTGTCTAATTCATTAGTGAACCCTATATCCATAGGGTTTAACCTGGAGGCCCTAATTGCCTGTCCTCTCATGATATTCCTGATTATGAAGGGTGGATGCATGCTTGTTCTCATAAGTAATGAATTACAGTGACAGGCCTTACGAAATACCCCTGTATTAATAATGTCATTAGGTAACCATTCAACAAACAAGTCCAAAAACTCAATTTTATGCTCAGAGAAATGCATGGTAAACTTGAGGAAAGTAGTTAAATTGTTCATCATCGTAAACATAGATTGTAATTGTGCTAATGTCCCTTTCCATAAAACAAAAAGGTCATCCACAAATCGCAGATAAAATACTACATGCTCCCTAAACAATGTTTTACTAAACAACACATGTTCCTCCCAATAGGCTAAAAATATGTTGGCGTAGCTGTTCGCACAGGGTGTGCCCATAGCAACGCCATCACACTGCCTGTAAATAACATCTCTGAATATAAATAAATTATTTTCAAGAACTAATTCTAAAAAGTGTGTTATCAAGTCAATCTTAACATCTAAGTCACCACTATGCTCCTTTAAATATTCTGAAACATAGGTAAGTCCTAACCCATTTGGTATAACTGTAAAAAGTGACTGCACATCGAAGGTTACAAATATACAGTCAGCAACAGTTCCTTGTTGTTTAATGCATTCATAAAGGTCAATTAAGAACTGCTTAGAGTCTCGTAAAACAAAAATATTGTTATTCAAAACCTGCCTCAAATGCTTTTCTATGAAGACAGATAGATGCTCTGTTACCCATCCACAACCAGAGACAATTGGTCTCATGGGTGGATCTTTAGGGTCTTTATGTATCTTGGGTAGCCCATGTATCACAGGGATAACAGGCACCCGGATACAAAGATATTCATATAATTCCTTCCCTACTAAGTTGTTCTTAAAAATATCCAAGAGTGTAGAGCCAACATACCTAATAATGTCATTGACCTCATCTACTGTAATCACTTCATAAAACTTATCACGCAGCATCATTTCCATGGTTGCATTATAGTGCAAAGTATCCATGACAATGATCCTGCCTCCCTTATCTGCTGGCCTTATAATGATGGTGGAATCCTCTTGCAATTTCTTTAAGCTTAACCTCTCCTTGTAGGTAAGGTTATCAGACCTCATGGATCTCCTACCTCTCTTACTGTTATAAAAGCTATATAGTTCATCTTCCGTCAACTTTAAGAAAGCTTCTACCATAGGATGATTAGTGGGCACAAACTCACTCAAATTCTTAAAAGTGAACTCCCTGTTATCTACTGATTCATTACTGGGACCCTTGAACAAATATTTTAACATAACATTTCTACAGAACAATTTAAGATCTGTAACAGTATCCGTCAACCTACTCTGTGTCTTTGGAATAAAATTCAACCCTTTACTCAGCAGTCTAATATCGTCAATACTAAGTATGACTTGAGATATGTTGTGAACTAATGTTTGGTTGTCCACATCTTTTTCAAGGTCTGATGAGATAAAGGTTCCCCTGACGGCTTCCTTTTCTGTCTGCCTCGACTCATGGAGCGTGACCTCCGTGGGCCCTTCTCCAGGTGTGTAGGCAGAGGAAAAGACAAATCAGGGCTAATGTTACTACTTAAATCCACTTGCTCTGTCCTTATCTTTGGTCTAACCACAACTTCAGATTTGCCAGCCAAAGATGTGGGTTTGTCACTATTAATGCGCACTTCAGGATATAGATTAGTGCTTGACTGCATACTAGGGTGCATAATATGTATAACATCATTGGAATCATTATAATCATGCACAAAAGCTTCATTGACAAGTGACTGTCCACTGATCAGAGGACCACCCACATCTTTTTCTGTAATGTTATCTATACAAATTTCAGACCTATGAAGCTCTGTATTAACAACATTATCACATTTAGTCACAGTACCAGCAACTTCAGCTTCCGAAGTCATAGTGTTAACATCACTGTTCACGTTATTATTGTCCTTAATAGCAGGATCATGCTCAGACCTATCAGAGCCAAGCCTCCTCTTTGTATAAACAGTAGAGGAAGAAGTAATATTGTTAGCATTTCTGAGCCACATGAACACATGGCCCAGTTTAAAATCAGTAATATCTCTAGTAGCCTTGTGCCTCTTTTGTGGAAATAATTTGCGTTCAAATGCTAACACACTATCCAAAACATTCTCGAAGAGTGGTTGTACTACTTCACTAGGAAATTCACCAAAAAGCGCTTGTGTCATATTAATACTGTCAGTTAATTTAGCTTCCTCTGGATGAAAAAAGTCAATGAGGAGCTGCAGATATTTCCTGCTTACCTCGATGTTCAAGCGTTGCCACTGCGCAAGCAGATCTGGATACTCTCTCCCCTGACTAGGCATCGTAAACACACAAAGCCCTCTAGGAATGATATTCCTGTCCAGACAAAACTGAAAATGTAGGCAGGATTCACGAAGGCTTGCACGGAGTGTAAGAGACATGCAACACTCCATGCAAGCCTCGCGATCCAGGAACAGCCCTAAACTAGGTGTAAGAGACCAGCTAAAACGTCTCTTACACGGACTGGGCGTGGACATGCTAAATACCTCACTTGCATCTGACAGGTATGCAAATGAGGTATATTAGTGATCCACGAAGCAGAAACCAGTCCGTGTAGGAGACGTTTTAGCTGCAGAAATGTACTCAGTTGACAACTGAGTACATTTCTGCAAAATCCACAACGGAGCGATGTCAGCTCCAAAAAAAAGGTTGCATATGATTCAGGCAGCATGCCAATGGCCAAATATGTGGCCATTGGCAAGATAACCCGATGCAAAAATATTAAAAATAGAATTTTTTTTTGGCGATCGCCCATGTTTAAACCAGCGCGGCCAGCGCAAACGGGCTGCACTGTATAAAACCATGAAAAAGAAGGTTATAAACTCACAAATGTGGGTTTCATGCAATACATGGAATGACAATGCAGGGACCAGCAGACTAAAACCAACATGGCCACCGTGTAGTGGTTGCTAAGGGGGGAAGCTGAGTCTAAGACATGTAACTAAGCATTAGTAGGCAATCTCATGTAAATGAGGGTTCGGATACTGAATTTCACAGTCACATACCAAATGAGCACAGTCTGAGTAGTGTAAGAGATACAAAAGGGGGAGGAATAGAGTAGGAGATAGGTGACATCACAGGGGGGAATGGTAGAAAGAAATGCAGGTCATTGGAGGCCAGTGTAACATGACAGATGACAGGCACAGATCATGGAAAGAGGTGTGCCACTAGATAAGTCATGGAAAGTCAAGAAATGGAAGGTGTACACTGTTACCTACACCAAAGTTTCTTGCTGGCCGTGCATGCGCACGTGTGCACGCCATGAAGCGCGAGTAGGACAGTGTGTGCGCGTGTAAGGCAGTGTGAGCATGTGGGAGCTTGTTGGGAGATGTTTAACACTGTTTGCGCGGGTGTGCGGATGTGTAAGGCAGGCTGAGTATGTTGGAGGCTGTTGGCAGACATGTAACAGTGTTTGCGTGGGTGTACGTGCGTTTTAACCCAAATAAGTACATTCTGAACCGTGTAAGCATGTGTGCGCGCGTGTAAGCCACTGTGAGCGTGTTTCAGATAGTATGCAAGTTGCTCCCCCCTGAGGAAACAAAGAGGAAAAAGGAAGCAACAGAATTAATAGGAAGCTAGCAGGGATAACTGCTGAAGCTAACAGGTGAAAACAATTAGAAGCAGGCAATTACACAGGCAGAATAGTAGCCCAGCCCAGCACTTAAAACTCTGCAAACAGTAGTGCAGGATGTTTCCCTTAAGAGACACTCCAAGAGAGGAGTAAGCTAATAGAAGTGAAAACTGAAAAAGCTTCACTCAGAGCAGAAATGTTAGGGGCTGCCATAGCTGTCATAATGAGACATAGGCGACTTGCTGAGGGTGGTGACAATGCAGATGGTGCCAGACAACCCACAGTGAGGAGACGGAGAAGAGTGTACAGGCCCAGGGTCACCTATCACGGGTTACATGAGCTGGAGATAGTAGAGCACTATAGAGTGGACAGAGAGCTCCTGCAGCAAATTGTTGAGCTGTGCAGGCCATGCCTCACACACAGAACCAACAGAGGGGAACACATCCCAATGGAAACTAAGGTATGTGTTGGCCTAAGAATACTAGCAACAGGTGCCTTCCAGAGACCAACTGGCGATATGATGGGGATATCACAGGCATCAGCCTCCAGGGTACTACACCAGTTCCTGGATGCCATGTCAGCACATGTCGGTGATCATGTATATTTCCCCAATGCCCGTGAGATATTAGCCAGCAATATGCGTCTCTTCCAGCAAATAGCGGAATACCCTGAGGTACTGGGTGCTATAGACTGCATGCACATACGCATCAAAGCACCAGCCGGTGAGCAGGGTAGGGCCTACATTAACCGCAAGGGCTTCCCCTCCATCAACTGTCAGGTCGTGTGTGATGCCCAGGGCATAATAATGAATGTGTGTGCTGGCTGCCCTGGGAGTTATCACAATTCCCACATCTGGCATTTGACGCAGCTGTACCAGGCATTTGCCAATGGGGACATCCCACACGGACACCTAGTGGGGGATGCAGGTTATGCACTGGAGCCATGGCTGATGACACCCATCAGAAACGCACACACACCTGAACAGGAATGCCATAATGAGGCACACGCACAAACACGTAATGTGATAGAGCATGTGTTTGGGCTGCTCAAGTCACGGTTCCAGTGTCTGGACACATCTGGTGGAGCCTTGCAGTACACACCAACTACATGTACTCAAATTGTCATGGTATGTGCTATGCTACATAATATGATCTTGCGAAAACAGCTGCAGCAGGACCAGCATAGGGCTGGGCCAAACAGCCCCCCACCATTGCCAAGGCCATCACAGGCAGAGCGTGACTCGGAGGAGGAACAACCTGAGCCTGCCCCAGTAGGCAGAAGGAGGTGTGCCCAGTATGCCCTGGCCTTGGCAAAGAGGCAACGCATAGCACATACACTGGCTCAGTAGGAACCCTGGGAATGATACCCCTCTCTGACCCACTCATATAGTAACAGGGATGCCTAACATGACACAACCTGCTCTCAAACATGTACAGGGAGTGTAGTATGTGCATCCGACAGAGGCAGCCCTGCAGCACCACCTGAGGCATGATTGCCATGTGTTAAGCAATGTAGCACCATCTAGTATATGCAAACATGAAGACCCTGCCTAACATCTCACCCTCACCAAGCATGATGCCACACTATGAAGACAAGAAGATCAAGTACAATAATTGGCTGAAGTAATGCAGTCAGTCAAAGGGGAGCCAATGTGTTACAGGCTGGGAAGATATGCGGAGTTTGACATGATGCACCACCTGCTAGGAGTGGCATGCACTTATCATGCCATGCCCCATGGATACTGGCAAAGGCTGTCAGTACCCACAGCATGCCCTGAATAGGTAAGTCTCAAAACACAAACCCAACCTCATAGATTCTACAAGGGATAGGAACCTAGATGTAATACTACCCCATGACAGATGTATAAACAGCAAGATGTGTGCAGTGTAAACGCACACAGTAAGGAGAATGTAGATACCAGTCCTGTAATAGAGAACTGGGCAAGGCTCACATCAGCACCCTAACACTACCAGGTCACACCTCATACTGTGCTGTACAGCCGCAAAACATGGAACAAGCTACAAAAGGAGGGTGACTAGCAAGAAATGGCAAGGATAACCACACCCCTATGTTGGTACCACAACAAGAAGCAGCATGCAATATCCATGGTCAAATACCAATGGCTAAAACTGCCTCACAGTATATAGCCTGCTGAAGACAACTGTCCTAATACCAGGAACAGCACCTGGCCTATGTCGGAATACATGAATATATCAAGCCCCCCAAACCACATTATATTGCTCGACTGAAAATACCCAGACATACACCGGTAGCATTGTACTAGCACCAACACAGAGAAAATTACCCAGATTCCATAAACCAAAATGCCCAGGAACAATGTACTACTCCCACAAGAGGGGTAAGCATACTGGATGTGATGCTCAGCAACATGTGTACTGGATGGCAAGATGAGAAGTGTATCCCTCACTGGTAAGACCAGACCATAGAGTAAGCACACCGGATATACACACCCTGACCCCAGTCCCTGTCCAGAATATCACAGTGAAAAACATGTGTAAAGTATAGGTTGCAGCCCTCAAAACTGATGCTGAATCCACAAAAGGCCCTGTGCAAGTGCAAAATATGGGACACACCACATAACATGTTATACAGGCATTCCATGAACACAGCCAGGAATGCTTGGAGTATGCAATCACAAATAACAACAACACACAATGCCATACACACAGGCATCTGGCATGCTGGCCTCCAGCCATTACCAAACCATGCAAGAGAATGAGGAAGATACCACATGATAGAGCAAACATAAAAAGGGAAGTAATCAATAACCAGTAGTATGGCAACAACATATGTCCACACATAAAATCCACTAAGTCCAGCCACAACAAGTATAACCTATGAATCCAGAGGCAATGTGACGCCAGTACCAAGTACACAGACAACCACAACACCCTCCAATAAATACAAACATATGTGATAGATGCATCCATGTATCCAAAGCAGAGGTTGAGCTCCAACAACATACACCACAAACCCAGTCCCACATAGACCTACCACAACTGTAAACCAAACACATAAACACAGACAAATATTCCCGGAGGCCTTAATTATAAACACACCACATCAACAGATGCCTACAAAGTAGATCACAAGCAACCACAACCTTCAAACATAGCACATGCAACGAATAGTACGCAAAGCTGGTGTGCCAAACAGTCACAGGCCTGTAGGAGAAGCAACATGCCTGATACAGTCGTAATAGGTGTCTGTATAGGCAGACACACAGCTGTCCCACTCAGCAGACTGAACAAGGGAAAGGGTAGAGTAAGCTGCTTGTAGGTAGCCACAAAATGCCACTTAACACAAGTATGCAGGTCACCCCAAAGCAAGCAGAAATATGATGCACTCAATGTCCATGCTGGTGTGAATTACCTGAGATGTACCTCCCTGGTCAACATCAAATTTGACATGGATGGTCCCTCCGAGTATGTACCCCAGGGCGGGATGACACTGGCTGTGTGCAGCATCCAACCCTCACCAAGAATGATGCCACAGTACAAACACAGAATGCTCATGTTTAACAGCTGGCATAGTTACAGCTTTCAGTCCAAGAGGGTGTAATGTGTGTCTGCTGGAGATGTCAAGCATGACAAGCCATGCTGCTGTTACAGGGGTGGCTGTCAGCTGTTACCTGTGTGCGTCTGGATACTGGATAAGGCCTTTGCTGCCTCCATAGAGCCGTATGTAGGCAAGGCCAAAAAGTCTACCCACCACCCTAGAAAACATAAGTGGTAGGAAACATAAGGGTAATGCTGACCAATGCCAGATGTGTAAACCGCAATATGCATGCCCCTGAGGCACTTCCCATTATGGAGAACATTGATGCCTGTCCAGTGACAGATGCCTGCTGCAGGCCTAGTGATAGCACACCAGCACTACTAGGTTATACCACATACCATGTGTTATGGCCCCAACACCTGCACCAAGACATCAAAGGAGGGGGAGTATCCAAATGCAGCACAGACACCCATATAGCCAGGTAACTGACAATGCACAAAGCAGCGGACACCACCCATGTGCACATAACTGTAGTCAAAACTGCTGTACAGTCTGTAGCATGCGACAGACCACACTCTCACACACAAGAACCCCACCCAGACATCCGAAGACACTGGACAGTATGGATGTCCCACCAAATACCAGACAAGGTACACAAAGTACCACATAGGTGTCAAACCATTATGTATGCAAGGAGTCATCAGGGACCTAGGGACACAGGTCGACATTAATCTGTCATGTGACAGCCACAATGCCAATGTGTCTATGAAGACTGTTGATACTGGACACCGTATCATGAAAGGATTCACACCAACATCAACAGAGGTCACTGTGCTGCTGTACTGTTCCCATATCAGACCCATAATCTAGTACAATGACTCATATGGGATGTACCATACGTGACACCTGCAGCAGTTCGGAAGACCTCATATTTACCCCACCAACAGGATAAAGGGTGTGAAATATATGTCATATGCTGCCTGGCTGTAGACACCCCAGCTGACTGCAGTCATACACTCCCTACACAGAGGCATTGTATGTCTGTTGTACCAGGCCATGTCCAACACAGGAGTAATGGACATGCTACACCACAGGAAACCAAAGCCATTGGAGCTGTGAGAGTCACAGATGTCAACCTCAACACATAATGAAATAAGATGTGCTGGAGTGACAGATACATAACCCATAGGCTCCCCACACTCAGAAACAGGATCCCAGTACATGGTAGGCAGAGCCCCTCACTGACACCCCTCAACAGGAATATTGCCAAGTGGATGGATGACCATATATGTATACTGGAGGTCCCCACTGTGTCACGACCAGACAGAGGCACAGTGAGGAACCTCATAAATGGCCATAATTGAACATAGCAAGGGGTGGCAAAAGACACACACACTCTAGCTAGGCTTACTAATGGCCTAGGGTGTCTAGCCTACTATGAACCCATGAACCTATGAAGATACAACACGTACAGGACACTAAGGATAATCACAAGGCTTACCCAACTGATGGTAGGAACCATGTTGGGCATCCACAGATATGCTCCGAATCACACAGATATTACAAACAACATACCAAACACACACACATATTGCTAACATACAACCTGTCAGGTGCAGTGCAAACACCCCCCCCCGAGTGCAAAATACCTATCCCAGCAGATGGTCCCCTGACATTGCAGATGCTGAGGTAACAGCCATAATCTGCAAAGCAGAACACACACAGCAGCAAAGGTATGTGATGGTGTCCTGTGCTGAGGCCAACATAGACCCCAAGAGTAATGGAATGCAAAATCACACTACTGGCCAATGTCAGCCTTACCACAGGATATGTACCCAAAGAGCAGTGTACAACAACAGTGGTCCATCAAAACAAAGGTGTTGCCTGAATGGATACTCCAAACTACCACCCCAGGATTCTGACAAGCTTGTTCTGCACAGCTATGGAAAGGATCAGTATGTACCGCAGACAGAAGGCTAATGTGGACCTACTGATACTGGACCCTACACACTGTGGCTGTTGTAACTGCAGAACCGGCCCCTAAACATGTCTGACCCATTTGAAGCAGTCATTAAGGTAATTGATGAGGGCTATGTGGTCCACACAGCGTAGCTGGACCGTGCACATGCTTCTAGACAATACCATACATGTTCAGTATGGATATGTTCACCAGCTTAAATATACACCCATATGTCAGTAGAGGGGTTGCAAAGCAGACCAAGGACAGAACTGACATGATCAGACATGCCGCATCCATGTCAGACTACAAAGCGGATATGAGTGGCATCCCACAAGGCCTGGTCTTGGCCCCCCCCACCCCCGTTCTGTATACATGTCCCATAGGTATAGGCCAACATGGAAGGACTGTGACTGAGCATGTATGCAGAGGAGTACAAACAGCCCACCATATCTGACCCCCAGCTGACACAAGCAACCCACAAAAGGGCCACCTACAAACAGACAACTGTAGCCATAGCCATGTCAGCAAACTAATCACAGAACTGTGTATAGACAACCACCGTGGATATACAGTAAGTGCCCACAAATTACCACGCAGGTGTTAACCCATGAGGCACCTAACATGTAATGTGAGACCTGGGTACAAAAGGTGATAAATATCCTGCACTGGACAAACATGTGTCTGTAGTGTTCACAGAAACATGTACCATATACCCACCCAAACATGAAGGCTGGCAGATGTAGATAAGGGAAACTCACTCTGGCTCTGCAGCCATCCTCCATCACCATCACAACTGACTACAATAGCCCCTGTGGGATATACCACAGCAGACACCTCCAACAACTGTAAAGTCCACAACAGTACCCCACCAGGGGTAGCAAAGAGCCTGAACAGATGCCATGTGTTGCCTGAGTAAACAAACTGCAGCCCCACACACCGCCATCCTTCCCAGCTAAGGAAAGCTGTGCCTGATGTATGAAGCCATGTCCAACCTGGAATGAATGAACATGTTGCACCTTGTACAATCTGAATGGCAGTGAGCTATGCACATGAGAGACCTGAACCCCAGCACTGACATACATAGGACAAGCTGTACATAATGATCCATAACACAGAAGGCACCCCCACACTTCAGTAAACTCCTGGTACAGGTCAGCCAGAGTGCCACATATCGACACCCCTCAAGAGGCATCCTGATGAGTGTATGGGAGATGGTAGGCTACCCTGGGTATCACTGTTATGTCAGAGGTAGACAGAGGCACAGTATACCAACCATGACATATGTAATGGCAAACTCCAGTTACAATGTGTGTCGAAGGACAAACACACCCTGTGACTACCATCAGAAATGGCCTACAGAATATCGCTAGTGTTTGGCAATGTCCACCCATGTTGTGGAATACACTAGCAATGTTGGACGAGCCTGGTGTAGGTAGTCCATATCTGAACATATTGCAACATGGTCATATGTGCACAACTGGCCCCTACACAGTCTGTTGTGCTCACTATGAAGATGTCAAGCAGTGATAGGACTAAAGCCCAGGATACTGTCCACTACAGTGAAAGCACCGAACCAGTACACTATACGGTACTACAGTGTTAGGTCATTATGAAAGTATGTTGAGAACTGTCTGCAATGTATCCCATGCAATTCCTGCAGGCACAGTATAATCCCTGTTGTGGCAGACACAAAGCAGTTGGCCAGTTAGTACACAACATGACACCCAGCACACAATCATAAACGTGCGATAATGTTGAAGGTCACACACACCCAAATATGTTTTGGACTTCAGAGTGCAACATATGAAAAGCTCACACTGGGCATGCTCGCACACTTTGATAAATGAGGCATATGTCAGACAACATGCCATGGAAAGGCTGAACTGGGCATGCTCACACACTTAGGCCATATCTCCATGTAGCAGTTGGCCACACATATCTGGTATTTGTACGTGTCAGTCCAGGAACCAACCACAACACAGCAATCAGCCCAGTGCACACAGTAAATGACCACAGAGACATAAGTGATATAGTGGATCGCTGTCATATGCAAACATCTGCCACAGATACACAAGTTGGTCATAGGAACAGGGAATGCTATGGCAATAAAGACCTGCAAACAATAGAACAGCACAACAAATATTGTGCATCCGACAATTGAACATATGGGTGTAGAGGTCAATACTAGGCTTCTTGCCCCAGGGAATGACAGCTCAGCCAGAGTGTGCTTGGCATCTGCATCCCTAGGATAGTAGGCTACCGTGCCACTGTAAAGTAGGTCATAGAAGGCAACATGTGAGGCTAGTGAGCTGTGCCTCTGTCAAGCAGGGGCACTGTGGAGGTCTCAGGGATTGAATGTGCTAAGCCACAGCCATGCTGTCAGTGTGTGCTGTGAGAGGGTTGCTGAGGATCTCTTACAGTAGGTGTCCGTCAATAACAGACTGAGGGGAGCCCTATCTGCATTCTCTGGACGATTCCACTGTCAACACTGTGTTGTAATGAGTACGTGAGAATGAAGTGCTGTGCTGGAACCATCCACAGATGTCCTCCCTCTGTGGGCTACAGCTCTGCAATGTATTAGGTCACTCTGTCTGTTGAATGGCGCATATATGGCCGGTGTACAGCTGACAGGTGTCTTGTTGTGGAGCAGTCATGGGTATATGTGGGATAGCATGACCAATGCAAACTGTACACATGCTCATAGGATGCAAGTGTCAAGGATTATGCTGAGTGGCCAGTATAGTCCTCCAGCATGGGTCCTCTGAAGTCATCCACCCCAGTCTACACAAGTGTAGAGTCTGCTTGTGCTAAACACAGTTTGTGTG
Source organism: Protopterus annectens (assembly GCF_019279795.1). Lineage (NCBI taxonomy): Eukaryota > Metazoa > Chordata > Ceratodontiformes > Protopteridae > Protopterus > Protopterus annectens. The sequence continues at coordinate 1,437,122,399 of NC_056725.1, forward strand.
CAGTGACAACCTTGCCTGGGGGTGGAGATGAGATATGGATGTCCAGGGAAAGGTGGTCATGTTCAGATATCAACAATGGTGGTCTACCTCTGGTGTGGAACAGTGAGTACCCACATTGCAGATGGACAGGTGCAATATGTATTCACCCATGTGGCTGTGGTGTGTGGTTCTGCCATAGCACATGGACCCACAAATTGTAGTGGCTGTAAGGTAAAGTGGTAGAGGCCTGAGTAGTTCTCACACACAATATTCCTGTACCTGATGTTAACAACTGCAATGGTGTATGTGAATACCTGCATATCCTGGCACTGTTCCCAGGGAAGCTAAGTGTGTGTCCTGGATGTGGGTGTGGTGTTCTGGACTGGTTGTGTTGTGTGTTACAGGTCCTGTGGTCCCAAAGCATGGTATAGAACATAACCTGCCAGTGCGATGTGCATATCTGACCCTGACGTAGGTGGCTGCAAATGGATATATATGCTATCCCCCACCTGACAGGTAGTACTACATCTACATACCTCTGTGGAAATAAAGATGTCAGCACCCTGGAAATACTACAGGTGCAGAACAGATGCCCAGTAATTCGGATAGTGCACTCTGCTAATGCGTCTCCCTCAAGTGTCATAATATAGTTAGGTAGGGGTTCGAATCCTGCAAATGCTCAGTGTGTGTGTGTGAGTGGGATTTGTGTGTGTGAAAGGCTGTGAGAGGGAAATGTCCCTTTTGGCAACTGGGAAAACACACTACAGGATGCACATTCCCCTTACTAAACACATATGATGTCAGCACCCTATAAGTACAGCAGGAGAAGGGAAACCTCCCAGTAATGTGAATAGCGCGCTCTGCTAATGCGTCTGTCTTGAGTGTCATAACATAGTTAGGGAGTGGTTTGAATCCTGTAAATGACAAGTGTGTGTGTTCGGATGAGGGGGAGTTACTGTGTGTGTGCAAATATGTGTGAGGGAAATGTCCCTTTTGGCAACCGGGAGAACACACTACAGGATGCACACTCCCCTTTCTAAACACAGATGATGTCAGCACCCTATAAGTACAGCAGGAGAAGGGAAGCCTCCCAGTAATGCGAATAACGCGCTCTGCTAATGTGTCCGTCTCAAGTGTCATAACATAGTTAGGTAGTAGTTTGAATCCTGCTAATGGCAAGTGTGTGTGCTTGGATGAGGAGTGTTACTATGTGTGAGGGAAATGTCCATTTTGGCAACTGGGAGAACACACTACAGGATGCACACTCCCCTTTCTAAACACAGATGATGTCAGTACCCTATAAGTACAGCAGGAGAAGGGAAGCCTCCCAGTAATGCAAATAGCACACTCTGCTAATGCGTCCGTCTCGAATATCGTAACATAGTTAGGTAGTGTTTTGAATCCTGCAAGTGTGTGTGTTTGGATGAGGGGGGTTACTGTGTGTGTGCAAATATGTGTGAGGGAAATGTCCCTTTTGGCAACTGGGAGAACACACTACAGGATGCACACTCCCCTTTCTAAACACAGATGATGTCAGCACCCTATAAGTACAGCAGGAGAAGGGAAGTGTCTCAGTAATGCAAATCGCGCTCTGCTAATGCGTCCGTCTCGAGTGTCATAACATAGCTAGGTAGTGGTTTGAATCCTGCAAATGTCAAGTGTGTGTTTGAATGAGGGGGATTACTGTGTGAGGGAAATGTTCCTTTTGGCAACTGGGAGAACACACTACAGGATGCACACTCCCCTTTCTAAACACAGATGATGTCAGCACCCTATAAGTACAGCATGAGAAGGGAAGCCTCCCAGTAATGCGAATAGTGCGCTCTGCTAATGCGTCCGTCTCAAGTGTCATAACATAGTTAGGTAGTGCTTTGAATCCTGCAAATTGGCAAGTGTGTGTGTTTGGATGAGGGGGGTTGCTGTGTGTGTGCAAATTTGTGTGAGGGAAATGTCCCTTTTGGCAACTGGGAGAACACACTACAGGATGCACACTCCCCTTCCTAAACACAGATGATGTCAGCACCCTATAAGTACAGCAGGAGAAAGGAAGCCTCCCAGTAATGTGAATAGTGCACTCTGCTAATGCGTTTCTCCTGAGTATCATAATGTAGTTAGGTAGGAGTTTGAAACCTGTAAATGGCATGTGTGTGTGTTTGGATGTGGGGAGTTTGTGTGTGTGCATTTCTGTATGAAAAACATGTTAGTTTTGACAATCAGGAGATCACACTACCTAATGCACATTACCCTTTCAAAATACTGATGTTGTCAGCACCCTATAAGCATAGCCAGAGAAGATAAACTATCTAGTAAACCGAATAGTGCGCTTTGCTAATGTGTCTCTCTCACGTGTCATGACCTAGTCAGGTAGAGGAATGAATCCTGCAAATGGCAAGAGTGCATGTGTGTATGGGGATAGTAGGGTGTGTGTAAATGCAAGTGTGAGAGAACAGATCCTTTTGGCAAATACTACAATACACCAGATGCTGCATACTCCCCCAGTAAACACAGGGGATGTCACCACACTATCAGCACAGCCAAACAGGGCTAGTTGGCTAGTAATGCCAATAGTGTGCTCTGCTACTGTGTCTATTACCATTGTCAGAGTACAGAAAGGTATGTTTTGGTAACCCACAACTGTCACGTGTGGTTGTGTCACACAGTATGACCTTGTGTGGGTGTTTGTACATAATGCATGCCATTGCCTAAACCAGCATTGGCATTGCACACATGATGTATGTGTGCGACACATACACATAAATACCTGTGACCTGCAGTAGTTACCATGTCTGACACATGCTTCGTGTGGATAAATGGTATTTGCAATGTATACCAATATGACTGTGTCTTACTGTGCAGGGTCCGCACGTGGTATGTCCCTATACAGTGTGGGTGTCTATGGTGAAAGACCTACAGCAGGAGATACACATCTGGTCTAGGCCATATAGCGTACATGTAGTCGATGTACAGGTGCTGCATGTTCCCACCTGTTGTGGTAGTGGTAACATGTCATTCCACTGCAATTCAGTGACCACATGCTGTGAACTCTTCAACTAGTGTGTTGTAGCTACAGTAATGCTCACACACAATGTTTGGCTGGATGCAGTATGGCCTTATAAACACAGTTCATGAGACTGTCATATTGCCGGTGTTGTTATGGAGGATAGGTGGTCTTCCTGTGTATGTGAGGGCTGTGTGTGCCAGGCTATGAACCAGATGGCAGTCCGACACACTGTCAGCTGCACATGAGTAGGCCCTGATGGTTTGTGCTGTGCCAACAACCTGGAGGTGTGTGTATCTGTGTTACCTTGGGATACCACCCCCTATCCATGTGTGTTACATGTGTAGGGGACGACAGGCATGGTATGGGGCATAACCTGTCAGTGATGGGTAACATCTGTGAGCCATGAATCATGAATCTGGTACAGCACAGACATTGCAGTTCACCGTGCTGAGGGCAGTGTCTGGTGCATGCATCTTCCGGTGTACACTGCTGTTGTTGTGTAGCAGCACTGTTAGTGTCCTAACCTGTGTGATACCCACAGAGGTCGCTATGTAAACCATGTCCTGCAGCATAAGGCAGTATGTGTGTACCAAGGAGCTTTGCCATTATACATCGGGCCATGGGTGTCACGTGCAAGATGACCCGTGCACATCATTGTGGCTTCCCTAGCATGTAAGCACACGTTGACAGCCAGTGGATACCCTATGAATGACAGTGGAGACTGAGCATAATGTAGACATACAACACCCTTCCCACATATAGTGGTCGAATACCTGGTGAGGGTATGTTGGCAACCAACATCAGGCTCATACTGGCCTGTGCCACATGCTGAGAGATCCATTCTATGTTCCCTATCATGTAGTCCAGGGAGGTATGTCTCAGGCAGCCACACTGGCATGGTCAATGAGTGAGTCATATCTGTCCATGCCTCTGACTGACCTGTATGCATGTGTGCTGTGGTGGACCATAGTGCCCCTGAGTCATATCACTGTGACCTTCACCAGATACAGCCTGTTGAGCGGGACCCCAGTGCAGCACACAAGACAGGTACCTGACACGTCTGTAGCAGGTGTGTTGTGTAGCCCTACAGGCTGTGAGTGTGTGGCACAGGGGATGTGCGTGCCATGTGTGGCATGTGCTCTGTTCCGACAGAACATATGCCTGTGTGCCAGCTTCGGAGGTGTGTGATGCCCAGGCAGGCTGCTATTCTGAGTCCCCACGTATGCCACAGTGTGTTCAGAATGCTGTCAGTGTGTGTCAATGTCTGACTGGTATTGTCATCACTGTAATATATTGTATTGATTTATTTATTTATCCTACATTTGTTGACTGGGATAGCCCAACTGGATACATGTCCATTTCCAGGGGAGGCCCGTGGAGACAAGCTACGAGGGTAGCAGATACAGCATTACATAATACTAGAATTACATATTACAAACAGATTATTTACAGAGATTACATAAGTAAGCAAGTCAAACATGTTCCACAGATTAATGTTATACCTGAGCACAAGTCAGGATTAAATTAAAATTACACAGTAAAGTGGTTCACAGAAGTTACACATTCGAGTTAGCCAGGCTTGATACATTGACATAGCCAGTTAAGTGACAAATGTTGTTTGAGTCTACTGTTAAATTGACCTAAGGTGGACAGTAGGGTAATATCAGCTGGAAGTGAGTTCCAGGATCTACTTACAGGGTTTGCAAAGAGAGAATCACCGGCTGTGTTATTAAACTTGCTAGTCTGAAGTAGTACTTTGTTAGAGGATCGAAGCGGTCTTGGATTGTTATAGGGGGTGATAATATTTGAAGTGCAGGAGTATTGTCTGGATTATAGAGGATTTTATAGGCCATAATCAGTTGGTTATACTGTATTAGGCTGGGTATTGCAAGCCAACCAAGCTGATTTAGATTGATGCAATGATGTGTCCTAAAAGGCAGCCCAGTGGCAAACCTGGCAATGTGGTTGTAGCAAATTGAGTGTTTGTTAAGGACAGTCTTGTTCATATTCGAGAGTAGATGGGATGCATACAGAAGGGTTGAAACAAGGTGTGAGCGAGCTATGGCACCTTTAGCTGGAGGGGCTAGGAAGGCTTTAATTCTGTAAAGTGACCCTAGTTTTCTATTGATGGCTTTGATAATCTGGTTAACATGTATGTCACATTTGAGATTATTGTCTATGATGACACCTAATAGTTTTGGAGATGGGTCAGGGGAGATTATTGTGCCATCAGTTGATGTTATGGTAACGGTGAAAGTGGTAGACCTACGTGTTGGTGAAATAACAGCAGTTTAGTTTGATTGGGATTTAGGATCAGATGATGTTCAGAAAGCCAGTTTGCTATTGTATTAAAGGTGGTCTGGGTAGCTGACCATAACTCTACTGGAGATGTGGCTGAGCAGATCAGAGTAGAGTATTCAGCATATTGGATACAGCTGACTTTTGAGATGACAGTATAACGGTCGTTAATGAAGATGGAGAACAGCAAGGGCCCTAGTATAGAGCCTTGTGGTACTCTGAAGGTGTTAGTTAGAAGGTTAGAGAGTTTGTTCTGCCAGAGGCCAGCCTGCTGTCGACCATGCAGGTAGGATTGAAACCATTGGAAGGCTCCAGTATCTAGACAGTCTTTGCAGGGTGTGGAGTACAAGTTGGTGATCAACCACATCGTATGCCTTTGAAATATCCAAAAAGAGGGCTGCGGATATATAATTATTGTTGCAAGTATGGCTTATGGTGTTAGTAAAGGCTAGGAGGCCTGACGTAGTGCTGTGATGAGGACGTAAGCCATGCTGAGTGTCTGCCATAATGCGAGTTTGGATTAGGTGGTGCATGACTTGTCTATGATGAAAGTTTCCATAATCTTTGCAAGTGGAGAGACTATAGCTATTGGCCTATAATTGGAGACTTCAGTAGAGCTGCCTCCTTTGTGAAGTGGGATTACATATGACATTTTCCAGATGGTGGGAAAGTTAGATTCTAACATGGCTCCTTTGATTACCTTTGAGACGGGGTAAGCAATAGCATCATCTGGTTTTGATAGGTACTTGGCAGGGAGTTGATCAGCAGAAAGTGTAGTGGGTTTCACTGTTACAATCAAGGTACGGAGAAGTGAAGTGGTGACTGGTTGGCAGCTGGACGCAAGTAGTTTTCTAGGGGTGCTACATTCAGGACCAGGGGAGCTAGGAGGTAGATGGCTAGCTAGGGCCTGAAATGTATCAGTAAAGAACTGGTCAAAACTATCAGGAACATCTTCAGGGGTATTATCAATAGTAGCAGCAGGGATTGGGGTTGACGTTTGTCCTGGACATAGTATATATGACATGCCACCTGACAGGGTATGGCATTACTGGGTTCAGAGAGACCAGTCCCCAGATTGGCTGTGTGGTGGCATCCCACACATGTGTTGTATGTTCCTGGCCAAGGGTGATGGTTGACTGCATACATGTGGCAGCTGTGACAATGACACATGACTCACATAAACCACAACTGGACCATAGAGGTGATTCCCAGGTTACCTTTGCACATGCTACCCTAGTAGTGTGATTGCCATGGTGAGTACCAACACATAGGGCCAATGAGGAACAACATACTGAAGGTGTGTATGTGTGGGTGTACCGCTACTGTTTCATAGCACTGACATATATGACTGCACACGTGGGTAAATGCCAGGTAAGACGTGTGCAATGTGTCACAGGCAACGTACATGCATACAGGACAGACAGTGAAGTTCTGTCATGTGTAACATTGACATACGTATCGTACGCTATGCAGATGTCACTAGAAGTCTACAGAAGCACTTTAACTCTGCATTGCAGGTGTAAGCAGTGTTCCAGGGGACCCCAAGCGAACATGCATGCAAACAAAGCTACAGTAAACAGGGCTGGAAGTAGTGCATTATACAACAAAGAAGGGGTAACAATAACAGTAAGTAACAATGCAAATATGTAGGCACTATCAACATGTACCCAGGAATACGCAGCGCAGATGCCCATGGTAGAACCAATATTATGTCATACTTATTTGTGATTTGGATTACATTGGTACTGCACACATATCTACATGCGCGAACATCCACATGGCATAGTCGTTGTGGGCAACTTGACACCATTACTGTACATGTCCACCATTGCATATCACTACTAGCGTTAGCTTTCCCCCTGTGCTACCCATGTATGTGGCTATCTGTTGACAACCTTACCACCGGCATGCAATTATGTGCAGCTGTTATACTTTGGTATGTACTATGGGTGCAGATAACAATTCAGGACATTCATACAGTTACTGCAGCAGGCATGCTGGGATAAACACACAGTCATAGCAGCACACTGTACTGTTACCAACATGATACTACTAATACACTTCTATGTAGTCACCCTGTGCACCAGCAATGTGTTTACCTGTTCCCGCAATGATGTTGGAGATTGCAGGAGGTGGCACAGTGTCATCATATGCACAGGGTGTGGATTAGGTATGCCTGAGTCAGCCACTGATACCACCAATTGACATGTGTGTGTATGTGTGTTGGTGAGGGGCAGCAGTACAGGGTGGGGCAGTGTTGGTGCAGTGTGTGCATGTATGTGGTTGCCCTAGGTGTTAACATTTTGCATGTGTGTATGCACGCACACAGTTCCACCTCATGGCTGCCATATACAGGGGTTTGTGGACAGCCACAGACTGCACCTGGCAGGCCATACAGATCAGTGTCTGTGTGCACGGACACAGTACCTGTGCCTGGCAGGGGTGCTATGGACCACATCCAGTACAAAGCCAGACTGGGTACTGTCATCAGAAGCGGGAGTGTGTTGACTGGACACAAGTCCCTGTTGGGACTGTCCAGAGCCACGTGCACATGGTCTCCTGGGGCATTCCGATGACAGCAAAGACCCAGCATTGCTGGGGCTGCTGCTGGCACTATGGGGGTGTGCGCGAGCCTGTTGTTGTCCGCGCAGACTGCCAGCTGCTGCTGCTGCCGGCATACGGCCACGTCGACGCCGCAAATGCCCACCATTGCCCTGGCTCATGGACATCTGGTTGTGGAACTGCTGTAATATGTCCCCACAACATCTGTCTATGACATCGGTGAAGTTATGGATAGCATCTGCAATGTCACGCATACTGTCTGTCATGGCTATGCGACATGCTCTCAGCTCCCTCAGACCTTGTCTGGGGTACCTTTCCATACGTGACTGTGCCTGCATGACAGTCCGAAACATAGCTGAGGTTGACAGACCTCTTTAGGCACGTCGGCCAGAGGCAGTACGCCCACGGGTGCTCCCACGAGAACCCATAGGCAACTGTCTGTGTGGTACCATCAGAGGACCCTGCCCATGGCTGCTGTGTGGGGACACATGTGCCACAGGTACCACATTACCCTGGTCTATGCCCACTGTATCCTGTCCATCACCTAGGGACAATGGTGACAAAGGATGTACAGGCAGGATGACTGTGCACAATGATGGGGTTGACAGCTGTGTACTGTCAATTGGCTGACCAATGGCAGACCCTGACACACCTTCCTGTACCATTACACAAATATCATCATTACCAGTAGCCGTGGCACAGGATTCAGGTTCCCTGCTGCAGGTCACCAGAGCAGCCCCAGAACCTGTGGGATGAAGACAGGAAACACAGTTTACAGTCTCCAGACATTGTTACCAGTGATGCACTTATACACACATGCACACATGGACACATGCACACAGGCACACATGCACACATGCACACATGCACACAGGCACACATGCACACATGCACACATGGACACATGCACACGTGGACACCTGCACATATGGACACATGCACATATGCACACATGGTCACATGCACACATGGGCACATGCACACATGCACACGTGGTCACGTGTACACATGCACACATGCACACATGAACACATGCACACGTGGACACAGGCACACATGCACACATGCACACATGCACACATGGGCACAGGCACACATGCACAGATGCACACGTGGACACAGGCACACCTGCACACATGCACACATGCACACATGGGCACAGGCACACCTGCACACATGCACACCCTGCAGTATACACACAGAGCACTACTGAGTTACACTACTATTACTAGCATTATCAGGACTATTATAGGTTATGTTAAACACACTCACCAGCATGGATGGCCTGTCTTGCTGTAACCCTGGAGGGACCTGCAGAAATGATGAGATTAATGTCAGTGGGCACAACTGTGCCATTGATATTGCATATGATACAGTGTACAGAACAGTTAGGTGTACATATGGCATATTACCTGCACGCTCCATGTCGTGCTGCTGTGTGGAACCAGCCTCCATCATAATGCAGGTGTACTGCTGTTGGTGTTCTGGGGCTGGAGCCACAACACTTAGGAGTAGCCCCTCCAGTCTGGTGAGAGGGGATGTGTGGCCACCCCACCTCCTGTGGCGACCTGTTGCCTGTGGATATCTGATGCATGCTGCCAGACACTTCGGATTAAATCACTGCAGTGATGTCATACCTGCTCATATGTCCTGTTATGCGTGCCAATATCATTTACCCTACGGACAAGGTCTTGCCACAGTGCGGCCCACTCCTGCTGATTCTGACTGGTGCGGGAAAACAGGATGTCATACTCCTGCACCAGGCTCTGGTGGATCTCCTCATCTTCCACCACAGAGTAGGCGGGGTTACGCTGTCGCGCCATCTCCCTGGAAGAGAACACAGACAGGATATCAGCAGACCATGTCAGCAATATATGGCACACATACTATACATGATACTCATGTGTAGTGATATACTACTACTCCCATATGTTGCATGTGTGTGTGTCGTGGTGGATACACATGTACATGGCCAGATATCAGTGCTCAGCCAAAACTTGTGAAAAAATACCTGCCACATTCCACACAACATAGTAGCATGCCCCATCGGTCAGCACACACTGACAGGTGCAATGCACAACCTCACTCTGGGGGTTCATCCCAAGGTACTGTATGTGGGACACCGTCCACTACTGTGATGTGGACAGACGTTACTCGGCCTGGATATACATATCCCACCACCACCACCAGCACAGTAGACTACTTTGATATGTATGTGATTAGACAGTTATTCACTTGCTGGGACTGAGATGGTATCCATGCAGCACACTGGGCCAGTGGAAGCCACAAGCCACACTGCTGACCTCTTTGCAAATGCTTACCATGGACATGCCACGGATTGCATGGAACTTGCACACACATGTCTAACCCAGACCCTATGCACAAAGGTTAGGCATCCTGTCCGGTGGACCCAGACAGAGGCAGATTGTATAACAATAGCAGGAGGCTACTGCAGGACAGAGCACATTCACATTAAGGGAAGGCATCTGTGGTCAGCACTGGTACTACGCTACGGTCCGTCATAACAACAGTCACGGCCTACTCTGGGAGGGAAATGGACACAAGCAGTATGGAGGACCACAAGGCCTTCTTCAGTTATGTTACACATATGGACCACATGCCTCAGATATGCTCTGTGTTAATCCACACCTACTTAACATTCACCAAACACACGGATATTGGCAACAATCTTGCAGACATGTTCGGTGCACATATCCCCCCTCCTTCTCCCCCACCTTTAAAATATTTATCCCAGCTGGATGTAACCTCCCTATCATCTCACATGTCCAGGTGAGGGCCGCCCTCAGCAGAGGAGAACACACAGCATCACTGTGACCTCATGGTACCCCTGGATGTGTGCTACCGCCACTCCGAGAGGACATACAACCCATATAACACTGATAGTTTATCTTGACCGTACTACAGGATATGTACCTGGACAGTGGCATACAGCAACAGTGGTCCCACACCACTAAGGGGGCACCTCGACTGACCCTGGGAATTACCACATCATATGCATAACGGGCCTGGTCTGCTAAGCTATGGAATTATGCAGTATGGGATGCATATGCAGTGACATCGGGTACCTGCAGACACTTGTTCCCAGCCAGTGTGTCTTTGGGATGGGCTGATCCTGACTTTTGAACCTGGCTGACCTTTCAAAGCAGTCACTACAGCCATTGCTGGGCCAACGCACAGACAAATGTTGCCAGGATCATGGCCTATGACTGATTGACATGTGATGTATGGTCATCCCCTTTTGGTGGAACTACGTACACACAACATATCACATGGACATACCTATGGATACAGACCTATGACACATATGGAGGGTTCACAGTATGCACACTATTAACCTGCTACTTTGCATTACCTCTGTTTGTCGCAGCTGGTTGCGTTACCACAGCTTCTGCTTGCTGCTGCTACTGTCAGTGCTGACAGCTTCAGGTGACAGTCACAGTGTCTGATTTTTTTTTTTTTGCTCTCTCTCTCTCTCTCTCACTTCTCGCTCTCCCTCTGTCTGCTTACAGACAATGCAATGAATGTATTGCATGTGGGGAGTGTTAGCACTGGATGCTTTTGTAGGTATCTGCATAGGTCCATGTGATGGCCTCTGCACCAATTGTAAGCCAGAAATTTCTAATTGCATACAGCCAGTTGTGTACTGATTGCAGTTCTCACTGTGATTTCAGGTCAGTGCTATAAAAGGGTATGTGGGATAGGCATTGCCCTTTCAGATTGTGAGGGCGGGGACCATGCTGGTATGCTGTGGACAGTGTTCTGTGAGTGTAAAGGTTAGTATCTCTCTCATGCTTCAGGCTGTGTTGTATATTCACAATTCTCCATTCCTCTCTCATGTTCCCTGTAGCAAGTGTGTATGCACATTGACTCCTACAACTATATATAGATATATATTTATATATATATATATATATATATATATATATATATATATATATGTACATATGCATACATATATCTATGTACTTTAACTGACTTTATTATCTACAAGCTGCCAACTAGCATGGCTGTTTCTGTTCACACACTACTATTATGGAAATCCAGTAGTTTTGACAGTAATTTTAAATGACATGCTTTGTGTACTACACATCCTATATTCCCTTTACATTCATCCCTACTATTACATGTTATATTTATTTTAGCACAATGTTTTTGTATAAGAGTCATGACTTAGTGGTAGGTCGTGCAGACTAGTGTTTCCAAGGTCCTGGGTTTGGGACTGACAGTGGGATTTTATTTTGCTTTTGAACTGAGTACAGGACCTGTCAATCAAAGTGACTAAGGCACTTTTAAGCAGTTGTAACCGGGTTAGTGCTGGTTTGCGCGGAGCTCACGCATGCGCACTGGCGTTTAGCTCCATGCACACAAGCGCACACCTGCTTGCAACCGCTTAACGGTGCTTACTCTGGTGCACACCCGCGCTATTTTCTTTGAAAGAAAAGAAAATGGGGAGACAGGAAAGTGGTGAAAAAGGGGTCACAAAGAGGGTAAGACAGTAGGGAAACAAGCTTGGGATGTGCAGGAGGGATGTAGGTAAGGCCCATAGCTGCCCATTTCTTCATCAGCAACAGCTGTGCATATGTATGTAATTTGGTGTGACATTTGAAACCTTCCACCCCTGAGAGAGGTGTCAGGACAACAATAATACTTGTTGTACGGCCAATTGTAATTGATAGGTTCCATGTCCAGCAGACATGTGTGCGGAATGGGCAGCCATGTATGGGGCGTCATTTTTTTGTGGGTACAGAGTGCCCTTTTTTTTTTTCAGGTGAGAGTGGTATGTCAGGTGAAGGAAGTCGGTACAGCTGGGGAGGTAGGTTGGGTAGGTAAACAGACAAGACAGACAAGACGCATACAGGGGCGGTGTATGACACGTGTGGGGGGTTACACAATTGACGGGGACGGAGGTTTGGATATCCAGAGCCCATGAGCCCACAGATGGCAACAGTGGAACTGATATCTCCACCCATAGGCAGTTGCCACTGTTCCTTCACTGCCCAGGACGGGCCTGTGTAGGTGGGGCAACAGGCATGCCCGTTAGTTGCGCCACCCGTGCCTCGAGCTGGCGTAGGGGCTCAAGAACAGAGTCCCGAATCTCCCTACACACCACAGTCCGGACGCTACGGAGGGTGAGTGGTGGTTCTCCTCCGGCCACACTTGCAGAGGGGGGGGGGTGAGCCCCATTCCCTGCAGCGCTTCCACCCGCAGGTGGCACAGGGCCACCGGAGGAGGGTCCGGACTCGGCACTAGTGCCAGGTGCACTCGCCAGCTGAGGTGGGAGAGGTGGGTCCACTGGAACCCGCCTTCCCTGTCGTCCTATGTTTTGCATTATGTCACGACAGTTTGGGTTAGTGACATATAATACCATTCACAATTAGTTGTAACAGCATGCATTAGTATTCCCATTAACCAAACACCCAGATATTCACACCATTGAACAGCGTGCATAACACATGCATAATTTGAACAGAAATACACAGTCCAACAACATGCAGGGTTAATTGATGGCAACAGGCCATCAGGTGCGGATGTATGAACAGGGCAGATGCATCACGGACATGCAGATATATATGACCCAACAGGACAAACGTCCAGGGGTGTTAATTGTGATTGCACATACCATTTTCACGTGGAATGGGTTATATGTGGTTATAGGGTGGGGTAAAGAAAGTAATATTAACACCTTCGAATAACAATACATATGCTGCACATTTCTAATAGCTACAGTTATATACACATTACTGTTCTAACTACAGTTTCCTATATGATAACTATTTCAACTTGGTGATAGGAATGTTACTGCAACATCAATATACATTTTAGTGTTCTTCATACACATTCATATCTAGCTTTGTTCAGCTACATCATCTTGCTACATTTGCTTTATATAGCTGTAGACAAGTGTGGATGTTTGGTATATCAGACAATCATCCTATCTGCATATTTCAGACTGAGAGCAACATATCCAGATTTTGGGTTACACATTCCACATGCAGCAACACTTTGAACAGATTTCGCTGTTTGGTTTTGAATCTCACATGCATTTCATTCTGTCTTGACTGCAGTATACTTTATTCCGGAGTTATTACTACTGTATTGCTGGATTCATGACACTTTCTCACACTCTCTCACTTGCTTTCATTTTACTATTCAGGATGGTACTTACTTCTAGGCTTTATTGACATGTTTTACCTGTAGTTATTACAATCCTTTCCAGCAGTCTCACTTCTGTCATGTTTCAGTATTTCCACAGGGATATATTTCACACATGTGATTTCATCATCTTCTGCAGCTATACTTCTCAGCCTGCTGCAGGTTGTGTACTATTTTCTTACAGGTAGGGCATTTTTATTTCAGAATATATGTCAGACAGTTTCATTTTTCGGTTTAACTTACAGGCTGAAATACACTTTTGTAATCAAGCAAGACTTGCAGACACTTTCACACTGTTACTTGCAGATTTTATTCCTTACTGACTACACTGCACTCTTTTGCTGACTGTCATACTTTTATATTTCTTTACGGTTACTGGTAGTGGATTACTGACCTGCCTGGTGGCGCAACCACACCAGCCTATCGCCATAGGCTCTGCGGTTCACAGAACGGACACCTGCAGCTGTAATATAAATGAAGTAATACTGGAATACACATCTCCATAATATCAGCTAGTTTAATTTCTTACATACATAATTAAATGTTACTTACTCAGTAGTGGGGCGTTGGGTGTTTGCCGGGCCTCCTGGATCCAAAGGTTCAGTTGGTCCTGCTTGTGTCTCTTCAGGTCTGCATGGTGGTGACGGACCTGCTCACCAGTCCTTGGAATCCCTGAGGCACTGGTGAGATCATGAGCCAACCGGTCCCACGCCTCGGCCCTGTATGCTCCTCAGAGGACCTGGCCCTGCATGAGTTGGGCCTCATGATTATGGACTAGGAGCCAGACCATGTACCTGGACTCCTCAACACCCCACCTCTGTGCTCGGAAGCAACTACCCTCTCCTACTCCTGTCATTCTGCCTGCAGGTCAGTTCTACAATCATTTATGTTGTGTATTCCCACCTATGGGGCTTATATAGTCCGTTTTCCCCGCACATATCTGTGATTGGCCATTTTGGAATTGTATCAACTTCAGTAAACCTGCATTGTCATGCTGTAGTTTGTATTCATTCCTATATATTAGCTATTATTGCATTTCTAGGTACTGCTGTCATGGCTTAGTGGTTCTGTACCTTGACTATGGTGTATAGTATCCTGGGTTCGAACCTGGCCACTGCTTTTTATTTTTCATGACTGTCTAGACATGCTGAGGGGTGTGTCTGTGTAAAGGCAGTTTTGATACGGCTTGCTCAACGTTGCCCGTCGGTTAGCTTGTTTGCGTGGTGCGCAGCTCCGCGCAAACGGGGTACGCTGCTTTAAGCCTCATTTGGCTATCGGCATGCATATTATGCTCAGCTCAGTTAGGGGCACATACATTTAGCTTGTTAGACCACTGCTCAGCTACGGGCACTCATTTTGCACCAGTTAAACCACTGCTCATCTACGGGCAGATGCACTCACTCTGTTAAACTGTAGCTCAGCTATCAGCACATCTGGCATTTTTTATTCTTTTGTTACCTCACATGTCTTCAATATAAATGGGCTATTTCATTACATTTTACATAAATTGTGGTTTTATGTGTACATATTTGTCAGGGACTTGTTTCCTGCTTATTTTGTAAAAAAAAAAAATTGGTGTTGTGGGGGCTCAAACCATGACTGCCTGCTCTTCAGCCAACATCTCTACCACTATGCTACTGCTTCCTGGCTTATTTTGCATATTTAGTTCTTATATGCTTTCCCACTGACTGCTAACTGTAGCTGCGCTACGGGCACGCCCGCGCAAACGAGCGCACTCACGGTTAAACATTTTTACAATTAAAAAAAAAAGTATAAAACATGTTTATTTATATGTTTTCTGTTCATAGTCTGTGGGGGCATGTGTTGTGTTCTGTTTATTCACATTTCCGTGGACTCTGTTGTGGGTGTTTACTTTGGGTACTTTTCCTCTTCTGGGGGTGTGTCCGCTTACAGGGCTCGGCCTACAGACACACCCTCTACTGTCTTACATGGACCGTGTTGGCCTTAAGTGTGATTCAGCATGCTCTCATGAATATGCAGAGCATGCTGACATCACTCCATTTAACTGCAGCCTCAGTGTATGAGTTATAACTCTTACATGGAGGCTTCGTGAATCCTGCCCATAGTCTTTGCGTTTGAAAATGCTTTAGTTTCATGAAATCTTTCTCCATAACGTCTAGAAGCCTATGCAGCTTCTCAGTGTTCACCGTCGCCTCTGTGACATCATCAGATACAGCAACACTCTCGAAATACCAGGAAGCGTTCACAGTACCTTTTAAATATTGTTGAAATCTCGACTGAAGTGCCTCTTTCCTACGGTCTTCACCTCTAGGAATGTAATCCAACTCAATATTGGCCATAATCCAACAATAAACTCACTCCTGACAGCAGCAAAATCAAAAATACAAATAAAAAGAAATCAAATAAAATGCTGCTTCACAGGTAAACGCCCCTGCTCAGAAAAAAATATAAAATAGAAATATTAATGAAGAACTTGTACTGAGCAGGAGTGAAAGTGAGAGAATAACAAAAGATAATAGTCCCAGATGTAAAATCCACGTAATTTATTGCAGACAGAAACAAACGGATAAGCGCTTTCACTGTATCAGCTTCTTCAGATCCATGAAACAAACACCTAATGCAGACTTATTATATATTGGAAGCACACAAATACAATTAAACAATTAACCTGTCAAAAGGTCCAAAACAGGATTCTATTTAAAGGCATAACATATTGCGAAGAACTGGAGATAGCTCACTGCAAAAGTATAGATGCATAAAATAGCTTAAAACATTCAATGAAATAACTTAAAACATATCATAAAATATATGAAATAGTACATGAAAGAATTCCATGTATTAAAAAACATAGGTTTTATAAAACCTAGGCTGAGGCAGCGCCGGCATGTGAAGTGACTTATATGTAATTAATTATTAATATGAGTATGCCTATGTTATGTCCTTATGCCTCAGAGTTTTTTATGTTTTTTAATACATGGAATTCTTTCATGTACTATTTCATATATTTTATGATATGTTTTAAGTTATTTCATTGAATGTTTTAAGCTATTTTATGCATCTATACTTTTGCAGTGAGCTATCTCCAGTTCTTCGCAATATGTTATGCCTTTAAATAGAATCCTGTTTTGGACCTTTTGATAGGTTAATTGTTTAATTGTATTTGTGTGCTTACAATATATAATAAGTCTGCATTAGGTGTTTGTTTCATGGATCTGAAGAAGCTGATACAGTGAAAGCGCTTATCCGTTTGTTTCTGTCTGCAATAAATTACGTGGATTTTACATCTGGGACTATTATCTTTTGTTATTCTCTCACTTTCACTCCTGCTCAGTACAAGTTCTTCATTTATATCCCTACCTAACTATGTTATGATACTGGAAAGAGACGCATTAACACGGCACGCTATTTGCTTTGCTGGCTGGTTTCCCTTCTCCTGCTGTATTTATAGGATGGTGACATCATCAGACTGGACCTGGTGATGTGTGTACACTTTGTTTTATGCCATTGTCACATCTGGCTCATGTACACAGACAACCCTCTCCTCCTCCTGACAAACTCAGATATATGTGTGAGATGCACCTATATAGACATACAGGGAGCTGAACTCTCTCAACCCATGACTGGCACAGTCTAACAGGTGGTGAAGATAACCACACACACCACATATCAGTCTCACATATCCTCTAGCAACAGCACTCAAACCACATTAGCACACATTGACATACTCAGATGCTGTAAATGTACTCTACCTAAGCAGCAGAGACCTCCAAAGCAGACACACACACACCTGCTACCCCACTACAATACCCACATATCACTAAGTTCACAATGTCAGTGTGCCACACAGTCACTGCCCTTCGGGCTAAACAACACACCTAATACACTTGTAATAGGTGACACTTATGTTCAGACACACTGACATACCACTCACCAGCCCTGACAAGGGAATAGTCACTTTGGGCTGTCTGTTGGGTGCCAGGATCTGCCTCATAACACAGGCAGTCAGGTCACTCCAAAGCAAGTACAAGACTGGCACCATCATTGTCCATGCTGGTGTGTGTAACCTCAAACGTTACTTCCTGGATCACATGACATGATACATGGAGGTACACTCTGATCATGTAGCCCAGGCCAGTATGACCCTGACCTTGCCTAGCATCTTACACCCACCAATTATGATGTCACAGTATATGGACACACATATCACATTTAACAGTTGGCTAACAAATTTGTTTCATTCATAGGGGATACAGTGTCTGTCAGCGTATGGTGACATGCTCAACATGCCACATAGCTTCACTATGGACAGCTTGCACCTGTCACCCTTGGACTTTGGTATGCTGGCTATGGCTCTTGCTACCACCAGAGTGCCTTTTTTAAGCAGGGCTCAGAAGACAAACCCACTTCCATAGACATTACTGGTTAAATGAAACTAAGGGTAATGCTGCTCAACAACAGTTGTGTTAACCTCATATTGTGGCCACTCAGGACTCTCCTCAGTATGGAGGAGAGCAATATCTGTGCACTGACAGACACCTGGTTCAGGCTTGCTTATGCACACCAGCACTACCAGGTTATGTTTCACACCATGCTGTCTGACAACAAGACTTGGAACAGACAACACAACTAGGGGGAGTATCCATATACATCACAGATACACACACCTCCAGATTAGTAGCATTGCACAAAACATCACAGACCATACATATACAACTACCATTGCGCAATACTGCCTTTCAGTTTGTTGCCTGCTACAGAACACACTCACAAACTCAGGAAACACACTCGGCTTTTGTGGGAACTATGGAGAATATAAAGGTCTCCACAGACACCATTATATTGTGTGACTTCATATACACACATATTGACTGGGGATACTACTCAAGTCCTGACAATCACACCCAACAGTCACTACAATTTGTGGACTCATATGCTTTGGCACAACCAGTCAGCACAGCCACAAGGGGGAATACATATTGGACCTGCTCATCACCAACATGGGGACTCTATGTTCCACACCAGCGATATAACCCTCATTGGTAAGGTCAGAACATACATGTATCTCACAGGACATACATATACCCTCCACATACCCATCCTGGGTAATCTTGGTGAACTTCTCATGAGCCAACATCTCACTTCACCAAAGCAAGGTGGTATCCTTCAGAGATCCTGAGACAGTGGCATATATGGCTCACACTGCTGCATCCTTTACATACACATTCTATGGACACCTAGTGGACTGCATGGATTGTGCTATCCCAAATAACAACAAGACCCACTACTACAATGGCAGGGGAACCTGTCTGGTAGACCCTAGCCATTAATAAGATGTGCAATATCAGGAGGACACTACTACATGATAGACCACAATCCCAGACTGGGAAGGCATATGTGATCTGTTCTAGCAGACAGCTGCAATCACTCATGGACTTTACTAAGGGCCGCTTCTACCAGACAATTGCACCTGACACGTAGGACTATCACACGGCCTTCTTCCGTTATGTCAGGAACCTGGGTGGACACTCACTGATATGCTGTGAGTTAGTGCATACTGACTAAACCTACCCTGAACCCACTGGCATTGCCTACATCCTGGCAAACAGGTTCAATGCAGATGTCTCCCACCCATCCCCCTTAAGGAGCAACTATGCATCCCAACAGAGTATAACCTCCCTGACATCACACAGTTACAGGTGAGGGTTGCCCTCCCCACAGCGTACATCACAGTATCAATGTGACCAGATGGTGTCCCAGCCTGCATCATACACGAGCATCATGACAAACGCAACCCTCACATTACATCACTGTTCAGTATCGGAGTTACCACAGGATACGTACCCAAGGAATGGCATACTGGGACAGTGGTCCCGCTCCACAGAGTTGGTGCCACAATGGACCACAGACAATATTGCCCTATAAGCCTATGTAGCCTGTTCTGCAAAGCTATGGAGCATATTGTCACAGGACTCCTACACATAGATATCGGGAACCTACAGACACTGTGTCATAGTAATTTCAGCATTGTTGTGGGCAGATCTTGCCTCTTGAACCTGTAGGTATTCTTTAAATGGCTAACAGGTCCATCGACATAGGGACGGCTATCCACACAGCCTATCTGACCCTTGCAAAACCATTCAACACAATAAACCACTGGGCCATTATGCATAGGCTCACCAGCGTCAATTTGGACACATATCTCACACATTGGATTGATACCTAGATCAGGGATAGCACCCACATGGTCAGGATTGCAGGTGCTATGTCTGACTATACACCAGTTACACATGGCATCCCACACAGCTTGGTCCTGGGATCTCTCTAGCTCAGTATATATTTGTCTTACGTACAGGCTATCACAGGGGGAATATGGCTGAACATGTTTGCACTTGACTGCAAACTGGGTGCCATGATCAACTCTCCAGCTGCCACATGCATACTCAAGCAGGGTCTCACAGAGATGGATGACTGGTGCCTGAGCCATGGCCTACAGCTAAATGCCATTAGTTGCATAGTCATCCCTTTTGGGAGTAACAACATGCCCACACATTACCACATAGGCAGTACTCTATTACATATGGTAGGAGTTGTTAGGGGTTTGGGGACATCACTTGTTCGTACTGTTGCCTTTAACATTCATGTTGCCAAGGTGGTTGGACACACCTTCTATGTGTGCCACCTTATCCCATATGGTTTCACATCTAGATCGAGTGAGGTCATTGTGCCCCTATACTCATCACATCCATGCTTGGTTACAATGCCACATTTGGGGTGTACCTTACCTGACACCTGCAGCAACTGTACTGGCCACGGACGGTCCTCACCAAGCAGATCTAGGGACTCACACAGATGCCCTGCATAGTTCAGATGTAGTAACTCCAGCTCTACTCAGTCTCTTACCACCTGCTCAGATATGATGTGTGCCTGTTGTTTACAGCTATACCCAAACCAGAATTACTGGACATGCTCCACCTCAGGATATCCAACTCCCTTGGAGCTACACACTGCAGGGACATATACCTCAGCACAGATGTTAATAGGACATTGTGGAGGGACAGATTCTTATCCCAGTGGCTCCACTCACTACAGAATGTAATCCCAATTTCACATAGGCAGAGCCACCCACTGACCACCTACTGGAGACATCTTGATGACTGTATGGGTGATTGTATATTTACCCCTGGGATATCTTTTGTGTCCCTGCTAGACAGAGGCACACTAGCATAAACATACATGGGCTATCTTGTGTGACCTACTATTCACACACACAGTGTAATAATCTGACAGGGTTGCGAATGCCAAACACACTCTGGCTAGGCTTGTACATGCCCTAGGGCAGATAGCCTAGTATCGACCTCTGAACTATGCTAATGTTCAAGATGCACAATGTTTATTGCTGATACTGTTTGCAGGTCTTTATCATCTTTACTTTACCAGTTTCCATGAAGAACTTCAGTATCTGCAGAACATATTTGATTATGACAGGGTTCCACTATATTATAGATGTGTCTGTTGTCATATAACTGTGTGCACAGGGCGGATTGCTGTATAGTGACAGGTTCCTGGGTTAACACATGCAACTGCCAGATATGCATGGCCCACTGCTGTACTCAGACATGGCCTAAGTGTGTGAGCATGCCCACTTCTGACATTACATGTTTTGTTGCCTGACATTTGTCTCATTTATTCAAGTGTGTGAGCATGTCCAGTGTGACCCTTCAGTATGTTGCTATCTGAGGTCCACTACATTTGCTGATGTGTGCAAACATGACCAATATTAACATTTATACTGTGTGTGTTGGAAGTCAGGTTCTGTTCTCACTGCAGGACTCACCTTTGTGTCATAACTCAACAAGGATTATGCTGTGCCTGCAGGGTTTCTATGGAATACTTTGCATAGACTTATCAACATTATATCACACAGGTGGACCACTGCAATAGTGTCATGGTTTAGTGGTTCAGTACTTTGGCTATAGTGCACAGTATCCTGGGTTTGAGGCCCATCACTGATTTATATTTTCATACTGAGCAGACCACACTGCTTAAGGGCCTGTTAAGCAAATATGAGCATGTTGGCTTTTGTTCAGCTATGCCCTACTTAGACCAGGCTTGTCTGACATTGCTCAATATTCACCAACATTGCTGGACGTTGCCCAATATTACTGAATATTGACCACAGTTGTGCTAGTTGGTGTGTGCGATTTTGTTTGCATATACTACATGGTGGTAATTGCTGTTTAGCACTGCTTTATATTGCTTAACACATGGCATTCATGCCTTAGGTGGTGCTGCAGGGCTGCCTATGTCGGATGCACATACTACACTCCCTGCACATGTTTGGAAGCAGGTAGTGTCAACTTAGGCATCCCTTTTACTTTATGTGCGAGTCGGAGAGGGGTATCATTTCCAGAGTTCCTACTGAGCCAGTGTATGTGCTATGTGTTGCCTCTTTGCTAAGGCCAAAGCATACTGGGCATGCCTCCGTCTGCCTACTGGGGCAGGCTCAGGTTGTTCTTCCTCTGAGTCACGCTCTGCCTGTGATGGCCTTGGCAATGGTGGGGGGCTGTTTGGCCCAGGCCTATGCTGGTCCTGCTGCAGTTGTTTTCGCAGGATCATATTATGTAGCATAGCACATACCATGACAATTTGGGTACATGTAGTTGGTGAGTACTGCAAGGCTCCACCAGATGTGTCCAGGCACCGGAACTGTGACTTGAGCAGCCCAAACACACGCTCTACTACATTACGTGTTTGTGCGTGTGCCTCATTATGGCGTTCCTGTTCAGGTGTGTGTGCGTTTCTGATGGGTGTCATCAGCCATGGCTCCAGTGCATAGCCAGCATCCCCCACTAGGTGACCATGTGGGATGTCCCCATTGGCAAATGTCTGGTACAGCTGCGTCAGATGCCAGATATGGGAATTATGGTAGCTTCCAGGGCAGCCTGCACACACATTCAGTATTATGCCCTGGGCATCACGCATGACCTGGCAGTTGATGGAGGGGAAGCCCTTGTGGTTGAAGTAGACCCTACCCCGCTCATTGGCTGGTGCTTTGATGCATATGTGCGTGCAGTCTATTGCACCCACTACCTCAGGGTATTCTGCTATTTGCTGGAAGAGACGCATATTGCTGGCCAATACCTCATGGGAATTGGGGAAATATACATGATCACCAACATGTGCTGACATGGCATCCAGGAACTGGTGTAGTACCCTGGATGCTGATGCCTGTGATATCCCCATCATATCACCAGTTGCCTCTGGAAGGTACCTGTTGCTAATATTCTTAGGCCAACACATACCTTGGTTTCCACTAGGATGGGTTCCCCTCTGTTGGTTCTGTGTGTGAGACATGGCCTGCACAGCTCAACAATTTGCTGCAGGAGGTCTCTGTCCACTCTATAGCACTCCACTATCTCCAGCTCATGTAGCCCCTGGTAGGTTACCCTGGGCCTGTACACTCTTCTCTGTCTCCTCACTGTGGGTTGTCCAGCAGCATTTCCATTGTCACCACCCTCAGCATGTTACATATGTCGCCTTATAACAGCAATGGCAGCCCCTAACATTTCTTTGTCTCAGTAAAGCTTTTTCAGTTTTCACTTCTATTAGCTTACTGCAGTGTCTCTTGTGAGAAACATAATGGACTGTTGTTTGCAGAGTTTTAAGTGCTAGGCTGGCCTTTGCTAGTGTACTGCCTGTGTAATTGCCTGATTCTGATTGTTTTCACCTGCTAGCTCTGCTAGTACTCCCTGGTAGCTTCCTACTATTTGTTGTGCTTCCTTTTTCCTTTCTGTTTCCTCAGGGGGGAGCGCCAGGCACACAAGCATAAACACGAGCACAGCAACTAAGACGCGCGCACATGCTTACACGGACTAAAACTTGCTTATTCGGGTTAAAATGCGCGCACACCAGCGCAAACACACTTACAACTCTTTAAACAGCCTTATACATGCTTACTCTGGCTTAAACGCGTGCACTCACGCTTACACGCGCACACTCTGTCTTACTCGGGTTTACAGGCATGCACACGGGCGCATGCACGCTCAGCAAGAAACTTTGGTGTTATCCGTGGTATACACCTTCTATTTCTTGGCTTTCCCTAGCCTACCTGTTGACACACCTCTTTCCATGATGTCTAAATGACAGCGGACACATGCCACTCTGCTCCAATGAGTTTCACTTCTTTCATACATACCCCTCTCATGATGTCACCTATCTTCTACTCTGTTACTCCCCATATCCTACTCCTACACTCCACTGACTGTGCTCATTTGCTATGTAAACTAGCGATTCACTATCCTAACACTCATTTACATAGGATTGCCTACTAATGCTTGGTTACATGTCTTAGACTGAGCTCCCCCCCCCTTAGCAACCTCTACTCGGTGGCCATCTTGACTTCAGCCTGCCATTCCCTTGCATTGTACATTACCACTTTCAATAAAATCCACATTTGTGGGTTTTAATTTGCAGTATTCTGGTTTTTAGAGCGCAGCTCGTTTGCGTGGCGCTGCTCTATGCTTAAACATCGGAAATCGGCAAAAAAAAATATTTTTATTTTAATTTTGCATCAGGGAACATTTCCAATGGCCGTATATTTGGCCATTGGCATGCTTCCTGCACTGGATGCAACCTTTATTTGGAGCTGTCACGGCTCCATTTTGCTATTTGGAGAATGGTACTCAGTTGTCAACTGAGTACATTTCTGCAAATAACACTGCTCTTACTCGGACAGGTTCGGGTTTCCTGAATCGCAAATCTACCTCATTTGCATGCCTTTCACCTGCATTTGAGGTGATTTGCATGTCCCAGCCCTGTCCGTGTAAGAGCTGTTTTAGGAGCTCTCTTACACACCCCTAGAGGCTGTTCCTGGATCGCTCGTCGGACATGATGGCTGCATGGAGTCTTACTCTACTCTTAGACTCCATGCAAGCCATCGTGAATCCGGCCCTTTGTCTATTAGAAGAAATTGTAATGCTCATTGTAAGAAGAAAGCAAAAGCTATAACAAACCCAGATGGCAAGATAGATGCTTTTTGGACTTGATCATCATGCAGTACAAAAATAAACACTTTAAGGACTAGCACACATGGATCTTGGTAATTAATGGAGTTATTTCTGGAGCAGAAATTAAACATGCTTATAGGGTAGTCAAATCCATCTGGGAGTTAAGGAAAGTGTCTTAATGCCACTTCTGAATCAAGAAATCAAATTACCATTAAAATGACTGCAATGCACAATGTGGTTTTGCAAAACAGAAGGACACTTGACTTCATCTTTGTTTCAAAGACTGGCACATGCTTACTCATCAAAGCAGAGTGTTGGGCAAACATTTTTACTGATAATTTTGTCTTTGTGCAATAGCCTGTGATCACTACATTTGACCGCTTACTGCATGAGCTCTGCCACAAGGGCCAACTCCCAAACATTTTCACTGAGAATTTTGTCTTTATACAATGTAAGCAAATTCTCCTTGATGAACCTTGATATGTATTAGCTTCATCTAGTCAAATATGTCACTGCCTGTACTAGAAATTAGTTTTAACATCCCTACTCCCTCCGACAGAGTTGCCCTTGCACTCTGACAACCACTTACAAAGTTGTCCACTGTTCTTTCTTTTGACCAGTAAATTACATTGTATATTCCAGTTACTTATTGACAGGTATCTCCATTCAAGAAATAAAAAGAAACCTGTTCTACTTTGTACCTCCCTGCTAATTGCTTTGTATTTGCTATAAACTGATTATTCTCTGTAATAATTTGACCTGAGAGTGGAAGCATAAATGACTCTGAAATTACACCTCCCAGCTATAATATCATCTGCAATGACCAAATAAAGAGGAAAGGTGATGGTATTGCTTTAATATTTCCCAACAATGACCACATTTCCCATTACAACAAACCAATACCAAAATTCTGTTCAGCAGAGGATCTTATTACTTTCCTGAAATGAAAGAATTATAAAGAAATAGGTATTACTGTTCTTTACATCTCTCCCGGCAACAATACAGCTATAATGGCAGATATCCTATATTGGATATCCATAACTATTCCACAAGAAATACTACTACTGGGCGTTGTGAATATCAATTGGTTGGACATAAACTCTAACTCCCCTACATCTAGCATGAACTTATTTAGTTTCACACAACTAATTAATAGCCCCACATATCATAGAAAGACATCAAATTCCATACTAGACTGGATCCTAGCATTGGACTGTAGCAAATACATCACCTCAGGTGCAATGAGTGTCTCTGTGATCATTTCCCAATTTATACAACCAGACATCTCCCACATCTGCTAAAATAGCATGTTTATAAAACAACATGTAATCTTTCAAAATTTAAGCCAGAAATATTAATTACTCACCTATCATCTATTAACTGAAATGTCCTAAAAATCCTCCCATTAGATGATGCTGTAAATTAATTCAGCATAACTTACCTGAATATCCTAAACAGCCTTGCTCCTCCTAGAATGAAGTGACTAAAAACACATAATGCAATTTGGCTATCCAAAAAGAGTAAAATGGGAGGGAGTCCCTAGTGGTCTAGTGTTTAGGATTCACTACTCTCATCGCCATGACCCATGTTCAATTCCTGGTCAGGGAAGCTTCAATTTGCAGCATATGCAGGGTGCCGCACTCCTGAGTAAGATATTCTTCAGATGAGACCTCGAGATGAGATCCCATCTGCCTTGGTTGGTGATGGCTGAGTTTGATGTAAAAGATCCCACAGCATTTAACAAACAGAGATGGAGAAATTCTCCAGTGCCCTGACCAAATTTGTGCTAGTTAGTATGGATACCTCCTCAGGTCTCCCTTGAAAAAGAGGTCATTGGCCTAGTGGGAGTAACTCAGTCAACAAAGTTTAAATAAATCTTTTTCTTTCGGCTGTTCCTATTAGGGGTTGTCACAGCGGATCATCTCTTTCCATTTCTTCCTGTCCTCTGCATCTTGCTCTGTCACACCAACCACCTGCATGTCCTCTCTCACCACATCCATAAAGCTTATCTTAGGCCTTCCTCTTTTCCTCTTACCTGGCAGCTTCATCCTTAGCATCCTTTTCCCAATATACCAAGCATCCCTCCTTAGCACATGTCCAAACCAATGCAATCTCGCCTCCCTGGCTTTGTCTCCAAACCATCCAACCTAGGCTGACCCTCTAATATACTTATTCCTAATCCTGTCTACCCTCGTCACACCCAGTGCAAATCTTAACATCTTTAACTCTGCCTCATCAAGCTCTGACTCCTGCCTTTTTGTCAATGCCACTGTCTCCAACCCATATAACATAGCTGGTCTCATTACCCTCTTGTAGACCTTCCCTTTCACTCTTACTGGTACTCGTCTGTCACAAATCACTCCTGACACTCTTCTCCACCCACTCCACCCTGCCTGTACTCTCTTCTTCACCTCTCTTTCACACTCGCCATTACTCTGAACTGTTGATACCAAGTATTTAAACTCATCCAACTTATGATTAATTTCCACACTGGCTATGTTGATGAAAAGTACAAGAAAGAGAGAGTGACTTACACATCCTAAATGCGTGTGCTGGACAGAGGTAGCTTATAAATGTCTGACCCTCAATGTCCTATTTGGATACAGGACATCATTATTCTTTCAGAAAAACTTGTCTAGGCTTATAAAGGCCCCATGAGTTGTTAGCCTTGTAACAATCTATGACTCTATGACTATGACTCTAATGCAGGATAGAGAAAAAGCATGGAAAGAATGGCAAAAATATAAAACGCCACAGTATCTTGAAAACTTCAGAATTCTTTAAATCATACTAAAATGTAAATTAATGAAAACAAGGCTATACTATAATAACTTTCAGAATAATAGTAAACACAATCCTAAAAAATTCTGGACAACCATTATAGAAATCTTGCAACCTGGCCTTAAATCTAACCCTAACCCTTCTCCAAATAACTCATCACTTGAAACAATAATACAATTCAACTTTTATTTCCTAGATAGTATAGTATCTCTAACCAGGGATTCCACAACATTTAATCCCATCCCTGCCCAACAGCCACTTATCACCACATCCACATTCACCTTCAGACCATACCTCTCAACCTGGAAATATCAAAAATCTGGACAAGGCCCACGAAAAATAGGTACAAATCTGTACGCTGATTAACATCTAATTTGCATACATAATTACATAACCCCACCTACTCCAATGGAGTTGTGGGATACCAACTTTCGAACACAAACTGAACAGACAACCAAAATATGGCACGAGAGTCACCCTGTAGCCATTCCAATATCCCATTACCTGGCTATTTCGCCCCATTTACCATAAGCACTAATGTGTGCATGCATACTGCTTTACTTCTACAATGATTATTTGGATTTTATTTTTACATTTTGCAGCACATCACTGCACAAACACTAACAGACATCTGATAAAGCAATATTGTCTCACGATGAAAACAGACTTGGCATTAATACTTCTCTGCCCTTGAAACTCACATTCATCGAAACAGCATTAAAACCCGTACCACATCCAACGAAAATGCATCTGGCCAGTGGTGAATAAAGATTACCTTTGGGCTGTTTTCAAATCATTGGCTCCTTGCACACAAAACAAGAAACATACATGATGTGTTCTTTTCTTTGATGCACCCACCTTCTTGACTTTATTAAATTATAGTCCTTGTATAATATAGCACACTTGCTAGACAGAGCACATTTTAAATTTATTGTTTGAATGAACATTTTTCCAGTAGGCTGTACTGTAGGTAATGAAAGAAAATGCATGAACCAATAATTACAAAACTGCCCAATTCAGAATATTTCCATCATAAAAGACATTTCTAATTTATAAACAGTTTTTTTTTCTCCTTCTGGAAAACAGATAATAAAAACATTCAACTATTAAAAACAGGAAAAGCATATTGGAATGAAACCCCAAATGTAATCTCTAGACCAAGGTATTTCTAGCAGTGCTTTCTCAATTACTGAATGCATGAAGCAGCCAGGCTACAACTGTTTTCATTGCTTCTTTCTTGCCTGCCTCTGTTCTTTAAATGACTTTGTGTATATTTATGCAAGCCCTACCAGCTTCTGTGACAGTTAATTAGCAGCATTTCTCTTCAAAGCATATATCTTAGCATTACCACCTGTCCCACTTTGCGAGGGACAGTCCCTCTTTGCGCAGTTGTGTCCTGCAAAACATTTGTAAAAATGGAAATGTCCTGAGATTTTAGGACAAAATTATTTCCTATATTTTAAGTAATAGTTGCATAAAACAGTTATGTATCTGAAACACCTACATGTTATAATAAACAGAATAAGCAACTAAAATGCTACAAGAATAAGCTTTTATTTAGGCAAAAAAAGTGAAGTTCTGTCCTTTGTACTGGCTGTGGGCATGTTTCGGCCTGCAAAATTGGATGCTTGTACCAAAAATGTGCCACTTTGGGCATTTGAAAAGGTGGCAACCCTAGTTGTGTATGAGTCCTAAAAGGAACTAACAGAACAGATCAAATGTTTCAGTAAGCTAGCTGCATGTTACTTACATCCAGCTGAAGCTGGATTGAGTCCAGTAATCCCACTAGGATGCTACATTACTCAGATAATTTATATAATGTCCGGGTCCTCCGGAATCCTCCCCAAACGTAAGTATGTGGGCTCAAGAAATCAGATCCTTTATAACAGTACAATAACTAATATGCACTTATTGCGGCATAACAACTAGAATATAAGTTTAACCTGGTAATACTGTTCTGTGTGGCTCTCAATGTCCTTTATTCTCATTGAAGGTTTTTTATTCGACAGACCAAAGCCACTTAAACGTCTCGGACGAAAATTGCCCCTAGTAATCTATAAACATATTGAAGCTCTATAACTTGACAATTGATGGATTTTATATCATGTGTATCAAACTGAACGAGCAAGCAAAGAAAAAGGCAGGGCCAGGTCTCAGTAACATAAAGTGAAGTAATAAATTGTGCTCATACCTGTAACCTGACAATAAGTGAATACCCAGCCCCACACACACACACACACACACACACACACACACACACACACACACACACACACACACACACACACACACACACACACACACACACACACACACACACACACACACACACACACACACACACACACACACACACACACACACACACACACACACACACACACACACACACACACACACACACACACACACACACACACACACACACACACACACACACACACACACAAAACAACAACTTACCTACTACTGTAAGAGAGAGAGAGAGAGGGAGAGAGAGTGTGAGACAGAGAGAGAGAGAGTGTGAGACAGAGAGAGAGATAGAGAGAGGATTAGTTAACTCCAATAAGGGTCTCATAATCAGAAAACTCTAAATATTCCAAACAGTGACAGTGAACCACCCTCAACTACCAAGAGTGCTGCAAGTTAAAACAAAGAATAACCTATCTCAGACAAAAAGGAACTAGTGGTACTGTAGAAGTTATACAAGCTTAAATTGGGTTGCACTGCTAGCTGCATATGGGAGCACCCATCTTGACTATGAAGCTGAAGTGGTTGGGGATATCTCTACATCTGTTTTTTTCTTTATTTTGATAGCCTTGTGGCAGACAGGAATAAACTTTGCAAAAAAACAAACTGTAAACAATATGTCGGGGGGATTTACTAGACAGCAGTTACATTACTAGCTTCTTGCAGCAAGATTTCTAGGCAAAGAGAGATATAGAGGGTGTATAAAAGCCTAAATTCGTATATGCCTTAGCATTTGCTGTTAACACTTAAAATTTAGAAATGGCATAAACTGGTGTGTATACCTCTAAAATGACTCACCAGGAAGACATTTCTACACTCATCAAGAACCAAAGGCAAATCCTCCAGCAAAAAGTCTATATTATAGTTCCATATAGCTTCAAGTGTAGTTGTGTCCAGGCCCAGGTTTGTGTCATTTACATGAACCCCTGCCCTGGTGGCTTTTTGAGCAATGAAGGAATGCGTCAAAGTAACTCTTTCCTTCCCAACTGTAGGAAAATCACAACACTAAAGAGAGCACAGCCCCAAATGGTTCTAGTACACATAACTCAAAAAGGCCCAAGAGGGTCAACATAATATCTTTTTCGTAGGTTATACCGATTACACAGCAGCAGTAGCGTTGTTACCTCACAGCAAGAGGTTCTCCAGTTCGATTCTCGGCTTGGGTTGGGACTCACACATACACACACACACACACACACACACACACACACACACACACACACACACACACACACACACACTTTGTTTCCTTACCTGGCTAATGCCTTGCCTTGCTTCATCCCGTTCTCTCAGCCTGCAGCCCCAAGTCTGTTTACGTTGGCACTGACTCGGCAGAAATGTGCAAAAATAAAGTAACGCCAGTCGCGACGCCAGCCCATTCTCAACATAGCAATTTAAAAAAGTAAACCCTTAGCCAGCAGCCCATTCTCGGCAGCATTAGTGCTGCTGCTGTTTAATTCCCATTTCTCGCCCCCTCACAGCCAGCCAGAAATAATGATGCGAGCTCCTTGAGCTCAATTCCGACTGGCTGGTAGTGCTGACGGAGCTGACGTCATCGCACACGCGATGATGTCAGCTCCGACAGAGTGAAAATTCAAAAAGCAACATAATCGGAAATGAAGGGGTGCCACTCGGGAATCGTGGCACCCCTTCATTTTGACGACAAAACTCGGTAAAAACCGAGTAATTCGGGACGGTTGGGAGGTCTGCTTCAGACCTGTGCCCACATCCTGTATAAAACTATTCTTAAACAAACTCAAACCATGCTCTACTTCAGCTGATGGCCTTTCAAGGCAATACCTTAAAATAGCAGCCAATGGCATTGCCTACCCTATTGCAATCCTTATAAATAGGTCAGTCCAGGAGTCCCATGTTCCCTCTCTCTGGAAAAAGTCACATATTATTCATATGCACAAAGGAGGAAATTCAACAGATATTACTAACTTCAGACCTATATTAGTCTTATTCCCCCTTTCCAAAATACTTGAAAAATATTTTCAAAAACAATTTGTAAACTATTTCCTGCAGGAAGAACTTCTATACCCAACACAATATGGCTTCTGTCCTTCCCATAATACCAGCATTGCAATTTTGACCTGTATAGTTACTGTCAATAAAGCTAGAGATAAAGGCAAACTAGTTGTTTCCTGTCACTCGTCTAGTCAGGATGTTATAGTCGAGTCTTTGTGGGTTCTGTCCAAACAGCTTTATTATGTACAAACACATCAGGAGTGAGGCTTAATGACTTTAACTTAGATAAACTTATATAGAAACTAGCTATTACATTCATATATGCTCAGTCTCTGGCTGCACTCTCAAAATGGCACTGAAGCTAGCAAGTGCTTGTTATTTATATGCATGTGCTGACCTCGAAACACTTCTTAAAGATACAGCACACACACTCTGTTCTACATCCTTCTTCTTTGAGAAATAGGTCATGCAATATTGACAATTTTTGTTGACATGCAATCAATACAAATAATTCTTTGTCATGCAATTATACAGAACTAGATGCACATATAAAATTATATCCAGGTCACACTAGGTCTGGAAATATGACCAAATCATAAAATTTAGAATTAGATTTAGCAACTGGGACTGTCTCTATGGAATGTTCAACCTTAGGGACATCAGGAACATCATCAGGAATGGAAATAGAAGTTAAGACACGTTCTGCAACATCTGGATTGCTCTGAGATCCAGAGTCTGTATCACAGGAACAATGTTGCAATATTGATTCTGGTACAGGAAGAGGATGTCTGTGATTTCTCCTGTACTCCTCACCCTCAGATTCTATGAAGTAGGATCTCGGCTCAGTACATATACCTGTTACTTGACCAATCCAATTGAAACCTTTCACCATTTGCATCCTCACTGTCTCTCCTTCTTTCAAGGGACGAAGAAATCTGCTTGATTTATCATAACTGGACTGGAAAGAATGCTTCCTGGATAATTGAGTTCTAATGGTTCTGTTGTTCTTAGATTCAGACCTCAACAAACTGTAACTAATAGGCTGTGTTGTTCTGGTTTGCCTGGAAAGAAGTCTCTGAGCAG
Source organism: Protopterus annectens (assembly GCF_019279795.1). Lineage (NCBI taxonomy): Eukaryota > Metazoa > Chordata > Ceratodontiformes > Protopteridae > Protopterus > Protopterus annectens. The sequence continues at coordinate 1,437,155,486 of NC_056725.1, forward strand.
GCAACCCAAGTATATCATCATGGGGTATGTTTCTGAGATTTACTAAATTCAAAAAGACATAATTATTGTCATGCTTTGACCTTTCAAGTAATTGCTTTGCACTCTGTACTGCATGTTCACCTAGTCCATGAGACTGTGAGTATTCTGGACTACTAGTAACATGTACAAAGTCCCATTATCTTGCAAATTTGTGAAACAACTGACTAGTACATTGAGTCCAAATACAGATTTGCTATATCTAGGACTGTTTGTAAGCTTCTGAGTCCCCCAAGCCTGTCTGTGTTGACGGGAAGCCTGCTAGCTTATCAGTGTGAGTGGTAAACACTAGGCAACCAATCTACCACCTAAGAAGTGGTTTCTGGCCCATAAATTGTAGTTATTGGCCTTTTGGGCAATTTTTCCATCTGTCTCAACTTCCTGATTTAAAAGCTCGCATTTGCACTTGTCCCCCTCCTTCCTGTAACTAGTTTAGTCCAGATACAGATTTGCTGTATGCAGGACTGTTTGTAAGCTCCTGAGCCCCCCCCCAAGCCTTTCTGCATTGGAGGGAAGCCTTTTTGCTTATCAGTGGGAGTGGTAAGCACTAGGTAACGTATCTACCACATAAGGAGTGGTTCTGGCCCAGAAATTGTAGTTATTGGCCATATGGGCAGTTTTTCCATCTCTCTCAACTTTCTAATTTAAAAGCCCACATTTGCACTTGTTTCCCCTGTTTCCTGTAACTAGCCTAGTCCAGATACAGATTTGCTCTATCCAGGACTGTTTGTAAGCTCCTGAGGCCCCAAGCCTTTCTGTGTTGGAGGGAAGCCTGCTAGCTTATCAGTGGGAGTGGTAAGGCTAGGTAACCTATCTACCACATAAGGAGTGGTTTCTAGCCCAGAAATTGTAGTTATTTGCTGTATGGGCAATTTTTCCATCTCTTTCAACTTTCTGATTTAAAAGCCTGCATTTGCACTTCTTCCTTTCCTGTAACTAGTCTAGTTCAGATAGAGATTCTTAGTTTTAGCACTTGAAATTGCTTTTTGTGCTCAACACTTGCTCAGAACTTGTTGTAAGCACTAAATAAGCTACAAATTACTACAGCACTCAACCTTCCTCATTACCTAGAGGAAAATAGTTTTTGTACTTACTTTCCTCACTTGACTAGAGGAAAATAGTTTTTTATTTAGGCATTCCCAAGGGTCAGCTCCTAGTGTTCTCTCCTGTCTATCTGATGAATTTGAGCATCTTAGGGCAATGTAGCAGTTGCCTCATGTACACAGACAATCCTCTCCTCCTACTACCCAACACCACAACCTGTGAGAGATGCACTTACCTAGCCAAACTGGAGGTAAAGCTCTCTCCAACCAAGACTGTACTTGACAGTCAAGAGGAGAGGGTAAACACTTGTACCAGACCACACTCATCACATAGTCCCACTAAATCTACACCACCAAAATCCATACATAGAAACACAAACATTTTCATGGAGGCTCTCAGTAATAATCTGCTCAAGCAACAGAGACCTCCAAAGCAGAAACACAAGCAACCCCCACTCCCAACACAACCCAAAAACCCACAAACTCAGTGTGCCACTCAACCATAGCCCATAAGGAAAAACAACCTACCCAACACACTAGTCATAGGTGACTCTATAATCAGGTACACTGATGTCCCACTCACCAGGCTAAACAAGGAGAAGGTTACTGTCAGCTGCCTGTCGGGTGCCAGGATCTGCCACATAACCCACACAATCAGGTCACTCCACAACAAGTACAAATATGACTCTGTCATTGTCCATGTTGGTGTGAATGACCTGAGATGAACCTCCCTGGATTACATGAAAAGAGACATGGAAGAGCTCTCCGATTTTGTAGCCCAGGCAGGTATGACCCTAGCCCTGAGTAGCATCCTGCCATTGCCCAGAAGGATACCACAGTACAAGGACAAAATGATTGACTTCAACAATTGGCTAAGCTTCTGGTGTTATTCTAAGCGGATCCAGTATCTGTCTGCCTGGGACAACATGGTCGACAGACCATGATGGTTTGCCAGAGATGGTCTGCACCTGTCACCCCTGGGATTCCAGATACTGACTAAGGCTCTTGCTGCCCCTATAGTACTTTTTTAGGCAAGGTTCAAATGACAAATTCACCACCGTAACAGGAACAGGCAAGCAAAAACTGAGGGTAATGCTACTCAATGCTAGAAGTCTAAATCTCAAAATACACTCCCTCCAGGCACTCCTTAAAATGGAGAACATCGATATCTGTACAGTGACTGAGACCTGGTTCAAGGCTCCAGAGAGCACCCCTGCATTACCATGCTATAACTCATACCACACTTTTGTCCACGTAACCTGGACCGGAACACCAAAGGTGGAGGGTTGTCGATATTCATTAAGGATATCCACACCTCCAGGCTAGTTGCTCAACATAATGCAGCCAATATTATCCAAGTGCAACTAACTCTGGGCAAAACTGCAATCCAAATTGTAGCTTGCTACAGATCCCCCACCATGCCCCAAGGATTCCCACTCCTCTTTTCTTGATATACTGGAAAATATTAGGGTTCAACCAAACACCCTAATAATGGGCGACTTCAACTACCCCACCATTAACTGGGAAAAATACTCATGTACCAACTCCTTTTCTCAACACTTCCTGGAATTCATAAATTCCAATGCCCTGGATCAACTTATCCACACCTCCACCAGGGGCAACAATATCCTACACCTAGTCATTGCCAACATGAGTGACCGGTGTTCCACACCTGAAGTCAACTCCTCGTTGGTCAGATCCGACCATAAGCTAATCACTCTAGATATCCACATCCTGCCCCCACCCCCATTAAGGAAACCATGGTAAAAAAATTTCTCCAAAGCCAACTTCATGCTTCTTAAGACAGAAGTGGTGAACTTCATGACACCCATGCAGATGGACAATAAAGTTACGACTTCTGAATCCTACACAAATGCACTCTATAAGCACTTACATGAGTGCATAGATCGTGCTATCCCAAACATAACCAAGATGCTATCTTCCAAAAAAAGGAATCCAATCTGGTGGTCCCCTGCCATAAACAAACTCTACAAGAGAAGAAAGAAACTGTTACAAAAGAGAGTAAAGTCCCATGAGTGGAGGAGCTCCCTGGTCAGCCTCAGTAAGAAGCTGAGATCCCTTATAAGATCCTCCAAAGCTAGCTATAAAAACAAAATTGCCACTGATTCTAGGGACAACCACAAAGCATTCTATAGCTAAGTCAATAATCTCAATGGCAACACCCAGATCGGCTCTGAGTTACAGCACAACGGCATGAAAATTACAGAACCAACTGATATTGCCAACATCCTGGCAGATAGGTTCAGTGCTAACTTTACCCCCCTCTCACCTCCTAAAGGGCCCATATCTATACAGGAAAAATGCAGAGTCCCTGTAGTCACAACTACGCAGGTAAAAGCTGCACTCTCTAAAGCCAAAAATACAGCATCCATGAGACTGGACAACATCCCAGGCTGTGTTTTACACGAACTTCAGAATGAACTGGCTCCCCACCTAAGCACCATGTTCAACCATAGCCTCACATCAGGCTTTGTGTCCACTGAATGGCACACAGCAACAGTTATCCCACTCCACAAAGGGGGAGTCACCACCGATCCCAGGAACTATCGCCTATTAGCCTGATGAGCCTGGTCTGCAAGGCCATGGAATGTATCATCATGGAACTCATTAAAAAATACATTGGTAACCTCCGAACTCTGGACCCCACCCAGTTTGGGTTTCTGAAAGGCAGATCATGCCCCCTGAACCTGATCAAGTTCTTTGAGGCAGTCACCAAAGCCATGGACGAGGGTAAGGTGGTTCACTCAGCCTATCTTGACCTCGCCAAGGCTTTCAACACCATTCCCCAATCTGGAATTATAGCTAAACTCACTAAACTAGGTATAAATCCCAATGTCACAAGATGGGTTGCCAACTGGCTCACTGACAGAACCTACACTGTAAAAGTTGCAGATTCCAAATTTGACTTCAAACCTGTGACAAGTGGAGTACCACAGGGTTCAGCCCTGGGACCTCTCCTGTTTGGTATCTATGTTTCTGAAGTACAGGCTAACACAGAAGGCCTTTGGTTAATGAAGTTCGCAGATGACTGCAAACTAGGAGCCATAGTTGAGTCCCCAAATGATGTGGACATCCTACAGAAGGACCTCACTGAGACAGATGCCTGGTGTCAGAGCGATGGCCTCAAGCTCAATGCCAAAAAGTGCATTGTCATCCCATTTGGTAAAAACTCTGTACCCATGAACTACCAGATAGGTGTCAGTCTACTTAATGCTGAATGTGTGATAAGACACCTTCAGACCCAGGTGGAGAGTAGTCTTTCCTTTGATAATCACATCACCACAGTAGTCAGAAAATCCTTCTACATGGTACACCTCATCACAAAAGGGTTCTCATCCAGGAAAAAAGAGGTCATTGTTCCCTTTTACTTGACACTTATTAGACCCATTATAGAGTACAATGCCCCTTTTGGAATGTACCTTACAAGACATCTGCAGTAGCTGGTAAGGCCACAGAAGTACCTCACAAGGGGGATTACTGGCCTCAAACAGATGCCCTACACTGACTGTCTCAAAAAACTACAGCTTTACTCCGTAGCATATCGCCTACTCTGAGGTGATCTCTGCCTAATATATAAAGCTACGTCAAACCTAGAGCTGTTGAACATGCTACACCTAAAGAAATTCCAATCCCTCTGAGCTACATGCTCTAGGGACCTCAATCTTGTCACCACAATAAACAGGACAAGCTGGAGAGATAGATTCCTGTCCCAGAAACTTCCCATACTCTGGAACAAGCTACCCATCTATGTCAAGCAAAGTTCCTCATTAGCACTCTTCAAGAAAAATCTTGATGAGTGGATAGGAAATAAGAAATACATCCCGGGGATCACTTCTGTGGCTCTGCTCGACAGGGACACAGGAAAATAACTTTCTTGGGTAGCATAAGTCAGGGAACCTTGTTGGCTAGGCTTACTTAGGCCCTTGGGCCAATAGCCTACTACCTACCTATGAACCTATGAACCTATGAGTACCATTGTCAGAAACAACTTTGTGTGGACTACCATGGACTAAGAAATGACGTTTCAACTTAGTGATAGCAGTTGATGTTAGATTAAGTAGTAAATCAATCTCAAACCAATTTGAATAAGAGTCTACCAATACTAAGTAATGCTGATTGTTCCACTCGAATATATCAGTGGCTACTGTTGACCAAGGTAGTTCAAGACCTTGATGTAGCTTAAGTGGTTCTCTTTGCAAATATGGTTTAGTACCATTGCATACTGAAAGAGAAGAAAGTCCTTTATCAATATCTTTTACTAGATAAGGCCAAAATACTAGTTCTCTTGCCCTTCTTTTAGTAGATTTGGAACCTGGGTGATCATGATGCAAAATCTGGACATAGTCATGTTGTAAAGAAGCAGGAACAATAATTTTGGGACCTTTGAAAATAATACCATCTTCCATCAACATCTCATCTCTGTAAGGAAAATAAGTTTGCACTTCAGGTGGTACATTATATTGCTTTGATGGCCATCCAACATTATTGTAGTGGTTCAGCTTTTGCAAAATTGGATCAGTCTTTGTATGATCTTTCACCTCAGCAAGTCTCATGGTAGAGAAATTACGCACTTCCATTATGTAAACAAACCAAAACGTGCACAAACTATATAACTAAAACCAAATAAATAACGGTGATGATATAGAACAGCTTCTTTATTTACTGTTAAGCACTTTTCATTTGTCTCAAATAGCAAACTTCACCACACAACAAACAACTAAAACCTTCCTTCTTATATACTTAAAACGGCATCATTTCCTTTTCAAACAAGAAGTGACATATTCAGTGCTTTTTTTTTTAAAACATATGGCTCATATAAAAATGTGTTACTAAAATACTGATACAATATCCAGTCATCTAAGCCAACATGCTCCATGAATAATTATATTCCAGAAATTTATATATATATATATATATAAGGGAACACTTTATAATTCCAAAATTCTGAAATATCGAATTTCAGAATCCCGAGATTATAAAGCCGACAGCTCAGAACACCGAAACCCCATAAGTGCAAATTTCAAAATCACGAAGTACGGAGATGCTGAAGTAGCGCTTCAGGAGTTGCGGTGTGTGAATGGATAGGTGGAAGTTCAGGTAAGTATTTATGTTTAAGAGTCTTGGTTAGGGGCTTTAGTGTGGGTCACCATGTGGTGTGACTGTGATGTGTGTGAGCGAGGGGAATGTAGGTGTGTGGTGGTGTTTTCCTGTGTTTGTCTGTGTATTACAATTACATTTTCCAGTAATTCTATATTTTCTATTTTAGATCTCAACACATTGACCTTGGGATATAAAACTGCAGTAGTTACTCATTCCAAACCTACTCATACCCATGTGCAAGTTATTAGTAGGCTTTTTACAATGCTCTATTAAGTTCTTAAGGATTTTGCCTCTTCTTGCCACCATTTTTAATCTTTCCCCTACCTTTTCTCTGATTTTTACATCATCATTAATGACTGCCCAATTCTTACTTCATAAAAATGCGTACTAAATGTTGTTATAAATGCAACTGAGCAGTCATATTGCACTTATTTAGTCCTTATCTGATGGTTCTCTCCATGGTAACTAACAATGGGGTTAAAATGTCCATTCTCCCTTTTTGGTAGCACTTCATTATATATATCTTCCAACATACTTGTTGGATACCCTCTCTGGATGAACATCTTTTTAAACAACCTGCATTCTTTATAAAAATCAACATCAACATCAAGAGATACCATTCTTGTGGCCTGGACAAATTGTCCTTTTACCACTGCCTTTTTATTTCCTATAGGATGTGAACTGGTAAAATGTAAAAATAATTCGAATAAGTCAATTTTTTATGAATTTTTGCTTTGAATGCTGTCCTAACTTAAATTCACATCCAAACAATTCATTTCTTGCTTACCAAGATCATGAGTAAATTTTAAATAATCAATGATATTATTAATATAAGACAAAAAATTACCAAGCATATCTTCTGTCCCTTTCCATAATATAAAAATATCATCCAGGTATCGTAAATATAGACTGTTATGCACACTATAGTTGCCATTAAGCACAAACATTTTCTCCCATACTACCATTACTAAATTTGCAAAGATGATGCCACATAGGAAACCCATGGCAACCCCCACTTTTTGGACATAATATTCATCACCAAATTTAATATAAGTGTTTTTCAAAACAATATCAGATAAATCAATATACGGATTAACTTCAACATGTGGTGCACCTTGTTCGTAAAGGTATTCTTCTGTAGCCTGAATACCCTCCTGGTGGGGGATGACGGAAAAAGGTCTTTTATGTCCACAGTTAAAAACCATCCCCCCGGATTTACTAATCTTCCGTGTAAGACTAGATTAGTCTTACACGGAAGTGCCAGTGTAAGAGTATGATGGCAGTGCACCATGCATATTAATGAGGGCACGCTGCCTCAACTCGAAAGCTTGCACAGAGCATGGACGAGTGTAGGGGGCATGTCAGACTGCCGAGCAGTCCAAAAATCCATGCCCCTGCAATGAAGAAACGCCGCAATTTTGAGTTACATGAGCGAGTCTGCTCACATGTGTACAATGTAACACTACACTCCCCCATATATTAAACAACTGACAAAATTAAAAATAAAAATATTTTTTTTTCTTCCGATATAGCTGCCTGTATTTGTACGGGTTTGTGCAGGTTTGCCCATTGCTTAGCTACAATTAGCAGCTTAGACACCAGAAGAGGATAATAAGGAAAATATATGCAAATTAAGCACAATAGCAATAGCATAGTGGTTAGAGCCTTCGCACAAAGAGAAGGCATTCCCGGTTCAAGTCCCACTACTGCACGTTCCATTTTCTGTGGGAAATCTGTATACAAAAATATTTCCTGACATTTTTTATGTATAAGTTTTGCAAAAAGTATTAAAATGTTAAATGTAGTAGTGAATGAATTATATATATATATGAAGGTGATATGGTTATGCATGCTGAGGCATGAGTACCCTATTTTAAGCAATATAAAGCACTGCTAAGCACATTTTACCATTAGTGAGCATATTTAAATACAATTGCATGTAGCTGTGCACCACGCTAATCAGCGCAATGTCGGGCAACATTGGACAACGTCTAACAACATCGAGCAATGTTGGGCAAAGTCAGGCAAAGTTGAGCAAAGTCGGTTAAACATGCTCACACCTGCTTTACTATACCTTAACCAGTCAGGTCTGCCCAGCAGGAAAATAAAAAGAAGCGACAGGGCTCAAACTTAGGATACTGTGCACTATAGTCACAGTACTTAACCACTAAGCCATGACAGCATTTCACACACATGCACTTTCAACAGACACATATCTATCAAAGAAATTTTAAACATTGCCAACATCAGCTAAGCAGGCGTGCCTACAGCTGAGTTTTTCCAAAACTGGCTAATCACAAATAAGTGCTGGAAATGAGGCATATTTAAGCTCCACAGGCGGGAATACTTGCTATAACTGGTTGTAGCTTCCTTCTGCAGTCAGCATGGCTGGTGTTGGTGAAGGCATTCGAGTGCAACGCTGGGGCATCCAGGAGTCCAAAGTAATGGTTTGGCTCCTTGTCCACAATGAGGAAAGACTCCTGCGGAGCCAGTACCAGGGTACCCAATATAAAATGGAGGCCTGGAACAGTCTTGCTTGTGATCTTACCAGTGCCACTGGTGTACCTCGGACTGGTGAGCAGGTCAGGCACCATTATTCTGACCTGAAGCGACGTAGGGAGGATTAACTGGACCAGTGGATCCAAGAATCCCGTACGATGCCTAATGCCTCAGTACTGAGTAAGTAGCCATTGTATTAAGTAGTTAAGAATTGCTATGCTTGTCTATACTATGGATAGGTATGTCTCAATATCACTGCATTTACTTCACAGCTGCAGGTGTCCGGGCTATGAACCAGCAAGACCATGAAGATAAGCTGCAAAGGCTGCGTCATGAAGCAGGTTAGTAATTATTCTGCGTGTACTGTTATATAAAATAAATGAGAGAGCCTTCATAAAGTCTTTTAACCCAGTAAATAAAGGTGTAATAATCCTTTAATAAATGTATGATTCATGGAGTGCATCTGTGTCATTTTCTTTGATATGTTGTTGTACTGTTGCATTCTACAAATAGTAGTGTTGTATTAAGCAGTGTCAACCCACACTTGGGTAGGCCCGTATAACGAGGATGAAGGGAGTGCCAGTATCTTGTATGCATATGTACAGCCCTCATCTGTTGGTTCATGACCAGCATGTATAGATTAATCTGGCACATGAGTAGCTTGGTACTGTGTTCCCCAGAAATGTCAGTGTGCTGCCAGAATGTAGGGAGCTGTTAACATATAACTGATACTTTCATCTGAACATATCTAGATAATTGTATGAATGTAGATCTGTCAGTGTACCATCTTAGCAGTAGTGTGTGTGTGAGCAACTCTCAAAATATGTTGCAGTAACATCTGCATCTTGGACAGTTTGTATGTAAGATATAGCTCATGTATATAATGATCTAGCAAAATCCAATTGCACAATATAAGGACAATGGGTAGTGTAATAATACATGTAAGGGACATATAACTGCAGTTAATAGGAATGTAGTGAAAACTAGAAGGATATATAAGTTGTTAAATGAGCTATCTCTTCCCACCCTACTGCATGTGCATAAAAAATGCAATTCCACACCTCAATCGGTATGTCTAATCTCAAAACATTTGTTGGGACATATGTCCTATTGATTTATAAATATTTACATTTATTTCTATGCATGTGCCCTGTTAAAATACCACAATACTGGTGGCCTGTTGCCATCAGTTCAACCTGCATACTGTTGTAATGTCCACTATTGTTCTATATATACATGCGTTATGCTTGCTTTTCAACTGTTGAAAATCTGGTGTGTTGGTTTAATGGTAATACTTCTACATGCTGTTATAACTAATAGGGAATGCTGTTGACTGTTACTAACCCATATCTTTATTAAACTCTCCAAAACATAGTTTGTATGGGAAGGCCGGTCCCAGCGGACCCACCTGTTCCACCTCAGCTGGCCATGGCACCTGGCACCAGCAGATCTGGTGCCTAGCCTGGGACCTCCTCCTCCATTGGCCCTGTGCCACCTTTGGGTGGAAGTACTGCAGGCGATGGGGCTTGCCCCCCCCCATGCAACTGTGGGCGGAGGGGCCTATCACCCTTCGAACGGTGTGGTGTGTAGAGAGATTGAATGTTCTGTTGCAGAACCTCTACGCCAGCTTGAGGCCCGAGTGGTACAACTCCCGGGTCAGCCAGCCCTGCCTACATAGCCCCCAGCACAGCCACCCTCTGGGCTTTGAAGGTGCTGTGGTGACTGCCCATGGGTGGGGACCTCAGTCCCACTGTTTCCATCTGGGGATGCATGGGCTTGCGATTCCCAAACATCCCTCCCTGTCAAAGGTGTTCACCCACCACATGTCATATACTGCCCCTGTATGCATCCTGTTTGTCTTATCTGTTTATCTCCCCAACCTACCTCCCCAAATATACCTACTTCCCCTACCCCACGTTCCACTCTCACCTGAAAAAAAAAAGACAATCTGCTCCCAAAAAAAAAAAAAGACGTCCATACATAGCTGCCCATTTTGCACACATGTCCACTGGACACATGAAATGTTATTTAATTGGCATTAAAACATACTTTGTTGTCCTCACCCCTCTCTCAGGGGTTGAAGGGTTCATATCTACCTCCAAATTTATTGCATATGCACAGCTGTTGCTGTTGAAGAAATGGGCAGCTATGGACCTTCCCTACACCTGTCCTGCACATCCTGAGCTATTTTCCATACTGTCTTTCCCTCTTTGTGCCCCCTTTTCACCACTTTCCTATCTCCCCATTTTTCTTTTCTTTCAAAGAAATTATCACGGGGGTGAGCGGGTGTAAGCACTATTAAGCAGTAGTTAGTGGGTTTGCGCAGGTTTGCGTTTGTTTGCGCTTGGCTAAGCAATGCACAGCAATGTGCAAACCCATGCAAACCCGCTTACAACTGCTTAAAAGTGCCTTGGTCACTCTGTATGTGAGGGCCCTTGTTCTGCTCAGGAGCAAAATAAACCACCTCTGTAAGTCTCGAACCCTGGACCTTGCACACACTACACAACATGAAGTACCACTAAGCCACAGTAGATATACATCAAGTTGGTGCTTAAATAATTATATCATGCATCAGAATGAGTGACTGTAAAGGAAAATTAAGAATACCATACCACACAACTTGTTCTGTGGATGTTGACCAACAGTTGTGGTGGGATTACATTACATGACTGTGATAAGAGAAGCAGCCATTCTAGCAGGAAATAATGTTACACCATCACTTTACAACCCCACACAGTATCACAGCAGGACAAACACTGGCATATCTGTTTAGGGCAGAGGCCATACCTCCCAACTGTCCCTAATTTTCAGGGATGTCCCTGATTTTGACACAAATTTTAGCTCTGTCCCTCTGAATCCCTCCTAAAACTACTGACTTTGGGCAGAAAGGTGGTGAATTACACTTAATGAATAATGACAATAATTAAGAGTTAGACACTTATTTTACTTCAGAAAAGGTGCATTAATTTATATGCTCTGATTCTCTCAATGTTTCAACTTAATGGCACTAATATTTTAAAGGTGTCCCTGATTGTCCCTGAGTTTTTCTTGACTTTTCCCTGATTCTGTTCAAATATGTACCCGATTGGTTGAGAGGTCTGGCAGATGCAGAAACACAGAGGCATATTAGTCTTTCTGCTGTTACACCCTGTGCAAATAGCTTTGGAAGGAGTTTCGGAAGCATACCCTTATGTAGGAATACAACACTGAAATACAAATGGATGTAGCCATGTACTGGTAGCAACCAACTGTAAGAATGCCATTGCTCTATTGCTGAAAAGATCTGTGTGATGACCAGACAAAAAATAACAGGCTATTCTCTGGCTATCATGTGGATAGGTCCACAGTTGGGAGTTACACAGAGAGACTACTTGCCTTGATAAACTAACATGTACACAGCAACCCTGTAAGTCCAGCAAGATAAAATCCACACAATAATAATTACGCTCTCTGTACTTCTGCAACCCTACCCAAATGTAGAATATACCTGTGTGTGCAGGGTCTACCAAGGATGTAGGTAAGCATACTCACAGTACTGAAATGTGTCCAGTTTTTCTGAGCAACTTGTGCTAATGTCAACACTAAAAAAGCACAAACTGTTTAGAACTGAGTAAATGAATATTCACAGTATAGCAGTTCACAAACAATTCTTGTGCCAAAGGAATATATCTCTATAACTAGCTTTGTATGGCAGTTGTAACAGTTGAAAAGAAAGTACATCTTTCCATGTATCTTGGGGTAGCATTTTGAGGGGTGAGTACATTTCTACACTGACAAGTGGGTACTGGAAGCAGCAACATTAGGTCTGAGTACAAAATGTAAATCTCTGGCTACACCCCTGGTTTCTGATATAAGAACTATAACGACCTTCTGTCTTAAACAATGGTGTCCACACCAAACAAGGATGATCTCCATCTTTGAAAGCTGAAAGGGCCACGCCTACATGAGTCAGCAATTTATAGTACTGGGTTGCTATGACAGTGATTACTGCAATTACTACACAGCAGGCTGCATGCAATTAGCAAATGGTGGCCACTATTTGGTGCAGAGGCCATCACATGCTCATGTGCAAATTCCTACAAAAGCAGGCTGCAATCTCTGCCAACAAACTCAATCACTCTATTGCAGAGACTGACAGAGAGAGAGAGACAGAGAGAGAGAGACAGAGAAAAGGAAAAAGAAATATTACCAAATTATACAAAGGAAAGATATGTGACACATATGTATTTACTGGCATGTAGTAGATGTTATTGAAGAATAGTCTACATAATATGAAACATTTATATGTGGCAGCAGTACTTCTTTATGCACAGATGTTCTGCTTAACTACTGCTATGGACAATACTGTGTGTACCTGTGGGCAGTGGGACATACCTGTGAAATGTGTAGCTCAGCATTAAATGTTAAAGATCTGATCCATGTTACCTGTGTCCTGTACAGTAGTGTGGCCAATGGCTGTTCGGGGGATTAGCGCTGACATTATATAAACATGGGTGTGACAGAACAACACATGCATGATAGTCATATTAAAGTGTAGCTTAGCACTGGCAACTGCTGTAGCAGTCTAGTATGCTTATCTAGCATCTGTTGCCATATATACCCCCCTAATGTTAGTCTGTGTTCATATGTGACACCTGTTTGTGTTGCAGCAAGGCCCAACAGTTCAGCTGTGAGGTCCAGGGACTTACAACAGTGTGGACCATGTGTGTGTATGCCACACACATACGGAGAAATATATATGTGTCATATATATTCCCATATGTATATGTGCATAGAGCAGGGGACATATTGCAACTGTTTGCGAAGGGGGGAGATATATCAGTTGGTGAAAGTTAGTATGCGCATATTTGTATGTAGGTTTTAGTGTGTGACAAACAAGACAGCATACAGTGCTGGTATATGACATGTGGTGGTTAAACACTGTGGGTGGTTTGTTCAGTTTGCAATGTTGAAGCCAGTAAGGCCTGCTAAAGCTACCTGGGCTGTGAACACCTTCAATGCATTTATCCCAAGACTGTGCGATTTTATTACATTACTGTACACCTTACATCCTTTGTATTATTGATATTCTCACTATGAAAGGTGAAACGTATATGTGCCTACATATATATATGTATATGTAGACAAATGGATGTGTATATGTATATATACACACACGCACACACACATATATATATATATATTTATATATATATATATATATATATATATATATATATATATATATATATATATATATATATACACACACACACACACACACACACACACACACATATATATATATATATATATATATATATATATATTTATATATACTCATACACACCTAGATCTACTTGTTGCAATAGATTCTCTGTACTGTTGACTGACTGTGATGGTCAATATGTTTGTCAATACGTCAAAGATATGTATCTGTGGGATAGCTTAGTGGGAAACTGTTTATGTTATGGTATTATGGGTCCTTGCTTTGATTCTAGCAAAAAGCTGTGTATTCTGTTGCTAGGCAGAAGAAGTGCTATTGCATACAGTGTGATTAAGTCCCTTGGTTTTAACTAGGGTGTGTCATTGGAGGCTAAAGCACTACATCTATGATTATTGATTGGTACCGATGTTGAATGCAAATCCTGTGTGTACTGTAGTACTAACTGAAGCTCTGGGCCTGTACAGCAAAGTATGATGTATGTCCACATTGCTTGCATCTACTGTTTTGTGTGGTCCCTGTATTCATCACAGATTACATTTCTCAAGAGTAAGGTTGTGTAAGTACTGACACACAGTACTGTATAGTACACACTGAGAGCTTATCTGGGTTGTCATACCTTTGTGTCCTGTAATTATGTCTGATGTGTGTGTGGGTATGTCTGTAACATGTCCTTTGACATATGCGTGGTAATACATATAACTGTGTATCTAGCAACATTCCTAGTGTTCTACAGCAGTATGTGACCTATATTCCCAATTGTGCACATATTTTGGCCATGGGTTTGGCATTAACAAGTTGTGTGGTATAATAGTAATACATTTACTGGACCTTACACTGATTGTGATGGATGATATATTTCTCTACACATCAGCTTGATGTATATCTGCTGTGGCTAGGTGGTGCATCGTGTTGCATACAGTGTGCCAGGTAGTCTTGTATAGTCTTATATAGTGATTTTATTTTGTTGCTGTGCAGAACATGGTTCATTAGATAGAGAGAGAGCAAGGCACTTTCAAGCAGTTGTGAGGTGAGCAATGATAAGTGGCAGTTACAGTGTTTCACTCTTGGTTAGCTTATAGGTTGCTATATATAGTAGCTCAGTGATATATGTACTGTATAATGTTAAATGTGCCATATGACTTGCTCAGACATATTTTTGTATTTATGTCTTGCAGTGAACATGGCCCACCACAGGAACCCAAGTTACAGTAGTGCTGAAGATGATATCATTACTAGCAGTATAATTCAGCACTACCGTCTCATGTTCTCATGAACCAGCCAGGACCAGCAGGAGCGTACTGCAATGTGGCAAAATGTTGTCTGCAGTGTCAATGAGGTAGGCCTGCATAACCGGACATATGAGCAGGTACGCCACCACTGCAGTGATCTTCTCAGACATGTCCATCAGCATGCCGCTGATGTGCGTAGACAACAGCTTGCAACAGGGGGTGGTGTTAATATCCATCCCTCCTCACCAGAGTGGAGGAGCTGCTCATGAGCCTGGTGGCACCTGCCCAACAACAGCAGCAGACATACACCATGATGGAGGTTGGAGCCACCCAGTAAGCACACATGGAGCATGCAGGTAACATGGCATATCTGTAGACTACTGTTATCTGTATTGGTAGATCATGCACATGTGAGATGTGGAGTGTGTGGTTCAAAGATGTGGAGCCTGTTGTTGTGCAAAACTGATAATTTGGAACATAATCTGTAGTCCTGTGAATGTAAGCTGTTGGTGTACTGTAAGATTACAAACACAAAGTAGCAATGCCACAATTGTGGCCACTGACAGACTGTCTCATCTCTATGTAGGTCCCTCTGGGGTGACATCAAGGCAGCAGACAGATGCTGGTGAGAGTGTTCTACATTTATTATTGTAAATAAAAAGTGCATGTCATAGTTAAGGTGTAGGCCATGTACACATGTAACACACCTACCCATAATGCATGCTGTGCATGTTTGGTGTAAGAGCACGCACATCTCACTAATGTGATTAGCTGCCTCAAACACATGCAATACCCAGACCATCTCAAACAAATGTGGCTAGACTGTAGTGACCATTGGATAGGCACAGTTGATACTCAACATGTACACAACATACACATCTATGTCATATACAGAGCATTTTAACATGCTACACATAAAGGATTCCCAAACCCTCTGTAAAGACACACTCCAGTATCCAAAATTTCATCCACACATCACACATAATATACCTGAGGGGGAGAGGCCTATCCTGGGGCATTTAAACACTCTGCAACACACTACACATTCATGTCAGGCAATGCTCCTTACTGGCCTCCTTACAAACTCACATAACAACTGGTTGTGAAATGGTGAATTTAGTCAAGGTAGTACAGTTCCAGCACAGCATGATTAGTGCTGGTTTGTGAAACATTTGTAGCCTTGAGTGACCACCTGATGCTTCATGATGATGGCCTATGGTACTATACCCCATCCAGTTATTGTAACCACAGTACTTCATATAGCTGTCATTGCTACACGCCATAATGATGCATGTGTGCACACATATGCACCTCTAAACAATATGCATACCAATCACCATTTGCACAACTGACACATATATGTCTTGCGATGCTATTGAGTGGCTAGGTCATATGACACATATTGGGTATGTGTAGTGTTTAAATATGCAGTTGTGTTTTAGCATGCCATGTCATGGATGAGGCTGGCATGTCCACAATATGATCTACACTCACCATAAATACCGTACATTGGGTATGTGGCCAAATGGTATTCCATCAATTATCCATGCACCACTGATGACGTTGTGTGAATACTCATCATGCATGTGCTACAAATGTGTCCAGAATTATTTTCTAAAGACACAGAGGCTGTAATCAGCATTGGATACCTATCTGACACACAGATACACATCCAGCAATGGTATGTACACCTGTGAGTTATGGTGCACAGTACATCACAGGGTTATGAATACCTGCACAGCAATGTTGTGTCCATGTATGCATTGTGTTCCAGGGGGAGGGTCATCACCTAATAACAAAACACATGCATCAAAGCCATGTACACTGTTAGTAACAAGGACTGACTACACTTGCACTGCATGCTGTTGAGCAACACATGTCCTGCATGCTGACATGTGTGATATGACTGTTTTGCTTGTGATACTGTACCCCAACATCACCTGCTATTGTGTATGTTCTGTGATTGCTGGTGTTGTGTGTGTCTGCTTTCGGGAGAAGTGTAGTTTTGTGTGTGTGCATGTGTGCATGTGTGCGCATGTGTGCATTTGGACATGTGCACATGTGTGCATGTGTGCATGTGGTCTGAAGTCATGTTCAGGTTTTAAATTGTGTTTCCTGTTTTCCTCTCACAGGTGGGGAGGTGGGGCTGGTTCAGTACAGCAGGGAACCTGATGTCACTGAGACAGACAGTGATGATGAGGATAGGTGTGTTGAGGCACAGGCAGGTTTGTCAGGGTCTGTTGTTGGGCCACCAATTGACAGTACACAAGTCTCCACCCCATCCATGCACACAGTCATACTGCCTGTACATCCATCATCACCATTGCCCTTAGCTGAGGGACAGTGTACGGTTGGCACTGGCCAGGACAGTGTGGTATCTATGGCACATGTATCATGACACAGCAGCCATAGCCAGATGTCTGGAATGGTACCACATAGGCAGATGCCCAGGGATTCTTGTCAGAGCACTGCTGGTCATCATGCTGCTGGCAGATGTGCCACACCTTTTTCTACCACACGCATGTTCCAGGCTGTCATGGAGGCACAGACATGAATGGAGCGATACACCAGACAGGGGCTAAGGGCACAGAGGGCTCATTACATCTCTGTAAATGACTGTATCCATGACCTAGCAGGTGCCATATGTAACTACACTGAGGTCAGTGATAGACGCTGGGATGAGACATTGGATGTCCTCCACAATGTCATGTCCATGTGTCAGGACAGTGCGGGATGGTTGAGACGTCAACGTGGATGTATGCCAGCAACATCACCAGCTGGAGGTCACCGTGGATGTCCAGCAAGTCACAGCCACTCCCGTAGTGCCAGTATCAGCCCCAGCAATGTTGGGGGGTGCTGTCCATAGACCGTCCTAGCAGACCATGTGCACGTGGCACTGGCCAGTCCCACAGGGACCTGGATCCAGTGGACATATGTCAACCTCTTTGGATAGTACCCAATCTGGATTAGCACCTGATACTGTCTGTAGCACCCCTGCCAGGCACAGGTTCCGTATCCATGGCCAGAGACACAGAGGTGATCTGTAAAGCCTACCAGGTACAGTCTGTAACTGTCTCACAAATCCCCGTATATGGCAGCCACATGGTGGAACTGTGTGCATGCAGACACACACACATAAACCAGAAACCTAGGGCAAACACATACCCGCACACATGACATCAACATTGCCCCTTAACATTACTCATGGCCCTCACACACACACACTCACACACACATGTCAATTGTATTTTTCAGTGTAGGCCTCTGACAAGCCAACAACACACCTGTGCATATGATGAAACCTGTGCCACCTCCTGTCATCTGTAACATTGATGCAGGAACAGGCTAACATGGTGCTGATGCACAGGGTGACTTTAATAAAGTATAGCAATGGTTGGATGTGTAGCATGTTGCCAGCAGTAAGGTGTAATGATATCCTTGAAGGTGTAGCTGAGCAGGCATGATGCATTAAAGCTGTAATTAGCAATGTTGTATTGTTTTCACCAGTGTTTATTCCAATTGTGTTTTGTTTGCCCATGTGCCACTTGGCTGATGTGTGTAGTTGTGTCAGCATACGTTATACAGTGGACAGTAAGTGTGGGGTGTGTGCAACACACGTTTGCAGGTGTCTGTTTGTGAACATGGTGGAGGTGCACTGTCTGCATGTACATGCATATTGGACACATGGGCAGGGTGACATGCCCTGTATTGGCCAGTGTTAACACTCCCTAGTTTCTATTGGTGGCCAGTATGCATTTACTACACACATTTTGGAACTTGAGTATGCATGTGTGTGTATGACACAGGTTGACACTGTGCTGTGGGTGATGCTGTTGTTGCTATCTGTCATTGGTTTGCATTACTAAGGTTAAAACTGTCCCAGCTGCAGTCCTTTAGTAATGCACACTGTTCACCTACAGGGTTGCATGGACCGTGCTATCACAAACACAAGAAATTCTCACTTATACAGTAAAAGTGCATTAGTCTCATGGACCCCTGCCATAAACTAAATATATAATAGAAGGTGTGAAGTTGTACCAAAAAAGAGTTACATACCAAGAAGGGATAACATCTCTGGTCAGTATCATTGGGAAAATACAAGCCCTCATTAAACAAACAAGGCAAGCTTCAAAATACAAAATGGCAAGGATTCCAAAGACAACACTAAAGCTTTCTTTAGTGTTGTTTATAATCTACAGGGGAAATCTCAGATCGGGTCACAGTTTAAATGGTCACAAAGTACACTTATCTGACTGACATTACCAATTTCTTGTCAGACAATTTGAATGCGGATTTCACCACACTGTTATTACACAAGGGCCACATTTCCAGAACTGAAGAATGTAAAACCTGATGATTCACAGACACTCTAGTTAAAATGTCTCTTTACCAAAGTCCAAACTACAATGGCAATGGTACTGGACAGTGTCCCTGGCTGTGTCATACACAAGCTGACATATGAAGTCACCACTCACCTAAACACTCTGTCCATATGCAGCCTCTATACAGGTTACATACTTGTGGAATGATGCACGGTAATGGTGTTCGCAGTCCACAAGGGTTGAGCTACAACATCTTCTTCTTTCGGATGCTCCCATTAGGGGTCAGCACAGTAGATCATCTGTTTCCATTTCTTCCTGCCCTCTGCATCTTGCACTGTCACACCATCCACCTGCATGTCCTCTCTCACCACAGCCATAAACCTCATCTTAGCCATTCCTCTTTTCCTGTTACCTGGCGGCTTCATCCTTAGCATCTTTTTCACAATATACTCTGCATCCCTCCTCAGCACATGTACAAACCAACTTAATCCTGCCTATCTGGCTTGGTCTACTAACCTTCAAACCTGGGCTGACCCTCTAATATACTTATTACTTATTCCTAATCCTGTCCACCCTCATTACACCCAGTGCAAATGACAACATAAATTGATTAAGGGTAGAACTACAACAGATCCTGGAAACTCTCACCCTATAAGCCAGACAAATATTATCTGGAAGGCTATGGAGCACAGCATTATGGAACTCATTAACAGAGACATTATGAACCTGCAAACACTGCACCATACCCACTTAGGTTCTCTAAAGGCCAGATCATGGCTCCTACACCTAGTAGACTTCAAGCCAGTTAACAAGGCTATAGGAGAGGGAGGGGAGGTCCACACAGCCAAGCTATAGTTCATCAGCAATTCATACCCATCCCACATTCTGGTATTATACATAACCTCAACAGACTGACCATAAATGATTGTTAGATGATGGATTGACAACTGACGCACAGATGTAGGACACAGTAACATTTGCAGCCTCCATGTACAATTCTATGCCAGTAACAAGTGGTATTCACCTGCACTCAGTCCTGGGACCACTCCTGTTTGGCATATAGCTTTCTTAGGTACAAGCAAACACAGTAGGGATATGTCTGCCCACGTTTGATGAAAATGCATACTGTGGGCTAAACTTTATTCTCCAGATGACACACACATCTTCCAAAGGGGTATCATAGAGACAGATACCTGGTGTCAAACTCATACTGTAAAGCTATAAGCCAAAGAAAGCATAGTTATCCACTTTTAGAAAACAAAGTACTCCCAGAGTACCACATAGGTAGTAGCCCCCAAAATGTGGAACAGTTACTAATGTATACCTAGAGCCATGTGTTTAGTCATCTCTCCTTTGATAATCACATTACCAAAGGGTTTTGGAAATCCCTCTGTGGAGCACATAAGCAATAAAGGGTTTGCATGCAGATCCGCAGAGGTTGTTGCACACCTATAATGATTAGTAATCTTTGCCAGCCTTTGCTTGCTTTGGAACAGGATTCAAATATACCTCAAGCATAAACCCTCACTCACACTCTTCAGTAGAAACTGTGATGAGTGGATGTGAAACAGAAGACGTAGCCCAGGGATCATTGCAGTGGCTATGCTTGTCACGAGCATACAGAAGTGACCTAAGGTCTGGAAAGCGCCAGCACGCTCTGGCAAAAATAACAGATGCTTTCATGGAGAAAGCAGAGTACCCACCTATGAAATAATTTAGGTCACATGTATGTATATGGCTTTGCCCCACAGCTACCTTACATGTGTAATGCACATACAGTTGTCATTGTGATATGTCATACACTAGAAAAATCAAAAAACACTCCATAATGACCAACAGTGCCACACACCTGGAACACACACAGTCAGCAAATGCAAAATTCAAACTCCTTCCTAACTACATTATGATACTACAGCAGTACACATTTACACAACGCGCTATACACATTATTAGGATTTTACCTTTCCACAGGCATATTTGTAGGATGGTGACATCATCAGACTTGACAAAGATGAGCATACCACTTTTAAGGGGTGTCCAAAAAGTTTGCTCTTCCGAGGAACACACACACACTCACAGCTGGCAAGTGCAGGAATCATACCCCTACCTAACTATATTATGATACTACAGCAGTATGCATTTACACGACGCACTACACACATTACTGGGCTTTCACCCTTCCACAGGTATATTTGTAGGATGGTGACATCATCAGACTTGACAAAGATGAGTATACCACTTTTAAGGGGTGTGAGTAGTCTCCAAAAAGGTTTTCCCTCCCAGGAGGACACACACACACAGTTGACAAGTGCATGAATCAAACCCCTACCTAATTATATTATGATACTACAGCAGCACACATTTACATGATGCACTATACACATTTCTGGGATTTCATCTTTCCACAGGTATATTTGTAGGAGGGTGATATCATCAGACTTGACAAAGATGAGTATAACACTTTTAAGGGGTGTGAGTAGTCTCCAAAAAGGTTGCACTTCCCCTGGAGACACACACACTTACACAACTGGCAAGAGCAGGAATCAAACCCCTACCTAACTACATTATGATAATGCAACAGTACGCATTTATATGACACACTATACACATAATTGGGATTGCACCTTTCCACAGGTATATTTGTAGGATGGTGACATCATCAGACTTGACAAAGATGACTATACCACTTTTAAGGGGTGTGAGTAGTCTCCAAAAAGGTTGCTCTGTCCCCAGGGAGAGACAGACACACACACACACACACACACACACAGTTGGCAAGTGCCGGTTTCTTAATCCAAACTAAGTACGTCTTTACACTTCAGCAAGCAATATGGAGTTACCGGGTGCAATACAGACATTACTTGCTGACAGTTTGCCCAAAGTTTTTTTTTCACATTTGCTAACCTCAGCAGGCTTATCATACTAGGTTTATTGTGAGTGTATTGTATGCATAGGCCATGACCATATCATATATGGGTTGATGCATCACATGCTGGTACACACAGGGTCAAACTGGTGGCTAAGCTCTGTCAACCAAATACTGGACAAAACAGTCAAGAGGAGTAGGGTCATACAACCACAACACCAACAGTCTCACATAGACCTACAATATAAGCACCAGCAAAACACACACATAAATACACATTACCATACTCGGAGAATATAAATATTAATCTGAAAAAGAGACAGTATCCTCCTAAGCAGACAAGCAAGCAACATGCACCTCCAAGCACAAGCCAGAAAACACATAATACACCAAAGCAGTGTGCCTCACAACAGGCCCTAAGGCAAAACAACATACCCAACACACTAGTAATAGGTGACTCCATAGTCAGGCACACAGATGTTCCAGTCACTCGGCTGGACAAGGGGAAGATTACTGTCAGTTGTCTGTCAGGTGTTATGATCCACCACATAACAAAAGCACTTACATCACTCCAGAACAGGTACATATATGACGTGTTCTTTGTACATGTCAGTGTGAATGATTTGAGACATACCTCCCAGGACAACATGACAAGAAATATATAGTAGCTCTATGATCATGTAGCCCAGGCTGGTATGACCCTGACCTTGAGTAGCATCTTACCTTTACCTACATGATACTGCAATATAACAGAAAGATGATAAACATCAACAATTGGCTGAGCTTCTGGTGTCATTTAAAGGGGATCCATTCTCTGTCTGCCTGTGATGACATGATAGACAAGCCTCGTTGCTTCGCTACAGATGGTTTGCACCTGTCACTCCTATACTTCTGAATACTGGCCAAGGCTCTTGCTGTCCCCATATTACCTTTTTAAGCAAGGCTCAAAGGTTCATAAGTTCATAGGTTCATAGGTAGGTACTAGGCTATTAGCCCTGGGGCCTATATAAGCCCAGCCAAAAAGGTACCCTGGCATTTGCCACCCAAGAAATTTGTTTTCCTGTGCCACTGTCGAGCAGAGACACAGAAGTGATCCTCGGGGTGAATTTCCTATTTCCCATCCAGTCATCAAGATTTTTCTTGAAGAGTGCTAATGAGGAGCTTTGTTTGATATAGATAGATAGTTTATTCTGGAGTATGGAAAGTCTCTGGGACAGGAATCTATCCCTCCGGCATGTACTGTTTATTGTGGTGACAAGGTTTAGGTCCCTAGAGCGTGTAGCTTGGAAGGATTGGGATTTCTTTAAGTGGAGAATGTCCAACAGCTCTGGGTTTGACATAGCTTTGTATGTTAGGCAGAGATCACCTCTGAATAGACGATATGCGACGGAGTAAAGCTGGAGTTTTTTGAGACGGTCTGTGTAGGGCATGTGTTTGAGGCTGGTAATCCTTTTTTTGAGGTATTTCTGTAGCCTTTCCAGTTGTTGTAGATGTCTTGTGAGGTACATACCAAAAGGGGCATTGTACTCTATAATGGATCTAATGAGTGATGAGTAGAGGGGAAAATTACCTCTTTTTTTCTCCACGAGAAACCTTTTGTGTTGAGGTGTGCCACGTAGAAGGATTTCCTGACTACTGTGGTGATGTGATTATCAAAGGAGAGACTACTGTCCACCTGTGTCCCAAGGTCTCTTATCACACTTTCAGTGTTAAGTATACTACAGCCTATGTTGTAGTTCATGGGTACAGAGTTTTTACCAAAGGGGATGGCAATGCACTTTTTGGCATTGACCTTGAGGCCATGGCTTTGACACCAGGCATCTGTCTCAGTGAGGCCCACATTGTTAGCAGTTTCGATTATGGCTCCTAGTTTGCAGTCATCTGCAAACTTCATTAGCCAAAGACCTTCTGTGTTAGCCTGTACTTCAGGGAAGTAGATACCAAACAAGACAGGACCCAGGACTGAACCCTATGGTACTCCACTTGTCACTGGTCTGAAGTCGGATTTGGAGTCTGCTACTTTCACAGTGTGGGTTCTGCCAGTGAGTCAGTTGGCAACCCATCTTGTGATACAAGGATTTATACCTATTTAATGAGTTTATCTATAATTCCAGAGTGGGGGATGGTGTTGAAAGCCTTGGCAAGATCTAGATAGGCTGTGTGAACTACTTTACCCTTGTCTACGGCTTTGGTGACTGCTTCAAAGAAGTCTATCAGGTTTAGGAGGCATGATCTGCATTTTACAAACCCAAACTGGTTGGGGTCCAGAGTTTGTATATTACCAATGTCTTTGTTTATAAGTTTCATGATGATACGTTCCATGGCCTTGCAGACCAGGCTCATCAGGCTAATGGGGTGCTAGTTCCTGGGGTCTGTGGTGGCTCCCCCCTTGCGTAGTGGGATAACTGTCATTGTGTGCCATTCAGCAGGCACAAAGCCTGAGGTGAGGCTATGATTGAACATGGTACTTAGGTGTGGTGTCAGTTCATTCTGTAGTTCATGTAGAATGCAGCCTGAGATGTTGTCTGGTCCCATGGATGCTGTGTTCCTGGCTTTGGAGAGTGTGGTTTTTACCTGTGCAGTCATAATTACAGGAACTTTGCATTCTTCTGGTATAGAGATGGGCTCGTTAATAGGTGAGAGGGGGGTAAAGTTAGCACTGAACCTATATGCCAGGATGTTGGCAATATCAGTTGGGTCTGTATATTTAGTGCCATTGTGCTGTAACTCAGAGCAGATCTGAGTGTTGCCATTGAGATTCTTGACATAGCTATAGAATGCTTTGTGGTTGTCTTTAGAATCAGTGGAAATTTTATTTTCGTAACTAGCTTTGGAGGATTTTATCAGGGATAGCAGCTTCTTACTGAGGCTGACCAGGGAGCTCCTCCACTCATGGGATTTTACTCTCTATTGCAACAGTTTCTTCCTTCTGTTGTACAGTTTGTTTATGGCAGGGGGACCACCAGATTGGCTTCATTTTTTGGAGGATAGCGTCTTGGTTCTGTTTGGGATAACACGATCCATGCATTCATGTAAGTGCTTATAAAATGCAATTGTGTAGGATTCAGTAGTCGTAACTGTATTGTCCATCTGCATGGGTGTCATGAAGTTCACCACTTCTGTCTTAAGAAGCATGAAGTTGGCTTTGGAGAAATTTTTTAACATGGTTTCCTTAATGGGGGGGTGGGAGCAGAATGTGGATATGTACGGTAATTAGCTTATGATTTGATCAGACCAATGAGGCATTGACTTCAGGTGTGGAACTCAGGGCAAACCAAACCCCATAACCAACATAAATAACCACAAAGTGAGCTAAATGCTACTCATTGCCAGATGTCTCAGCCTCCAGATGCACACACTCAAGGCACTTCTCAGTATGGAGAATATTGATATCTGTGCAGTAAAAGAAACCTAGTTCAAGGCTCCAGAGAGCACACCAGCACTACCAGGATACTACTCATTCCATACCTTCCAGCATCAGAACCTGGATCATAGCACATAGGGTGGGGATGTATCCATATTCATCAAGGATACCTACACCTCTATCTACATCCTCTCTACAGGATATGTACCCATAGAATGTTGCACAGCAATGTTCTTTCCACTCCACAGGGGTGGGGCCACAAAAGACCCTTGGCATTCATGCTCTATGAGCCTGATGAGTTTGATCTGCAAGGCAATGGAGCCAATCATAATGGATCAACAATAAAGACACTGGGAACCTTCACACAGTTGAGCACACCCAGTGTGGCTTTGTCAAATGCAGATCACGCCTCCTGACCTGGGTGGATTTCTTTGAGACAGTTACCCAGGCTACAGATGAT
This sequence comes from Protopterus annectens, assembly GCF_019279795.1. Taxonomy (NCBI): domain Eukaryota; kingdom Metazoa; phylum Chordata; order Ceratodontiformes; family Protopteridae; genus Protopterus; species Protopterus annectens. Next base: position 1,437,181,632 of record NC_056725.1, read on the forward strand.
TGAAAGGAGCTCCACACAGCCTACCACTACCTCGCTAAGGCCTTTGACACCATTCCCCAGTCAGGTATCATAGATGAACTCACCAACCTGGGCATAAATCCATACATCACAAGATGGATTGCGAACTGGCTCACAGATAGATCCCACAAATTAAGAGTTGCCGGCTACATGTCAGACTCTAAACCGGTAACAACTGGTGTCCCCCAGGGTTCAGTCCTGGGGCCCCTCCTGTTTGGTATAGACTTCTCAAAAGTACATGCCTACACAGGAGGGTTGTGGTTGACTAAGTTTGCTGGGAACTGTAAAGTGTTTGCCATAATAGATTCCCTGGATGACACAAATATTCTCCAGAAGGACTCTTTGAGACAGATGTGTGGTGTCAGAATCATGGTCTCAAGTTCAATGCGAAAGAATGCATAGTAATCCCCTTTGGGGAAAACAAAGTACCCACAAACTACCACATAGGTGTTACCCCCTAAAAACGGACAAGGTAATAACGGCTCTGGGGACACAAGTAAATAGTCATCTTTCCTTTCACAACCATGTTGCTAAAGTGATTAGGAAATGTAAAACTAAATATGTTCTCCGTTGCATACCGCCTACTCAGAGGCACACTCTGCCTAACATACAGAGCCATGTCGAACACATAACTGTTGAACATGCTCCATCTAAGGATAACAAAATTGAGTTGCACTACACACTCCAGGGATATGAACCTCATCACAACAATGAATACAACATGCTGGTGGGATAGACTACCATCCCAGACACTTGCCTTACTGTGGAACAGAGTCCCACTGTACATCAGACAGAGCCCCTCACCGACACTCTTCAATAGGAACCTTGATGCGTGGATGGGAAACAGACAATTCACACCAGGCATCACATCAGCAGCCCCACTAGAAAGGGGCGTAGGGTACTAACTATTAGAACTAGGGCTTAGGAGACTAACCAATGGGGTGGTGAAAGCTGCACAACTTGCCTAGGCTAATATATGCCTTCGTGAAGATAGTCTACTACATACCTATGAACCTATGTGACAGGTACATGTCTACAGATAGTAGATGTGTACTTCATTGTACAGTCATGTTGTACAGCAGGCACATGCACCACATACACTGTAATGCTTACAGATACTGGTGGCTATTATGTACAGTGGGTGAGATGTGCACCTCATGTCTTTTGTGCCATTGGGATGTGTGCTGGGTGGGACAGTCCTGGATGGCTCCCTGTCATGATCACCATCTTACACACATCTCTGCCCATCCATCTTTGGCTTATTATACTGTGTTCTCCTTACATATATATAGGTACATAGGTAGGTAATAGGCTATCTGCCTGAAGGCATATATTAGTATGGCCGTAGTGTGCAGCTATCACAACACATGGGGTTAGTTCCCTATGCCTCTGTGTAGTAGAGCTGATGAAGTGATCCATGGTGTGACAGTTCAGTTTCACATACACTCATCAAGGCTCCTCTGGAAGAGTGTCAGTGAGGGACTCAGCTTAATGTAGGTTGGGAGCCTGTTCCAAAGCAAGGGAAGTCTGTGAGTTAGTAATGTATCCCTCCAACATGTTCTATTTATTGTTGTGATGATTATATCCCTAGAGCATGTGGCACAGTGAGCTTGGGTTTACTTCAGATAGAGCATGTACATCAGTTCTGCATTGAACATAGACCTGTCTGTTGGTCAGAGATCGCCTGAGTAGACAGTATGCAACAGAGTACGGATTGAGTTACTTCAGTCTTGTTGCATGGGGCAAATGTTTGAGGCCAGTAATCCTCTTGTTGAGGTACTTCAGTAGTCTTTCCAGCTGCTGAAGGTGCCTAGTCAGATTCACCGCATGTGTGCTGTGGTACCCTGTGATGGGCCTGATGACCGATGAGTAGAGGGAACCTCCTTTGACCTACATGCAAAGACTTTGGCAATTTGTGGGAACACATAGCATGATTTTCTAACCACTTTGTGAATGTGTTTCTGGAAGTACAGATGACTATCCACATGTGTCCATAGATCCCTTATTATTACCTCCATATTTAGGGTGTTGGCACCTATGTGGTATTTGCATGATTATAGCTCAAGGCTATCATTTTGACACCACATCTGTCTGTCTGAGACCCTTTTTAAGGATGTCTCTGTTGTCCCAAACATTGATTATGACAACCTTTTTTGCAGTCATCCATTAACTTTGCTAACCATAGCCCTTGTGTGTTTGACTGTATTTCTGAAAAGTATAAACCAGACAGGAGGGGTCCCAGGACTGAGCCATGGGGGACAGCAGTTGTTACCAGCTTACAGTCCAACAGGGAGACCACAATTCTTACCTTGTGGGATCTATCTGTGCCCCAGCTGGCAATCCATCAGATGACATACTTGTTTATGCACAGGTTGTTGACATGTGTGTCGGTACTTTGTTTTCCCCAAACCAAAATGGGTAGGGTTGGGTGTTTGTAGGCTCCCAATAGCTCTGTTTATGAGTTCCATAATGATGGACTCCATGGCCTTGCAGATCAGGCTTATTAGGCTAATAAGACAATAGTTTCCATGGTCTGTTGTGCACCATCACTTGTAGAGTGTGCCAAACGTTGATGTAACCCATTCAACTGTTTCATATCAAGAGACTGTTCAGGTGCAGGGTCTGTTTGTTTTGGAGTTCACATATTACACAGCCAGGGACACCATGTCATCCCATAGACACCATGTTTTTAGGTTTGGATAGAGCTGTTTAACCATTGTATATGTGATTTCAAGCTTTTCACAATCTCCAGGTATGGTAATGGGCACTTTTGTCAGTGAGAGGGGGGTAAATATGTATGAAACTGTCTGACAAGATGTTGGCAATGTCAGTCATGTACATGTATTCATTTACACTTTGCACTGACTCAGAACATATATGAGTTTACATTGATATTTATGACATAGCTAAAGAAAGCTTCATGGTTCTCCATTGACTCTTTGTCAATATTTTTGCCAGAACATGGCTTGGATAATGTTAGGAGTGCTCATTGTTTCTTGATGATACTGATCGGAGATTTATTGATCTTCTTTGGATTTTCACTTTCTTTGAACAACTTAAGTACTTGTATTACATAGTTTGATTATGACAGGGGTCTAATATATTATATGGGTCTGTTTTCATATCACTGTGTGCGCAAGGCAGGATTGGTGAATAGTTACATGTGTCTGGAGTAAGAATTGCAACTGCCAGATATGTGTGGCCCACTTTTGTACTCAGACATGGCCTAAGTGTGTGAGCATGCTCAGTATGACCTTTCAGTATGTTGTTGAATGAAATTTGCTTTGTTTGTTTAAGTGTGTGAGCATGCCCACTATGGGCATATATATACTATATATGTGTGTGAAAATTCAAGTTGGTTTTTACTTCAGGGCTCACCTTTGTGTTGTACATCGACAGGAAGCACGCTGTGCCTGCAGGGCTTCCATGAGTCAATTTGCATAGACTTATCAACATTTCTACATACAGGGGGACAGCTATTATTTGTACATTTCTACCCGGGGGGGCACACCTGATTATTAGTTTGGGTGTACGTAGGATGAGGGATACACCTGACACTTATACACATTTGCTAGGCCTGCACTGCTATGTCAGGTACTCCATTTCAGTCTGTACTGTTGCCTATCATACTGGCTTGAGGCATACCACTGTACTACAGACCTTAGCTTCCAATTACACGCATATTAATTTGTGACTTCATAGCCTACCCAAACCACATCACACTGCCTGGCCTGCTGTTATCTTTCTGCATAGGCCTGGGGGGAGGTTACTCATATGCCAATTCAGAGGGCAGGATACAGCATTTGTTTGTGTTTGCGTTTGTCTACAATTGTTCTGCTGGCTGTGACTGTTAGGTATATGACCCCTCCAACTGGTATGTGTGAGTGACTTAAGTTGTGTCTGTGCCAGTGAAATGCTGTCATAGCTTAGTGGTTCAGTACTGTGACTACAGTGCACAGTTTCCTGCATTCGAGCCCTGTCAATGCTTTTTATTTTCCTGCTGGGCAGACCTGACTGATTAAGGAACAGTAAAGCAGGTGTGAGTGTGTTTACCCGACTTTGCTCGACTTTGCCCAACTTTGCCCAACATTGCCCAATGTTGTCCGACGTTGCGCTGGTTAGCGCAGTGCACAGCCACGCGCAATTGAATTTAAATATGCTCAGTACTGGTAAAATGTGCTTAGCGGTGCTTTATATTGCTTAAAATAAGGCACTCATGCCTCAGGTGGTGCTGCAGGGCTGTCTATGTCAGATGCACATAGTACACTCCCTATACATGTTTGAAAACAGGTAGTGTCAAGTTAGGTATCCCTTTTACTGTATGTGTGAGTCAAAGAGAGGTGTCATTTCCAGGGTTCCTACTGAGTCAGTGTATGTGCTATGCGTTGCCTCTTTGCCAAGGCCAAGGCATACTGAGCATGCCTCCTTCTGCCTACTGGGTCAGGCTCAGGTTGTTCCTCCTCTGAGTCACACTGTGCCTGTGCAGGCCTCGGCAATGGTGGGGGGCTGTTTGGCCCTGCCCCATGCTGTTTCTGCTGCAGCTATTTCCGCAGGATCATATTGTGTAGCATGGCACATACCATAACAATTTGGGTACATGTAGTTGGTGAGTACTGCAAGGCTCCACCAGATGTGTCCAGGCACCGGAACCGCGACTTGAGCATCCCAAACACACACTCAATTATGTTTCATGTTTGTGCATGTGCCTCATTATGGAGTTCTTGTTCAGATGTGTGTGCATTTCTGATGGGTGTCATCAGCCACGGCTCCAGTGCTTATCGAGCATCCCCCACTAGGTGACCATCAGTGATGTCCCCACTGGCAAATCTTTGGTACAGCTGCATCAGATGCCAGATGTGGGAATAATGATAGCTTCCAGGGCAGCCAGCACACACATTCATTATTATGTCCTGGGCATCACACATGACCTGGCAGTTGATGGAGGGGAAGCCCTTGCGGTTGATGTAGACCCTACCCCGCTCACCGGGTGGTGCTTTGATGCATATGTGCATGCAGTCTATTGCACCCACTACCTCAGGATATTCTGCTATTTGGTGGAAGAGAGCATATAGCTGGCCAATGCCTCATGGGAATTGGGGAAATATATGTGGTCACCGACATGTGCTGACATGGCATCTAGGAACTGGTGGAGTACCCTGGATGCTGATGCCTGTGAAATCCCCATCATATCACCAGTTGGTCTTTGGAATGTACCTGTAGCTAGTATTCTTAGGCCAACACATACCTTAGTATCCACAGGGATGGGTTCCCCTCTGTTGGTTCTGTGTGTGAGGCGTGGCCGGCACAGCTCAACAATTTGCTGTAGGAGGTCTCTGTCCACCCTATAGCGATCCACTATCTCCAGCTCATGTAGCCCCTGGTAGGTTACCCTGGGTCTGTACACTCTTCTCCAGCTCCTCACTGTGGGTTGCTCAGCAGCATTCACAACATCACCACCCTAAGCACCTTGCACATGTTGGTTTATGATAGCAAGAGCAGCCCCTAACATTTTGTCTGACTTAAGCTTTTTAAGCTTTCCCTCTTTGTATACTGCAGTGTTACAGAGTTCTTGGGAAAAAAAATGGGGGAATGCTATTTGCAGAGTTTAAAGTGCTGAGCTGGGCTGGGCTAGTCTGCTGCCTGTGTAATTGGCTGATTCTGATATATTTCACCTGGCTGCTCTGCTAGTTCTCCTTTTCCTACTACTTCTTTTCCTTCCTTTTGCCTTTCTGTTTCCGCCCAGGGGGAAGCGCCGTGCAAACAAGCACAAACACGTGCACACATGCGCACATACTGTGTGCATGTTTGCAAGGAGTTTCCTATCTTTTAACATTGTGCACCTTTGGTTTGAGGTTTTCAAATAGGGCAACTATAGGCATGCCTCTTGTAATCCTGAGCAACTCAAAGCAAACATAAGCCACTGTGCTCCAATTAGCTTACAGCCTGTCTGACACACCCCCTCAGGATGTCACCTATATTCTACTCTACTACTCACCTACTCCTACTCTTACACTCTTGGGACATGGCTCACATGCTGGGGGAAAATTGAGATTCACTATCCTTATCCTCATTTGCATAGGATTGCCTACTAATGCATGGTTACATCTCTCACACTGAGCTTCCCCCCCTTAGCAACCACTACTCAGTGGCCATGTTGTCTTCAGCCTGCCATTCACCTGCATGGCAGAATAAGCTTTTTAGTGAAAATGCCTATTTTTGGCTTTTTTTAAATTATTTTCTTGTTTTTATAAGCGCCGCACGTTTGCGCGGTGCTGCGCTATGCTTAAACATCGGAGATCGGGGGGAAAAAGTAAAATTTTTATATTTTTAAGCATTTAGAAATGCAAATGGCCTTATATTTGGCCATTGGCATGCTTCTTCAACTGTATGCATCTTTTATTTGGAAATGTCATAGCTCCGTTTAGCTATTTGCAGAACTGTACTCCGTTACCAATGGGTTACATTTCTGCAGCTAACACTAATCTTCTACGACAGATTAGTGTTTCCTGGATTGCAAATTTACCTCATTTGCATGGCTTTCACCAGCAAATTAGGTAATTTGCATACCATGACACTGTCCGTGCAAGAGTAGCTTTAGCAGCTCTGGTGCACACCCCTGCCAGCTGTACCTGGATCGCACGGCAGACATATTGCTGGCGTGAGCTCCTACACTCTTCTTGCACTCCATGCAAGCTTTCGTAAATCTGGCCCAATGTATTTTCTGAATATACAGTATTACTATTAACTCCAAAAAATACCAAGAGTTCCTACAAATTTGTGCTTGTTTTTCTAAAAAAATGTTTAGCTTATAATCCAAAAATTTAGCGCATACGTGATTGAGTTTCATCCATCAACAATAGGATTAAGGGGAGGATCATAAATGTCCTTATGTATTTTCGGTGCTGCCGAAATAGTAGGAATGGTGGGGGAAATCATATTCAAATAGCTGAATATGTCAATGTCTATCCTACCTCCCAAAAACATATTGTTGAGCATGACATTGATTCTTCTTTGTGCTATATTTAGCTCATTTGTGCTTACTTTTACACAAGTATCAATATTAAATATGGCATTGATTCTTGCATTATAATCAAATGCATCCATCACTACTAACTCCCTCCCTTATCCAGTTTCATTATTCTAATATTCTGTTGTTTTAGGAATGACAGTATCTGCTCTTCTTCATTAGTTAAATTAGTTTTGTTTTCATACTGCCTGTTCCTTTTACTCAATACATTCCTAATGTCCAATTCACATATTTTTTCATATAACGCCAAAACTGGATGGGGGGGGGGGGGTTGAACAGAACATGCTACTAATCCTTAGCACATCTTGCTAGAAGTTATTATCATCATTACCGGACAGTATTCTAAAATTCAATTTTCGTAAAAAAACATTTTTAAATCAATTAAGACATCAGCCATCTTTGTTTTTTGTGTTGGAACAAAGGTTAAACCTTTGCTCAACAAATTAACCATGGTCTCATCAATACTAGTATCAGAAGAATTATACACCTTGAAGTCTTGGGCCATATTAAATACTATATTAGGCTTCTCATTAAAAATATTGTTGCCTTGTACCTGTACATTTAATCCATCATTATTACAGCAAATAGTGTATATACCATCATCTGCTTTGTAAATACCTGAAAATTCATCATTATTGCTAATAATATTATGAAAAACATCAGTCATATAATTATTCTGCAAAACATTGTCCACCATGGTGACATTACTTTCATTATGTTCAGTATTCATGGTTACCGATTGTAATCTCTGAACCTGGCTCACCCCTGGTAACCCCCCTGCCTCTTTGATTTCTTCTGGATGGAGTGTAAAAATTTTGGTTGCCAGACCAATTAGAGTTGTTATTATTGTTCCTGTTATAGGGCGGCCATGGTGGTGCAGCGGTTAGTGCTGTCAACTCACAGCAAGAGGTTTTCCGGTTTGATCCTCGGCTGGGGTGCCTTCTGTGTGGAGTCTGCATGTCCTCCCTGTGCTTGCATGGGTTTCCTCCAGGTGCTCTAGTTTCCTCCCACATCCCAAAGACATGCTGTAGATGGATTGCAAGCACAGTCTGCATGTCCTCCCTGTGGTCACGTGGGTTTCCTCCGGGTGCTCTGGTTTCCTCCGGGTGCTCTGGTTTCCTTCCACATCCCAAAGACATGCTGTAGGTGGATTGGACACTCTAAATTGGCTCTAGGTGTGAGTGCATGTGTGTGTGCCTTCCATAGAAGGTTGGGCACCGGGTTGGCAATTTGACACTGTAAAACTCTACTGCCAACCATGAGCGGACAGGTGATTCGCTGTGGTGACCCCTAACCGGGAAAAGCCAAAAGAAGAAGAATAATTATTGTTCCTGTTATGAATCCTTTCTGATCTTCTTAAAGGAGGATCATTTTGGTCATTAACAATCAAATTCTCCTCTTGCAAATCAAGTTGTGATTGAGTATTACTTTGAACTGATTGTCCTGCTTGCTGTTCCTCATTATTAATGTCTGTGCCAATTTCCGTAGCATAGCCAACCCTTGGTGGTTTGGGATAAGCATGACCATGATTATATTGCTTTTTATCACAATCTAACTTCTTCAATTTCCTTTGCTTTAATTCAATTGACATTTTTCTGTACTTGTTTATATATGCTGATGCTCATATTTATATCTCTCATACTTATTATTTGCTTGCAGTTCATTTTCAAGCTTGTTACATTCATCAATGATAAATTCATCAAGCAGTGCATCAATTTCCATCTGATTATATTTTATGAACAGTTCTAGAAATTCAAACACATGTCAGTCAAACATTATTATCAGTTCATTATATAAGGCAGAATTGTTTATCAATCCAGCAGGATAGCGCTATACCCGTAAGCCTTTTGGCACTACCTTACTTCTTATACAGTCCAAAAGATAAACATTCTCCAACTATAGTTTCTTAAGTTTAGAAAGCTTGTTGTCAAACTGATTAAGTAATGTTCTAATAACATCTCCACCTTGTAATATATTGTGCACATTATGTGCTGATTGTTCTTTATTAATCAACCATTCATTTAACGGTGGTGGTGTCCAAGCGATTATGTATAAAGTTATGCTTTACATTAGTCACATTTTCATTTTGTGTACTAAGAATATTATGCATTTGTATTGCTAGTATGATGGATGTAGTAAGTTTTTCATTTAATCTATGAATATGTGTGTGTGTGTGTGTGTGTGTGTGTGTGTGTGTGTGTGTGTGTGTGTGTGTGTGTGTGTGTGTATATATATATATATATATATATATATATATATATACACACACACACACACACACACATACATATTTATATATAAAAAAATGATTCATTGACTGCGATATAATTATTCATGGAGCATGTTTGCTTAGATGATTGGATATTATATCAGTATTTTAGTAACAAGTTTTTATATGAGTCATATGTTTTTAAAAACAAAGCAATAAATATGTCACTTCCTGTTTGAAAAGGAAATGATGGTATTTTAAGTGTATAAGAAGGAAGGTTTTAGTTGTTGTTTGTTGTCTGATGAAGTTTGCTATTTGAGACAAATGAAAAGCACCTAACAGTAAATAAACAAGCCGCTCTGTATCCATCACTGTTATTTATTTGGTTTATGTACTTCCATTATGTTATAGTCAGAATTCTCTGCGTCGAGCTGTTCCATTGTATTTTTGGGCAATCTGGATAAGGTATCAGCCAGATAAAGAAGTTTGCCTTTTGTACAGACCAGTTTGAAGTTGCACTTTTGCAATGTGAGCTTCATTTTTTGTAACCTTGCTGGAGATGAATGCATAGGCTTCTTTAGAATAGTAACTGGAGGTTGGTGATTACTTTCAATCTGAATAGCTCAATCATAGATATAATCATGAAACTTTGAACATGGACATACTATTGCCCAAAGTTTATTTTTTTATTATTTAGTTTACATTTGTTGACTGGGTATGTCCGACTGAGCTTAAGTATCCCTTTTTCAGAGGAGACTCTGGCAGAAAACCTCTACATGTTCTACAGATTATCATTTACAAAAATAAGTAAACAATCAACAACTGATTTGCAGAAAATATTCAAAGCAACATATACTTGAAAAACAGAGATTTACTACAGTAACCTAATCATTATGTTTGTCAGATTTAGAATCCTACATCATTCAAAAGGACTAACAATAGTTTTGTCACCAGATGTAAAATCTTACATTATGCAGATAAGAATTATGTAATGTTCTTAGATAGAGAAGTTAATGTCAGACCAGGTCTAGAAAGTTAGAGAAAGTTGCATAAGTTGGGAGCAGATAGAGATGTGCAGTTAGGGTTGATAAGCTGTTTAATGGGGTGGGTACAGAGGCAGATCCATTGGCTTAACAGGTATTGTTTAGGGGCTAGCTTGAATTGACCAAGTTATTTGAGTGACCTGATCTCTAGTGGGAGTTTGTTCCAGGCCTTGGAAGGATTATAGCTATAGAGAATACATCCTATCTTAGTTTTAGGTTTGTGGATTTGTAGCAGATCTAGGTTAGGGCTCTGGAGGAATCTAGCAGGTGAATAGTGGGAGATGACAGATGACAGGGTAGGGCAGTAAGAAGGCTGATAAAGGATAGAGTGGATGATCTGGAGTTGAGGGAGAAGAAGCCAGTGAGGTAGTTCAAGCCAGTTAAGGTATTTGAGTGAGAGACAGTGATGTGACTTGTAAGCTTGATTGGCTGCAAATTTGACTATCTTGTTGTAGGTAGATTCAAGTTTGGCAAGGTGTGTGGAGTTGAGGCAAGTAAGAATTTGAGAGCCATATAATTGGGTAGGAGGTAGGCATAAAAGAGAGTTACTGTAGCTTCACTGGTGAGAAACTTTTTGTTGCGGTAGAGGAGCCCTAGTTTCTGATGAGTTTTCTTGATACAGTTTTTATTGTGTAGATCGAATTTATGTTGGTCATCAATGATGACATCAAGGAGTTTAGTGCTAGTTTCCACCTCAATGTGTGTGTTATTGAGGGACAGGATTGTGAAAGTGGATTTAATGTGGTTGTAGTTTATAAGAAGAAAAATGCAGTAGCTTATTTTTTTTTTTTGGGTTAAGGATAAGCTGGCTATCAGAGAGCCAGTTTTCTACTGAGTTAAATGAAGTCTGTGTTGTAGAGATGAGTTCGGAGGGAGAATCAGCAATAGTGATGACAGTAGAGTCATGAGGGTATTGGACCAGTGATGATTAAGGACAGGAAGAATAAAGAAGATTAGTGAAGATGTTGAAAAGTAGTGGACCAAGAATAGAACCCTGAGGGACACCCGTTTTAACTGGGAGAGGAGGGGAGAGTGCAGATTGCCACTTCAGTGCTTGAAATCTGTCAGTAAGGTAGCTGGAAAACAATGCAACAATAGCAGGGGAGAAGTTAAGGTTGGTTAGTCTGTGCAGAAGGAGAGGGTGAGAGACAGTGTCAAAAGCTTTAGAGAGACGTAAGAATAGGCAGAAGACAAGTTTGTTGTTATCTCTGGCAAGGGCTATAGTACTAGGAAATGATAGTAGGGCAGTAGTATTAATATGCTTTGGTCTAAAGCCATGTTGAGTAGGTGTAAGCAGATTTTCAGAGAGTAGGTAGTGCATAACTTGTTTATGTATGCATTTTTCTAGAACTTTAGAGAGAGGAGAGATGATGGCAATTGGTCTAAAATTAGTGATGTCTGAGGAATTATCTCCTTTATGTATTGGTAGAGTGAAGAATTGTTTCTGTAAGGAAGGGACTTTGGACTGAAATGGAGCGGTTGATTAAGATATATACAGGAAGAGCAAGAGAGTCAGCAGCTAACTGAAGGAAAAGGGAAGGAATGTTGTTGGTAAAAGCTGAGCAAGGTTTGAGTTTAGAAAGTAGGGATTTGCTGTAGCTAGTGGGCACAGGTATGAGGGGAAAAGAATTTGATGAGAGTATAGTGGGATTTGATAGAGAGTGGTTTGAAATATCATTAAAGATAGAGAAGTTGGCACTCGGGTTAAATAGTTTGGATACAGAGTCAATGAAATATGTGTTGAAGTTGGAGGCAGTATCTTTGGGAGTCTAATCGAGGCAAGGATTGTGGGAGCAGGGGCCACCAGGATGTAGTATGTGGTTTAATGAGTTCCAACATTTTTTGGTGTTTGATTTCAAAGCTTCAATCTGAGCATATTGCATTTCTGTTTGGTTAAGGGTTATAGATGCATAGGCTACTGGTCTGCCTTCTTGAAGAATAACTGCTCCAGTACCAAATTTTGAAGCATCACAGGAAAGAGTGACTGATTTATTGCCATCATAGTATCTTAATGTAGGTGGGGTGGCAACTTTCTGCTTAAGGTCTTCAAATGCTTTTTGGTGCTGTTCCAACCAAGACTATGTAACATTTTTGTGCATCAGCTCTCTCAAAGGTGCTGTCAACTCACTGAAGTCTGGTATAAACTTGCCTAAATAGTTGACCATACCAAGAAAATGTTGTTGTTTGAACTTTATCTGGTTCTGACATCTTAGGAATAACTGGTTGTTTGGATGGGTCTGGTCTCAAGCCAGTGCTGGTAAATAAATGACCTACATATGTAACTTCTGGTAGTCTGAATTTTCACTTTAAAAGATTGAGCTTTAAGTTCACTTCATGTGCTCTGTCTAGAACTCTCTTAAGATTTCTGTCATGCTGTGCTTCACCATTGCCTCCAACCAATAAATCATCTTCTATTATGGCATAAGGATAACCTGAAAAAACTTTGCTCCATTGCATGCTGGAAGACTTCACTTGCAGAATTTATTCCAAATGGCACACTTAGCAATCTATATCTGCCAAATGGGGTACTGAAAGTAGTCAGTAATGAGTATTTTCAATCAAGCAACACTTGCCAAAATGAACTTTTTGCATCCAAGATAGAAAAAACAGTGGCATTCAGTATTAGGGCTGAAACTTCCTCGACTGTACGCTTTGGATGATGTGGTCTCTTTAATGCTTTATTCAAATCTCTTGGGTCAATACATTTCTGATTTCATCTGAGCCTTTTTTGTGGGCTGCTACCACAGATGACACCAATTCAGTTGGTTCTGTAACTGGACAAATTAGACCTTGCTGCACCATTTTATCCAGTTGAGCTTTCACTTTATCCTGCATAGCTATCAGAACTTTTCTTGCTAGTCTGACTACTGGGCTGACCTCTGGGTCTAACTTCATAGAATACACAAATGGAAGTTTGCCCAACTTTTCATCAAAAACATCAGCATACTCTGAGAAAATGGCTTCAGAAAAATTGGAACTAGGATATGTGCTTATATGATGAACTTCTTTGGTAAAAGAAAGCAGATTCATTCTCAAACTATCTCTGAGACCCAGTAATGACTGCACAAGTCTTCGGACTACATGGAATAACAAAATCAAGACCACTGGTTCAGACCCAAAAGTATTTTATTCTCTAGTGCCCCGGTACAAAACCTTCTAGGAGTTACAAAATTCAGCTAAAAATGTGCTACATTTTATACAAAAAAAAACAAACTTAATCAATCAATAATGCAATCAAAAATTAAATAAAATACTTCCAGTTAACCTTTCCATTCAGTCCCACAGGTACCAAAGCATCATATTTAAGAACAAAGACAGACTCTTTGTATAACAATTTTTCTTTCAAAAGAATTTCATCATCATTTTAAACATGTACTTGCTCTAAAATACAACCTCAGAGCATAGAAAAATCACTGCCATGTACATCTCTAAAATGACATGCCAAAATCCTGTCTTCCTTTTGATTTTTTATGTCCCTGATATGTTCCATTAACCTCACTTTATAACTTCTTTTTGTTTCAGCAATATAAAGGAAATCACACGGGCATCTTAAGCTTAAGGTGAAAACAAGAATGAACAAATGCATTGTGTTAGCACATATAACATTCTAAGTGAAGAAGTTAGTAGTATTGTAAGATATTATTGCAATTTTCTTCACAAGGATAGGGATTTGAGTAAAATTTTAAGTAAGCACCTTATGCTGTCAATCAAATGGGGAAGAAGTTTAAAGGACATGTTTGTTCATGGAAATTTTGTCTTGCCAAAAAGTGTTTGTCCAACATCTATGAGCACTTATAAATGCAACAGTTGTTCTATTTGCAAATATATAACATGTTCCTTTGAATATGTGAATAAAATCAAATATGTACCAAGGGGATGTTTTTCATGTAACAGCAAAGGGGTTATCTATGCCTTAAGATGTCTGTGTGGTTTCTTTTATATTGGTGAAACAAAAAGAAGTTTTAAAATGAGGTTAATGGAATATATCAGGGACATAAAAAAAATAAAAGGAAGACAAGATTTTGGCATGTCATTTTAGAGATGTACATGATAGTGATTTTTCTATGCTCCAATGTTGTATTTTAGAACAAGTATTTGTTGAAAATGATGATGAAATTATTTTGAAAGAAAAATTGTTATACAAAGAGTCTGTCTTTATTGTTAAATATGATATTTTGGTCCCTGTGGGACTGAATGGAGTGGTTAATTGGAAGTATTTTATTTAATTGTTTGATTGCATTATTGATTGATTGAGTTTGTGTTTTTTGTATAAAAGGTAACACATTTTTAGCTGAATTTTGTAACTCCTGGAAGGCTTTGTACTGAGGCGCTAGAGAATAAAATACTTTTGGGTCTGAGCTAGTGGTCTTGATTTTCTTATTGCTGTTAGTTGTATGGACTACATGGAATAACAATCTGTAACAGATCCTAGCCACATAACATGAAAACACTAATGAGTCTTCACTTTGAATTTCTTCACCTCCATAAGAAACACATTTTGCACTACCCTTAGCAAATGTGTCTGCTGATAAAACATTACACTTTGAACCAGTGTCTACTTTGAGCTTGGTGGATTTACCATTGATTTGGACAGTACAAAACACTTGTCTCTTTGCAACAAATTCAGTGCATCAACCTTTTCACCAATTACTGATACACCATCTATGTAGAAATTAGAATTGCAGCTGTCTATATGATCAATTTGATTTTTTGAGTGACCTTTATAACTGTGTGAGGTTTACTTGATTTGCAAAAATTTTGAAAATGGTTCAAGTTTTTACACTTG
This sequence comes from Protopterus annectens, assembly GCF_019279795.1. Classification (NCBI taxonomy): domain Eukaryota; kingdom Metazoa; phylum Chordata; order Ceratodontiformes; family Protopteridae; genus Protopterus; species Protopterus annectens. The sequence goes on from NC_056725.1 coordinate 1,437,196,715, forward strand.
TAGCATTGTTGACTAAATTCTAAGCATTTTTTTTTCTCTTTTAGACTCATGATTGATACAACAATTGTAACAGTTAACAATAAATCTGGATTTGGGTTTTGCTGATTCACACTTGTACTGCACTGAACATGCTCCTACTTAGAACTTGCTGGAAAACTACATGGTTTCCTGGCAGAGCCTGCAGGGGCTGCAGCTGCCATGTGCTTAGGCCTGTTTTTGCTTGCCAGGTGTTGCATGCTGTCTACATTTGCTCTGGAACCTGCTGAAACCATGCTTTTATCACTTTCGAGCATACTTATGTGCCTTTCTGTAACTTCATGGATATGACAAATCTTAATAGCTTTACTCACCATTAAATTACTGTCACAAAGCAAAGTCTTTCTCACAGTAGCACTATTAATACCACATACAAGCCTGCCCTTTATCAACTCATCTTTTAAGTCACCAAACCTATAGATTTTAGCTTTGTTCCTCAGGTCAGTAATATAAGCTGCAAATGTTCTCCCTGTTTTTTGATCTCTTGTGTAAAACAAATGCCTCTCTAATGTAATATTTGTCTGGGGGTTACACATTTCTCTGAATTTACACTTCAAACACTTGGGGTCTTTCTTTTATTCAGTATGTACAACAATATGGCGATTTTCACCTTCTCCCTCATATACTGCTGGTGCATACACAAATGAATGCTCTCTTTCAATGGCCTCTGACATAGCTAGGTTTGGCAAAATGAATGCCCTGGTATATGTATCTCTGTCAGAATAAGCTGCTTGTGTAAAATATTGTACTCTTGTTCAAATACTCTCTAATTCTCTGCAATATTCTGATCAAATACAAAAGGTGTGGGTTTTTGAAATCTGCTTCCATTATTAACACATACCAGTGAAGGGTTTTGCAAATATGCATGAACACACACACACATACATTTGCCAAACATGTATGCCAATATTCATAACTATGCCCAATGGCACAACAAGCATCTGAATAACTGAACTTTATGAAATAAGCCTCTTGGGGACTGTAATATTCTTGAAATCACTGTACTGCAAAAGTCACCTCTTATCAGTGTAAGAAACATTTCAAAATAACTGCACTGTACAAATGAATTGGGCAGAAGAAACTCAGATTAAGAAACATTTCGAAATAACTGCACTTTGCGAATAAACAGTACACAGCACACTGAAACTTCCCCCAAATGGTGGTACTTTGCTAGATAATTCTTTACAGTGCAAGTAACACTCTGTAATGGTGGCATTTTGTAAATAGACACATCAGCACAAGAAACTGTTTGAAATGGCTGTACTTTGGCTGTACTTCACAAATTAGTTCTACTTTGCGCACAAATAAACTCTTATGAATAAATGCACAGTAATAAGCCTACACTGTAAGCACTTTTACACACTTTGAGATACTTTGAATAACTCTATTTATGCCCTGAATACAATACAAAATAGTAGTTATGCCAAAACACAGTACTTTGCCAAAAAACATGCAGTTGCCTTGATTTTTTTATGCTTAATGTGCCCTTTTTGCCCTCATTTAATCTAATTTCATGCCCATTGTACTTTTCTTGTGCTCGTTTTACTCTAAACATGCCTGTTTTGTTTTAACATTCTCATTTTGCCTTAATCATGCTTGTTTTGCAATTCTGAGGTAATTCCAAACTGCTTATGTGGTTTTCTGATAATCATTTTATCCAATATCTTAAGTTTAAACATTTCATTTAATTAATAAACCTTTTGTGCCTCTCGCTTGTTTAATAATGCGGTTTGTCCTTTGTAATGCTCCATTTTATCTTTTTTATAAAATAAATTGTTCGTGCAAGTTTTCATTACCTTTGGTTCTTTTCTACCCCTTTCTCATGCTCATTTCTCTTAATTTACCTTCACTGTTAACTTTGCACCTCATAGCTCTGGAAAGCAGTCTCTGGAATCCTGGTTCCGACACCATATTGCTCATCTAGTCAGGATGTAATAGACAAGTCTTTGTAGGTTCTGTTCAAGCAGCTTTATTATGTACAAACACATCAGGATTGAGGCTTAAAAACTTTAACTTAGATAAACTTATATATGAACTATAGGGTGGTAGTGTGGCCGAGCAGTCTAAGGTGCTGTATTCAGGTTACAGTCTCTCTGGAGACATGGGTTCAAATCCCACCACTGCCAATTTAGGAATGTGAACTGCTGTCAAGTGTTTTTAGCACCTACCTATGAACTTATCTTCATTAGCACTCTTCAAGAAAAATCTTGATGAGTGGATGGGAAATAGGAAATACACCCCGGGGTTCACTTATGTGTCTCTGCTCAACAGTGGCACAGGAAAATAACTTTCTTGGGTGACATAAGCCAGGGAACCTTGTTGGCTAGGCTTATGTAGGCCCTTGGGCCGATAGCCTAGTACCTACCTATGAACCTATGAACTAGCTATTACATTCATACATGCTCACTCTCTGGCTGCACTCTCAAAGTGGCACTGAAGCTAGTATGTGCTGGCTATTTGTATGCACATTCAGTCCTTGAAATGATTCTTAAAGATACAGCACACACGCTCTGTTCTACTTCTCCTTATTGCTAGACTTGTGTAAAGCTTTTGATACAGTTTGTCACAGCAAACCTCTACTTCCAAGGTTCTCATTAGGTCTGTCTCAGCCCACCCTTCTATGGTTCAAAAGCTACCTATCCAATAGGTTTCAATCAGTGAAATGGCACTTAATCCTCTCTCCATACCTTCTAGTCATCACCAGTGTACCACAAAGCTCTGTCCTTGGTCCCCTCCTCTTTAACATTCTCACCAACACCCTCCACACAGCCAGATAACAGGCCACCCTAATACAGTATGCTGATGACTCCACACTCATATGCATATCTGACAATGTAGCACATCTCCAAAAAATTACTCAGGAAGCTTTAACAGTAACTGAAACATGGTTTTGTAACTCACAACTCATGCTCAACCATAAAAAAAGGAAAAAAAATCAAACTACTACTTTTTTCCCAAAATTTAAAGTCCTCTCTTTTGATAATACAACGACTGAAGTCACTTCTCATACAAATTATTAGGGATGGTAGTGGATGATAATCTTAAATTTGACCTGCATATACAAGCCTCATAAGAAAAACTCATCAAAAACTAGGGATGCTTTATAGAGCCATAAACATTCTTACCAACACAACTAAAGCTACACTTGCCACTACTTATCTCCTCCCCACACTTCCTTAAGGCTCTCTCATCCTTGCTAATCTTCAGTCATCACAAAAACAAAAATTGAACAAAGTTGCTAAATTTGCAACCAATATCCCTTTCAGAACCCACCACTGTATAGCACTAAAAAGCCTAAAGTGGTAAGAACTACCCCATCAACTAACATATACACAACCTCTTACCACCTATAAAATTATTCAGAATCCATTTGTTTGTCCATCACTAAATAACATTCTACATAGCTCTGTTTCTAGTCACATTACAATCCAATGACCAAAAACTCTGGTCTGTCCACAAACCTATCAAATATACTGGGCATTGGCTATACCCGTACCATGTCTCTAAAGCCTGGAACTCCTTATAGGTAGGTCAATACCCTCACTCCCATCTTTCAAAACCATTCTGAAAGACTTCCTAGGCAAAAGTTGACCCTGTTCTTGCTCAGCACCAGGATAAACTATATCCAGTGTGAATGAATACTTCTTCTGACCTTATTCTCCCTTCTTCACTTACTTTCTTACTTCTATCAACTTCTCTCCCTGACTTTCTGTCTAAATATACTATAAGCCTGCTTTTCTCTCAATTTGCATTGCAATTCCTGTTTATATTATACTAACTTATCTTTAATTTCTGTATAAACTGGGCAAACTTTCTCTAACTATTATATCATTGTCATATAGCTTGTATCTATTCTTAACCAATGTTTTCATATTATGTCTAATTTGATATAATTATTTAAAGGAGAACAATGGGATAGTAAATCACATTCCTCAACTTGTTGGGTCTTCTCATCCGCTTTATTTGACCTTACAAACACAAATTTACACAGTGTCTCTAAAAAAATATTTATTTCACTGTTTTTCTCCTCGCAAGCTTTTTTTTCCGTAGTATGTTCATTTCCGTTTGAAAATAAATTAATCCCGCCCTATAAAACCCTCTAAGTGGCTCTGAATTGCCGACGTCAGGACTACTTTACTTCTGCAGAAGTTAGTAAAGAGTTCCCTCCCACAAACCGACGACATCACTCCCTTATTATCATGTTCTATACAAGTAGCCAGTGAACCTCCCAGAAAGTGATGTCACAGCTGTCCTGTCCAGCCCACTCCAACAACCTAATAAAATGCAGAATCTGCTATGTGGAACTCCCTTTCTTTAGAAGTGAATCCTGCCGGAGCTATTCTACTGAAGGACTACATACATCTGCCTGCCTTCTATCTTTTTGGCGTTAAAGCGGTGTTTAGATTAGGTAAGTAATATTGTTTTTAAATAGGATGAGTGTTAGTGAATCAATAGTACAGATGTCTTGGGCGCATGAGTTTTTGCTAGGAGTTTTCGCTGTGATCCACGTGCTTCAGTAGATTGTGGAAGTATTTAAATGTATACTTTTTACTGCTGCTAGTTTCCGAATTATGGCATATTCACTGTGTACTGCTTTGTTTTTCAATGCTGCTGCCGTTATCGCCTTTTGTAATGTCCGCGGGTGTTAGAAGCAAGCTGCTTCTGAGTTTGTGTTTAGTCCGTGTGTGTGTGTGAGCGAATGCTAAATATGTAGTTGCGAGTGAGCGTTTGTTTAAGTTCAGGTAAGTCATTACTTTCCGGCTGCTGTTTTGTGTGTGTGTGTTGAGAATGCTTGGACTTATTGTGTATGAATGCAGCATTTATTTAAATTGTGGAGTCGTTTGCGTGTGCAAGTGAGCGATAAGGTATGCTGGAGTGTGTGTGTAGGGTACATGAAGTATGGTTGACTATGTATGTGCAGAAAGAGAGAATGATAGTTCTCTGGCGGTAAAGACAGAAGAAATCCAGCGAAGGCCCCTATTACTTCCTTCACACCTCAGACCAGTATCTATACACAGACTACGAGTTCTCTCGTGGTTTCTATTTCCATCACTTGATATAGTTTTATTTTGTGCTTGTAGATGTACATGCGTGACATTATGAGATATTTAAGCGTTTGAAAGTTCTGCAGTACGTTTTTGTTTGCACGGAGTAAAGGCAATAATAGTCTTAACATTGCACTTTTACAAACAGGACGTATGGCTACCGATTCTTGGGCACTTGCTGTGGATGAGCAGGAGGCCGCGGCAGAATCGGTAAGACTGACAGAGAAGGGTGGGGATAAGGAAGAATTTCCTGTGAATATCACTGCCTATTTTTTTTTTTATTTTGTGTTGGGGTGTTTTGGTGTCAGCAGGGAGATATTTGTTTTAAGGCATGTAGTTGCTGTTCTGTTGCTTTATCAGATGGAGAACATTTTTATTTTTCTCTCTTAACCATGAAGTTTAACCAGTTTAAAGAGACAGAATAGTTTCCATAGTGTTCAACCTGATACAGCATAAGTAATAAATGCTTACAAACTGAGATTACGTAAAAAGTGAAAGGAGTGAATGTAGACAATGTCTGAAACAGATGCCTTAAGTATTATTAAATAAAATGCTATTTGGAGTAGAAACGAATGTATTAAATAAGTAAAATAAAGTAAAAACACGGTTAAACAATTTATCAAAGTGTTCATAATGGTGTGCAACATTGAATAATGTTACATTCAGTGTGTGTGAGAGAGAGACTGGGGAGGGGAGGCAACGCTCTTGTCAAGAAGGCAGGGGTTAGCTTCGCACTTCACTTAGGACTGCCATTTATTCCATTTTCGACTGTCCATATTTTTTTTGGCTCCTATTTGTTTGTCCCTCATAAAATTTGTGTTTTTCTGGCAAATCGCTAGGATGATCTGAGGAGTGAAGTCACTAAATAATGACCTACATCTGAATTTCAGACTTCCTATCGTTCAGAAAATGGATGTTAAATCCTGTTGCTCTAACAACTTTCTAAGAGCAATATTTAAAATATGTTCCTGTATTTGAGCCTTTGCCCACCCCCATTTTATCGGGCTTTGTCCAGATTTATTGCACTAAGAGGTTGAGAGGTATGACTCCATGTGGTTGTAACTAGTCTGTATGTATGCTGAGGATGGTACATTTGTATGGTGCAATATGTCATTAGTAGGATGGGCTTGATAGAATGAGCTGGACATTTGGTGGCAGTGATTGCAGAAAAGATTGAGAAACAATACCTTGATTAATGATGCTTCCAGGACAGATTGTCTTTGCTGATAGCCACTCTAGATGCAGTGAAGGCATATGACTGCATGAACTGGATATTTCTGTTTAGGAAGTTATTACATAGGGGATTTATCAGTAAATTTGTGGATTTGATAAATTGCTTTTTAAGGATGCATCTGGCAAAACTAAAGCTGGGGCTCATATTTCACCCACATTTGCCTATATTATGGGGATCAGACAAAGGTGCTCATGTCGCCCTACTGTTCATGGCTGCAAGACTGAATGTAACTCCCTTACTTACTTACTTACTTACTAACTTAGGAGGCAAAACATTAAGGGATCCCAGATAAAAATGTCCCTGTATACAGGTGATTTGATTGATTACTTATCTAGCCCTGATGAAGATCTGCAGGTTCTTTTTCAAGAATTACAGTAATTTGTCAGATATTCATGTTATAAAGTAAATAGTTTAAAAACTAAGGCTGTAAAATTAACTGTACTACCCTACTTTAAATAGAGAGAACTTTCTTTTTTCTTGTGGAGTCAAATAATATGCATTACATAGGTGTAAAAACGTCCAATGTATTATCCATCTTAGCAGAAATTATAGCTAAGGAGAGTCTGGTGAAGAAGTGTAAGGGATTTTGTTTTCAGAAATAGAAGGCAATATGCTTAGATTTTTATGGAAAGGGTTCAGTCTTTCTCTCATGCTTCTTACTTCTGTCATTATCTGTGTTTTCAAGGGCTGACAATGTATATGTTCATACCCCCCCAAGATTTTATAAAAGCTGAAGAAAATTCTCAAACAATTTGTTTAGACAGTGAAATTCCCCAGAATGAAATGGGAGGTCTTAATTTTGCCTGAAGCAATGAAAGGACTAGCAGTGACAGATTTTGAGATGTTTTCTGAAACTGCCATGTTGAGGATGCTGCTGGAGCTAGTAGTGAAGCATTGTCACAGAATCTGGGAGATCATACCTATCGGGGGGTTTATGGTAGTCGAAATAATGGGAGAGTGAGGTAGTTGGCATCATGTTCCTTGATTACTTTAAACTTTATAGATTTGGTTAAATGAGCATGGGCTATGAAAAAGATAAGCACAGCTGAATGTGTGGAAGAGCTGCTACTTATGGCTATGGATAAACACTGAGGGCTGCAAGTAAGTAGAGGGAGTGGATTTTTGGGGCACTGTCAAGGGATAATATACTCCAAGCAGCAATTAAAAGATGCAAGACTGATCGTGTGGGAATATTTTGTTCATAATTACAGATTAGCTGTATATTCCAATGGAACATCTGAGTATTTATAACAGGGTTTGAGTATAATAAAAATAGTGAGTGTAGATCAGAAAAACTGGCCACTGAGCATGAGGTGACAACAACTAATACATGTAGATCATCCGAGGAGATGGAACTGCAAAGTCCATATCACACATGAAGAATGGAATTAATTGTTGTTCATTCCTATATGCAACCAGATTAATGGAAGTCAGGATTTTTGGATGTTGTCTTTTTACGTATCTTTGCACTCTGTCTAGACTGAATTTGGTGTACCTTGTGGTTAGTCTACGGTGCTGGAGATGCACTGAGGTGGATTTAAGGGATATAGTAGCACATCTTCTGAGCATGGGAGTCATTTTTTGGGTTTTCTTCAAGATATTCTGGGCTTGTGTGATACAATATGTCTTGTCAAATTTATACTTACTCTTCCTTCTGCCTTTAGAGCAATGTGAAGCACTTCCAAAACCCAAATAGAGCTCAAACGTCCTATTGATTTTGGCCTCTAAAAAGGCCATCAAATATAAATGGCAGAATAAAGTTAAAGGCTGACAGATTCGTTAGTATAAATAGTACACATAGCCCGTAACCTGTTTTTACGTGCTGTGGCATTAAGAAATAGTAGAAGGACTTTTTAATTATGTGTGGAAGCCTATGAAATAAGAACTGTTACTGGAGGTTGTTTCTCATTTAAAAGCTTTTGAATACCTACTTTTTTTTATATTTTGGTCCAGAAAAATAACTATTTTGTCTACCAAGTTTACAGGTAGCACATTTGCTGAATTCCTGGAAGATCTGTAGCCTATGCTGGAGCTCATATGCTGTATGTTTACTTTTACTCATAATAATTGTCTGCTCTCAAGAACCATATGATTATTGACGTCTGAATTGCAAATTTAGTGTTTTGTCCTAGTTGTTGGCAAGGGCCCTTAATTTCACTGGAATCTTTTTGTTTTCTTTACTGCATTACATGTATTGGACTCTATTATGTTTAAATAATTCTAATGTTTAATTTAATTTAAGCTACTAAGCAATGTTGATGTTTTTGCTTTCCTTATTCTTAACAGTTTTATACTTACATGTTTTGTTATTTATTTTAGATTCTGGTTTTATTATTTTTTTTGTCTTATTTACCACTTACAAAGAGTATCCTATATATTGTTTCTACTCCAGGACATCACTACTTACCGTGCATCCTTTCTTTATAACTTGACACCCACACATGGTGTTCCAAAGCTATAGTCATTTGCAGAATTTGAAGAAAACATCATGGGTTTCATGTTAGACTGGCTAGTAGGTATCTCCCATGTGTGTTTCCACTGTGGGTTTCTGGTACCACTTAGACTTCCCTGGGGTGTTCTGTCTACCTTCAGACCTCCTAGTGGTACCCAGGGTCCTGTTTTTACATCGACTGCAGGTGAGACCTGTCATCCAGTGAACCTATTAGGGTGTTTTAATGTAATACAAGGTCCATCTGCAATAAGACTGGGGTTATTGTAGATCTTTTGTGGAATGTTAACCTTGCATTCATCAGTGTGACCTGACCTAATCCTAATTTTGGACCTTATTTAGCATTGACTATTCCACTTGGTTTCCTAATACTGCAGTGTCCTAGGAAGGGTAAGACCAAGGCTAGTGTGATGGTTTGTGCAATGACCAGACTAGAGATGGCTGAGGTTATTACTACAAGCACTAATACCTTTAAACATTTTTGGTTACAGGAGTAAAACATAGATTTCCTCTAGTCTACTGTTCATCTGGTTGTGCAAGGACCTCACGAGTTCAGTGACTTCCTCCTTAACCCTATTCTTGGTCATGAACATCTTTTGGTGCTTGCTGACTTTAACCTTCGGGTTCAAGGCGAGTCAGTGACTCTTGGTCAAGAATCTAATTGCATTACGAAAGGTTTTAGTTTTACTCAGGTAATTACTTCTGCAACTCATAGATTGGGCCATACTCTAGACTTTGTGCTTCTTCAGGGCTTTAAGACATGGAATCTGATGGTGGAGCCAGTCTTATTGTGCAATCATCATTTGGTCTGTTTTGGTGTTGAGCTTCCACAACAATTCTCCCACCTGTTTAGGAATTGAGGTCGACATGTTCATGGGACATATTATTCTGGAACATTTTTCATCTATGGTCCCTCAGTTCTGGAGGTTAGTGCTACATCTCTAGATGAACTAGTTAGAGATTCTAATTAGCCTCTGATCTCAGTCCTGGACTCTCTGGCCCCACATTGAATTTGCCCAGTTCCTACTAGATGGTGCAAACCATGGTTTGAGTATAATCTTCACCTCCTTTGTAGGAAAGGGCACAGGTTGGAGCGTCAGTAGCGGTGGGTGGACCTGTCAAGTGACAAACTCAAGTTGGAGAAGCACTTTTTCATTCATTATGCAGAGATCACTCAACAAAAGGTACCCCTTCTATTTACAGAGATTTCTGCAGCACCAAATGGACCAGCTGCACTCTTTTATATGCCTAAACACATGAAGAGCAATTTTTATTCTAGCGTGTGAGTCTGTTGCTCATTTCTTTTGCAATAAGGTTGTCACTATCAAATATACCCTTCCACATGTAAACCTCATGGGTACTGCTGTAATTCTTGCTTTTACTTTTGTTATACTTTGTTTGGAGTACAATATACCTGATTAGGATGAGTTAATTTTTCTGATATTAAGACAGTAACAAACAACCTGTGGACTGTAGTCTTGATGTCATAGGATCAGTGATTCATCAAATAATGAGTCAATCATTTAACTGTGGAATTTTTCTGAAGGCTTTGAAGGAAGTAATAGTCATTCCTACTCTTAAGAAACCAACTCTTGACCTTAGGTTCATAGCTTCATAGGTGTGTACTAGGCTAATGGCCCTGGAGCCTTTACAAGCCTAGTCCATAGAAGTGCCCTGGCATTGCGCCACCTGACATTAGTTCCCAGTGCCTCTGTTGAGTCGAGCCACTAGTGCAGCTGGTCCATTTGATACTGCAGAAATCACAATCTCCTCTTAATACACTTGACAATTTCCACTCATTCTCTAACCTTCCATTTTTTGGGGGTAAGGTTAGTATAAAAGTTGTTTTTTTAAGCAGCTACAGACCCATGTTCTGGAAAATGGACTAATGGACTCATTTCAGTCTGAGTTTTACACTCATCGTAGTACTGAAACTGCCATGATATAGGTTGTTAATAGTCTCCTTTTTTACTCATTTGGTTATCCTTGATTGCTTGGCACCATTTGCTTCTCTTGATCATAGTCTATACACTGAACATTTAAAATCTCACTGTGGGCTTTCTAGCATGGTCTTAGGTTTACATAATACCTTTCAGATAATTTCTAAAGTGTCTGTTTAGGCGTGAATAAATTTTATCCATTAGATTGTGGAGTCGCTCAGGGTTCAGATCTAGATCCTTTACTTTTTGCAGCATATATGCTTCCATTGGGAATTCTTAATAGAGAAAGGGGACTTATGTGCTACAGTTATGCACATGGCAACCAAATGTATTTTGACTTTGCTCAATATGAAATGGTGATTGTGTACTCTTGAATAGACCATATTGAAATCATACATTTATGGTTCACTAATAACTGGTTGAAACTGAACACCTCTAAAACTGAGGCTATGACATTTCATGCTACTTTGAGAGATTCTTATGTCCCTTCCCATATTGTTTATGATGATAATAAGCTTGCGTTTTTTGAGAAATGCATAGCTTAGGAGTTATCCTAGATCAAAGGCTGACTCTTAGGATCCAAGTGTCAGCAATTCTAAAATCCTGTTTCCATTTAAGAAACATATCCAGGATAAAGGGCATTTTACCACAAGCTGACCTCTCAGTAGTGGTTCATGGCTAAGTTTCATCATGACTGGATTACTGCAATACCATTTATGTAGGACTCTCCAACACTGAACTCAATGTCCTAGGGTTAGTGCAAAACTCCACTGCCAAGCTACTTACTGGCACTGCATGTTTCCTGTTTCTGCATTTCTGCATAGTTTGCAGTAGCTGGCTTTTTGTTTTAGTAATATCTTTAAGGCTTTGGTATTTTTGTCCATACATGATTTGAGTACTTTTTACTCAAAAGAGTTAGTTGTGCCATACACCCTGACTAGGGTTTTACACTTGGACACTCATGGACTGCTGGTGGTTCCACAGGTGCTGCTTAAGAAGTCAGGTGTCCACTCTTTTGCTTACAGTGTTCCTCTCCTATGGAACTTACTATATCAGTGGCGTTCTGAGAGTGCCCTTCTTTGACTGGCTTACAAAGATCATTAAACAAATATCTATTTGAAATTTCTTACAATGGAGCAGGATGAAGTACAGTATTAATGTTTATTCTTAATTTATCCATGGTATTTGGGACAATACACTGCAATTAAAGATGAAGAAGGACACATAGAAACAAAGGTTATAAAACTAAGTACATGATCATTTAACAATAACGCTTCTCTAATACTTGTTTTTGGCTTATGTTTGTAGCTCCACTTCCTGTGTCCAACACTTCTGGTATCACTAAATTACTTTCTACTGCTCTCCCAGCCATGCAGTTTTCTTTAAATGAGACTTCATGTCAGGAACACAACCGGGAAATGGTCAGCCTGCAAAAAAAAATGTGTAAAAAGGTATGTTCAGTGCCACCTCACAGCCCCCAAAAATGTTTTTCTGCAAAAGACTGACACTTCAGAAAATAGCTGCTGTTTAAAAACAGTTTCCAAGTGTTACACACATCCTCGCTAATACCTGTTTTATTTGCTCCACTGGTGTCATCCTGAGAGCCACACCCAGTGCTCAGCATCCATGCTGGGAGTACCGTCCAATCTAATCACAACACAGACTTTTTCTAAGTTTAAGCCATGCCCAACATGGAAGCTGAGGACATCTTGGGTGGAGGGGGCGTCAGGTTATCCAACCATCAACAGCTTATTTTCTACTTTAAGGCCTACCATTTCTCCCTTATGTGCATGTTTGGCTAGATTCAGGGGATGTGCAATGAAGAGACTGTGCTGCCCACCTCCACACTTCTGCATGGGGTTACCATCAGCAAATGCCACCACCCATTTGGTCAAGCCCATTAAAACTGGCTTCTCAGCCTCTGCTAGGAAGCTTCTGTTGCTCTGCATGCCCAACCTGCATGTTTCCTTCACCCCCAAGATGGGCACACCCATCTTCCCTGCCACTCTGTCAGTTGCCAAAGCCACTAACTAAACCTGGGTCTACTGGGCTGTATCCAGGTCTTTATCCCTATATTCCACTAGAGCAGACTCACTAATACCTGTTAAACATAAAGCAGACAGGAGATGAGGTGAGATGGAGTCTGACCCCCCCCCCCCAATTACCACAAGTAATTAGTCTCAGAATAGAATGTAGCATTTTTGGAGTTAGAATAGTTTGTGGGATGGAAGCCTAAAGAGTCCATCAAGTATGGACATCTAGATAACCCACAGCAAACACAAAAAAATCGGCCACGTTACGTCCAAACAGTTTAATAAAATTCCAATAAAGCGTGGATAAAGACACAAGTTAAAAACACAAAGCTTTTGGATTACTCCTTCTTCAGTGTGATGAGAAGGAGTAATCCGAAAGCTTTGTTTTTAACTTGTCTTTATCCACGCTTTATTGGAATTTTATTAAACTGTTTGGACGTAACTTAGCCATTTTTTTTTTTTGTGTTTGCTGTGGACTTTCTTCAAAATGGCAAGTGTATTGCAGGTTTTTGGTTTCTTTTGCATCTAGATAACCCCCCAGACCTGCTATGGGCTACTTTCTGTTCCTCAAAGTGTTTTCACTTTGTGAAGAAATATGAGTTTTCCATTTGAACTTTGATAGTTTTTCTTTGGAGGAACCATCTCCTGAGATTTATATTGTTGGTGTAGGCTCACTGTGATAGAGAACAAATTCCTGCAGCTGAAGTCCTACCACACCCTCGGCACCCACTCTTCGGTTTGCCATCTACTTAACTCTATGGTAAGGGATGGGGGGATAAAGAGATCCATCTGCCCTCATCAGTATCCTCATCAAATAAACTGACTGCATTCCTGCTAATGTGACAAATGAGTGTGGCTTCGACACATCACTTTCTCTGCATTGACATCTTTTTCTTATGCTTTTTTCTAAAAAAATATTGCAGATTATTGAAAAATCATGCATAAGAATGCAAGCTTGTGATTCCTAACGTGCTTAATCTGGTACATGGTGTTTGCCTGAAATTCACTGATGTGGGGATGGCTTTGTTTCTGCTGTTTAAGTCATAAGAACTGAACAAAAGCTTACCAAGTACTGATGTTCCTGTTGTATGTTATTGTATGTTACAAACTTGAACTAGCCTTTTGGTCAGACAGCTTATCATGTTTACTTTTATTTATTTTTTTTCTTACAGTTTGTTGACCAGGTTAGGCCTCTTTTCAGTGGAGGCCTTTGGTGTGGGAACAAACGGATTTCTGTCTTTCCTTTTATTACAGTTCTAGAACTGTGTAGGACTTGCTCAGCAGTGGCAGGTGATAGCACATTTTGCAGAGTTTTCAAATAGTCTTTCTCCTTTGTTTTTGTTTTCTCTGTATAAATACAGCAAACGAGATATATGTTTGTGGACATTTATGTGTGGGCTATCACTACAGTTCTGCAAAAATACTCCCAGGACTTTTAATCACAATTCATTTCAGGAAGGCGATTTTGTTTTGTTGCTGACAATGCACTTTTTAATTGCTGGAGACACACCCAAAATAAATGGAAAGATAACTTTTATGTGTGATCCACCCTTATCTCATCTGTATAACTGTTCCCCGGGATTCATGAAGCTTGGTGCAAGGACGGTTTTAGCCTTGTGCCGCACGTCCTCCTTACAGATGGTGCAGCAGCGCCATATGAATATTTATGAGGCCGTGCTGCCGCACCATCGACATGCACAGGAAACGTGTGCGAGTGCAGGGGGCATGTTTAAGTGCTCTATGGAGGCGTAAACATGCCCCCCACAGTTGCACAACCTACTATGCTTACTGTTAGAGCCCGCCTCTAATAGTCAGCAATTAAGTCAATGTCCATGGCTACTGAAATGTATGCTAAGCATACAAGAGTGTCCACGAACACTGAAATAAAATCAAAGTAGTAAACACACAAGCACGTAGTGGAATGTTGAGCCCCGTCCCTAGAACTGTCACAATTAGATTCCCCCGTGTTCCTATTCTACATTTGCATTGCTTCATTATTGAAAGTGTAAGCGAAGTGCAGCGTGTTTGCACGTCGCCACCCCATGCTTAGCGTAGCTTACACATCAAAGTCATCCAAATAGAAATTAACATGCGGAATCAACGTTAACGTCAATATGTAGTGGTTAGAGCATCCGCCTAACAAACAGGCATTCATGGTTCGAGTCCCACTATAGCACATATCATTTTCCATGTGGAATGTGTATATGAACATATTTATACATCGTTTTGCTGTATAACCTACATAATAACATGTAAATGTGAACTGGGGTACCGCATGAAATATTTAACTAATGTCATTCAATCAAAGTGGTAGTGTCATAATGAATAAGGCACTTATAAGCAGGTGTAAGCACAAATAAGCAGTAGTAAACATATATATATATATATATATATATATATATATATATATATATATATATATATATATATATATATATATACACACACACGATGACTGCAAACTGGGCGCCATAATAGACTCTCCAGCCGACACAAGCATCCTCCAAAAGGGCCTCATAGAAACAGACAACTGGTGCCAGAGCCATGGCCTCAAGCTAAACGCCAAAAAGTGTATAGTCATCCCCTGTGACAAAAACAAAGTGCCCACAAATGACCACATAGGTGGTAATCCATTAAGTACAGAAGAAGTAATTAGGGACCTGGGGACCCAAGTTGATAGCAATCTCTCATTTGACAACCACGTGGCCAAAGTGGTTAGAAAAACATTTTATATAGCCCACCTAATCATGTAGGGATTCACATCTAGATCAGGGGAGGTCATCGTGCCTCTTTACTCATCCCTCATCAGGCCCATAATTGAGTACAATGCCAATACACCTGCAGCAACTGGAAAGACCCCAAAAGTACCTCACCAGGAGGATCAAGGGGCTCAAACAGATGCCGTATGCTGCCCGGTTAAAGAAACTCCAGCTCTACTCAGTGGCATACCGCCTGCTCAGAGGCGATCTGTGCCTGACGTATAAAGCCATGTCCAACCCGGAATTAATGGACATGCTGCACCTCAGAAAATCCAAATCCCATCGAGCTACGTGCTCGAGGGACTTGAACCTCAGCACTGAAATAAATAGGACATGCTGGAGGGACAGATTTATAACCCAGAGGCTCCCTTCACTCTGGAATAAAATCCCAGTCCAGGTTAGGCAGAGTCCCTCATTGACTCTCTTCAAGAGGAATCTTGATGAGTGGATGGGAGATCGTAGGTTTACCCCGGGTTTCACTTCTGTGTCACTGTTAGACAGAGGCACAGTATACTAACCTCGAAACAAAGACTTCAGTGTCCCTTGTGGTACACCCCAAAAATTACTGATCATCAGAGTCAGTCCCTGTAATGATTTATCAAACCAGGCTGCAGACGTACATGGACCAGTAGGTTGTGCAAGCCTGATAACCCATGGATCGACACAACATACGACATGGGTCCTGACACGTGGAGAGTGAGCAGTGTGTAGTGGTGTGGTTAGACCCCACCTGCGCCCACAGTAAGGATGAGTGCTGTAGAAGAGGGGCAGGTGGGGCAACTATGGGTATGCAATTATGGGCCTAGGCATGCAGGTGTTGGCTGGCGCAGTTAGGACTACCCCAGGGACGTAAGTAATATTCCAAAATGGGCAGCGCTTACGCCCATACCTCTCAACCCCTAAGAGCAAAACCACTGGACAGAACATAAACCATTGGGGGAACAAATAGGGACAGAAAGAACATATTCTACTTACAACCTTAGAAAGCTGAAAGAATAATAGGTATGCATTAGCATGACTCGGCTGAAGGATGTGGGGTCCTAAACCCAATTACTTGCCTGTATTTAATGGTGTCATTTCCCAGGTATTTGCCAGACAGGTGCATATTGTAAGAGGAACACACCAATAGTATGAAGCAAACTCTGGACAGGCCGCGGATTCTGTACAGTTGACTGGCATGCTTACGCCTAATGGGCAGCCATTCCCGATATGGGTGCCACCGCAGCACAATCCAGTTTAAATGGCTACGTATGGTATGACCATATGTGTTGTTGCATAACCCACTACACAACATCTGCGAACACATGGTTGCAACACCCCACTGAAGGCATGTAAGCCGATGTAATAGGCATCACAAGGTATTATTGTAGTCCTCACCCCCACCCAGGGGTGTGAGTGTCAGATGCATGTCATAACAAATAAATGTAAGAGCCTCAGAAAGTGTTGTACCAGTATACAGATTTGTGTAATATGCTGCGAATAAAGGTGTAACCCTTGCATTGCTTCTGTTTATTCTGCAGTCACATGTTGTTGTACTGTTGCAGTTATTAAATAGTACTGTTGTAGTAAGCAGTGTTACCCACACTGTGGTATGCAGATAAAATGTGTATGAAGTGCTGTATAACAATGTTGGAAGTGCAAACAGGTCAGTCATATTAGACTAATTACATTGCAAAGCCTCACAACAATTGCCTGATAGCATAGTGTACAGTGATCTTAACTGTAATGCTTTTGTCACACACAGCAGGGCTTTATTTATTTTTATTTAACATTTGTTGACCGGGCTAGTCTAGCTGGATATATGTCCATTTTCAGTAGAGGCCCGGGGAGAAAAGCTCCAAAAGAACAAATAATTTAAACAAATTACAGTTACAAGGCATTTAGGTTCGTTAACAGATACATTATAGAGCAGATAAGCTAACAACACAGATAAAATACCACTTCCCTTATTTACAGGATTGAGAAAAAAATATATATATATTTTTTTAAGCGTAGCAAGTAGGAAGAGGGAAAAATAGAATAGGTCTAGGTAAATATAAATTTGCTAGCTCATACCGGTTAATCTGTTACAGGTGGTTTAGATACATTTCACTTTTGTTGAGATTGTGCTTATTTACTGTTTCCATAGAATTGTATCGACAAAGTGTTAGTCTCCTTTGTATCTGGAAAATATGCATAATTGGGCAGTTTTTTCAATAATGGTGCTGCATTGTCATTGCTTACAGAAACTATTTTCAATGTAAATTTTAAACTCTCTATGTGTGCTGTATGATACAATCGGGAATGTGCATCCCACAACACATTAATGTTTGTACAATTGTTTTGTACTATGCAAGGAGCCAATGTGACATTAGTCCATATGTTAACGTGCATCAGGAAGTGTCCATATGCATTTTATAAGAACGTGTTTCAATCAATGTCAGTATCAAGGCTAGAGTACTTTTACTGATCTGTTCAGTCTGTGGGACTGATTTGCGTTGCTTAGCAGATGTCTATGATTATTTGTTCGAAGCAAGTTACTGTAACTATTAAAAACAAGGGTTGTCTGGCGGTACACTTGGGGGGGGTCTAAAATGGATGATTGGTAGTGATGGGTGCAAGTGTGTGGATGGATTGGGGTGGAACGGCTGTGTAAAGTTCCTTAAGTAACTTAAGTTTACCTTGTGTTCTTTGGGTTGCAGTGCTGTTCCTACACAACAGTAATTTCTATAGATGTTCAGAAATACTGTCTGCATGACATTATTTTCCAATAGATTACGCTGCGTCTGAAACAGGTGGTTACCCAGCATAGATAATGTTTTTTTTTGTAATTGGCATTTACAAAGGCACAATGTCATTTTCAATGCGCTCCCTCAGTACATGTGCGCATGTTGACCCTTCCAGTTGCGATAGCTGTTATTGATTGTAGTCCTGGTCTCATGAGTTCAATAACACAACTTGGAACACAACAGCTTTGAGTCTGACAGTTACACAGCCAGTCACATGTTGTGGTTTTTAGCATGCCACTTCAATACTGTGTCCTTCAGTTTTGGCCTATCTTTGAAACAAAAAATTTTGTAAGTTATCAATGTGCTGCGCCTTTTCTATCCATTCTTGATTTGAAGTAATCCACTTTGATTTCTTGCAGGATTTTAACATTCATATATATTTAGACATTCACTTTTTTTATTGGCCTTTGCCTGTTGCTTTCAAATCATATTTCAACACTTTAGAATGACAGTATACTGATAATGTCACTCATTTTCTAATGAGTCATGAATTGCAACATGCTGGGACAATTCGGTACAGTTCACAGTGTATTTTTCTATCTTGTAGGTGTACAACAGCCATGCCTCAGTGCTTTGCATATGGTTGCCGTATTTCCCGAGACTGTCTGCCTCCCGGTGTATCATTCCATCGGTTCCCACGTGAAATTAAACAGTGTACCCAATGGGTGGTTAACTGTGGCAGAGATGTCGGTAATATAAGTCAATTTGTCAAAGCTGAGGTAACCATTGTAAAGCCACGGCATTTCCTGTGTTCAAACCATTTTGAAGAGAGCCAGTTTGAACTGAATTTCATGCATCAGTTACTTCCAGAGGGCATGAAGCCACGACGTCCGATTAGGAGACTAATTAGTAATGCGGTGCCTACACTATTCGGTTTCTCCACGAAAACTCCACGGACATCAACAATACGTCGCCTTCGGCGCAAACAACACACAAATGTAAGTAATCTTCCAATATTTGCTTATTTGTTTAGTCACAAATCTGTCCAGTAAGTGCTGTGGACATCGGAATGGGTATTATAACTATTACTTTTGTGAACATTGCAGCTTATTGATGAATTACTAACTACCACACAGCCCACATTGCCGGCGATTGTGACTGAACAACTGTCGCGAGACCGAAAGGTAAGTATTTGCTGCATTCGATTATTTTATTATCCTGCTGTGATTTTGGTCACCTTTCAATTGTGGTGAGTGGTTGAGGTTACTGTGTTGTCTCTGACAGACTGACAGTGCAGCAAAACAGAAAGCAAAACGTAAGCGAAGTGAACCAGCAGCTGAGTTAGTACAGCAGAATGATGATCAACCAGAAGAACGTCCGGCCTGTGCAGAACCCATGCAGGTAAGCAGGCATCCGTACTTGCAGAAAACAGACTAGACAAGAATTTCTTTGCTATACTGCTACGCTTATGTATGTCACAGTAAGCGTCATTTCTATAGGCAATATGAGAACTGCTGTTGTCCAGTAGACATGGAAGAATGTCTCTGCTCTTCACAAAAGATGGTGAAGTGGTGACAGGCTTGTAGGCTGTCATTGATATGCAATCCTGGATTCAGGGAAAACTGGTTTGAGTTGATGACACAGCATGTCTGTCAGCCATGTGTAAATGGTGTTATGCAGATTCACGTTTGTATCTAACGAACAATTCATGGTAAACGGTCGATTTAAGGAGAAGATTTTTATTAACGCTTTTTTACTAAGGGTGAAATTACTGCACTAGTTCACAGCAAACTTGCGCAGCATACTGAAAGATGTACATAAGAATGTGAAACTTATCTGAAGTGAGGCACCTGCTCAGAACGCCAAGAAATTTGGCAATTTGGTTTAATGTCTGAAAATTGGTTGCCATGTGTATAATTTCATCAACTGAAAAGCAGGCATTGCGGTGGATATACTCTTCCACCGTTTCTTCCTATATTTAAGGTGTTGACAGATTACCTTCTATGACTATGACCATATTAATGTCAATGCTATTGCAGGTGCAAGCAGCAGAATTGGAGGAAGAGGTGGTGCAAGCAGCAGAATTGGAGGAAGAGGTGGTGGAAGATATCGAGGTATACACAATGGAAATTCAGACTTGTAGTATGAAGACGGTGGCATGTCAAACAAAAAAAAAGTTCGGAAAAAAGGTCGTAGTGTCGGAGTGCAAGCAAAGTTAGAAATGGTAAGCCAAACTTGTAAGATGATTGATGTAGCTGTACAGTTTCCAGAGGTTGCAGTGTCACCATTGACAGACCACACGTATGTCAAAAAGTCCAAAGTTGTTCAGACGGAAAGGTGTGAACCGGGACTTGAAGTTAACAGTAATACAGAATTGGGAACATGTAGCAGGAGAGTGACTGAAGATCTTCAGCAGGAGGCTAATTGCGTTAGTGAGGCATCCACAAGTAGATCCTGTACATATACACCTCTACAGATAAAGGCTTGCAGTACCCCAGTGAAGCTTCCAGCAGAACTTCTTCAGACAAGCATGATTAGTGAATCCTCATTTTCACACACTGGAAGTGATGACAATGAGAAGGATCCAGACTGGTGCTACCCTTCTGACAGCATGTCAACCTCTGAGATGGAAGACACCATTGAAGAACTGGACGAAGATGAAAAAATGATAAGCGAGACCAAGTTCATTGTATTCGAATCGTGCCTTGATTCTCTACTCTTGAAACTGACTTGTCCTCAATGCAAAACACCAGCAGTGGAAGTGGAAAAAAGATTGAAGATGGGTTCCTGTGTATTTGTGAGGGTGTCTTGCATTAGTGGACATGAGGTTCTGGAGTGGCAAAGTCAACCGGTAATAGGTCGAATGCCAGCTGGAAATCTACTGCTTGCATCGTCTATACTTTTCAGTGGAAGTACATATGCCCATATTGCGCGATTCTGTGCATATGTAGGACTGGAATTTATAAGCGAGACAACCTTCTATTCAATTCAACGAGAGTACTTGTTTCCAGTGTTGCAACATACCTGGACTGAGCATCAGAGGCGGCTGCTGGAAGATGCAAAGGGCAAGGAAATCAGGCTAGCTGGAGATGGGCGATGCGACAGTCCTGGATACTCAGCAAAGTATTGCTGCTATAGTATGATGGACTTGGATTCAGGAAAGATAATCGATTTTGACCTGGAGCAGGTTACCACAGGAATTTCATCTGTAGCACTGGAGAAGAAAGCTTTCAAGAAATGTATGACTAATTTGATGGATAAAAATATAAAGGTACGACTGGTGGCAACGGACAGACATCGTGGGATTAGATTCTTGATGCGGAAGGAATTTCCAGCGATTGAACATCAGTTTGATGTGTGGCATATGTCAAAAAGCCTGACAAAGAAAGTATGTGAAGCAGGAAAAAGGCAAGGTAGACGTGAATTACTGCAGTGGTGCCATAGCATTTCCAATCATCTGTGGTGGTGTTCAGAAACATGTGAAGGAGATGAAGTTGTCCTTGAGGAAAAATGGTTGTCTCTGCTCTACCATGTTACAGACCGTCACAGCTGGAGTGGTGCAAAGAAGGTTTCCTGCTGCGGTCACGAGATGCCACTGATAGACGGAGATGAGAAGAAGTGGCTCGAAGAAGATGATGCGTGTCACAGCTCATTAAGGAAGATTGTTACAAACCGTGCATTTCTTAAAGATCTGAAGCAAATCACGAAGTTCTGCCACACTGGAAACCTCGAAGTGTTCCATGCATTACTATGCAGGTACTGCCCCAAATTTGAGCACTTCAGCTTTGCCGGAATGAAAGCAAGAATCATACTTGCCATCCTTGACCATAATGAGAACCACAACCGGGAACAAGCTGTTGTCCGATGCCCTACCACCAAGTCAGCTTCTAAAGGAGAGCTTCGATACAGAGTGGTGTACCCAAAGGCGAAACAGGAATGGGTGGCGAAACCAATCTTTGAGAAGCGAAAGTTCGACTACATTTATGACCTCATGTTAGAAGTGGTACGAGCCAAAAGAGGCATTTTAGAAGTATCACCCATGTTGGTACCAACTTTGCCAAAGAATATAGCTAGATGTGAGCGACCAGAGAAGACATGGGTGATCGCAAAACACATTTCTCGATTTGGAAAAAAGTAATTGAAAAAGCAAGGTGATCTTTTACAGTAGCAAGTCCTGCAGTTTACTCTGGTGCTTATGTATGTTGGTAGTATATGGTGTTTGTGGTGCTTACGTATGCCTGTAGTATATGCTGTGTGTGGACTACACAGTGATGCTGAATGTTGTAGCAGTTTACATACTGGATTCGCGGAGATGTGTTGCTGTCTTCCAGTTTAATAACTGGATTTTGATTTGTATCGTATAGTTGTGTCAAGCATGTCTGGGTATAATGTAAATCTGTGGTGTTTTAAGTAATCAATGAATGGTGATATGTGAAAGTCATTTACTGTTTATTCAAGTAGTAGTGTTTAGTTGGAATCTGGTGTGGCTGAATAATCAGTTTTACATTAACTGATTAATTTCTAGGACTTCTTGTACTTGTCACATTTGTGACATGGTGTTGCTGGTGACATAGTTTTTGAAGTGTACAGTTTGAGTGAGCATGTTGACAGTGCACTGTAGGTAATGTGTGCCGGTTCATGAGGAGCCAATTTATGAAGAGTACATGTGAAAAGTGTTTATGACTTTGAATACGGAAATATATGCTTGCGGCCTGAAGACTGGGTATTAATATAATACAGGTGAGTAACCATATTACTGACTTTCTGTGATAATGGAAATCTATGCTTGCGGCCTGAAGACTCGGTATTAATATAATACAGGTGAGTAACCGTATTAATGACTTTCTGTGATAACGGGAATCGGTATTGATTATATAATGCAGGTGAGTAAGACTTAAACCAATTCACGCGTAAAAATGATTTAATGAGCATCATTACATTACAAGTGGTTGTTGCGGAGTTGGATTAAGTGCCGTGTTGTGTGGTGGCTAACCTATCGAGCCCCCCACAGCCATGTACAGACCCTCCAAGTTTCACTTCTATCTTTGATCTGCTACCGATGCCAGTACTGTGTATTTTTAACATTCCCTAAGATCTCCTTTCAGTCACCAGTAGGGTGTATTTTTAACATTCCATAAGTCACACGATGCATCTACCCCCACCATGTGTTTCCATCTGTACTACCCACTCTGTATCTGGTATCACTACTAAACTTTACGTACTATTTCCTCCTACTCTCTGCACTGGCTTCCTCCATTGCAGCCAGCAGTGCTTTATATCTGGCTCAGTGTACAGAATCATCGGCGCTGACTGTTCCTATTATAGAAATATTTTGTTAGGTGCCATCGGAGATGTAACCAATGCTCCTATGTATATATGAATGCATAGCTCTCTAAAATGTCTGTGGCTTTGGCTTGCATTGTTAACTTGAATTTATATCCATTTTATTTATTACCATGTCTGTACTTAAATATTTGTGTGGTGTCCAGTCTTGTTTTCCTAGTAAACAAATGTAAATAAAAGTAATAAATTTTGATGCAGGTGATGTATTATCCTTTTCACTTTGACATTCAGCTTTTCACAAGTTTTGTACAGTACAGGTGTACTTGGCAAGTTGAAGAAACAGGGCTGTGCTGTGTTAAGTACCTCAGTATATGTAACCTATTTTGGTTTACCCAATAGTAAAACTTGGAGTCTATTGTAATTGAAGTGATTTATTAAGTCACGGGCTGGTCTGATGGAAGACATTGATATTGGCACAATGCTGAATTGGGTTGCTATTGGCATTGGGGATTGTTGCCACTATGTATAGTCAACGTGAGGAGCTGTGTTTGTAGCAGTGAATATATTTCCAATAGCATAGTCGAATGGAGCGAACAGCGTGTAGTGCATAATTATCTTGAAATACTGTGTGGTACGGAACTGATATTCGGAGAATGATGGTGAGTTAGAAAAATTATTACGAGAAATGGTTAAATAGGTATGTATTGGACAATGTCGCATATAAATACTGCACATTTGGGTGTTGTGTTAAAGCAGTTTATGTGGTAGTTGCTTGAAAGGTGTTGTACCATACATGTTTCAGTCAGATTTTTGGACAGCTGCGGTTACAATATATGGATTGACTGATTACTGATTCTTCGAAAAAGTCGGGTGTCTAGCATTAATAACATGGTACATGTGAGTGGAAGCAAGATTTTTATGGGCTGAGTGTGGTGATGTGAGTGCAGCTCTGACTGCAGCTGTCAGTGTTGTGGTGTGAATGGACCTCTGTGATGCTGGCTACCTTGACGAGGTACAGAGGCTTCAGACAATAGTTCAAAGTCAAGATTGACAATTGTACATTGTAACCAAAAGCCAGCTTTTATTGAACAGTGACACCATGTCTTTGGAGACATGGTATAGTATGTTGGATGAGTATTAAGATAAAATTGCTCTGGAAGGTATGACCTGACGAAACATTGACATGGAATCTATGACATGAATAACTGAATATTATCTTCTACTGACAGGTGTTGTGCAAGAACCATCATGGTCAGATTTATCCATGGAGCGGTAATGTGTGGTATCCTGGCAACCTGTTGTTTCATGAAAAAATCACTGGCCTGGCTGAGGTATTGTGCAAGCTTGGAACTGACTGGAACAGTAGTTCTCCAAACATCTACTAGTACTTGGACACTGAGATGGGCTGCAGCAGTGGTTTGCAGTGACCTTGTGTAAGGTAAGTGAATTACACTTGTAATTCCTTCCCAAGAAATGTGAAATGCAGTGTCCGACACTGATCCATACTGCCTGATCGTAGCTAAACTTAAAATGATGATTCTGGTCTGCCTTGTGCAAGACTTGTTATGTAACTGGCAACTAAGTCTTAAACTGTTTGATACAGTCATGAGCAAGTGTATATTTTTTTTTTTTTTTTTTTTTTTTTAGCACTTGGTCAGTGTTATGGAAAGTGCACTGAGGACAGTCATTTGATTACAGATATCCTGTAATATACAAAGATAGTTACTATTAAGTGAATAAGATTATGGAGAGATTGCTCGCAGGACCATATAGAAACTTTTGTGATGGGTTCATAGGTTGAAACCTATATGCCCGAAGGCATTTATAAGACTAGCCAGAATGTGTTGGCTTTCAAGGGCCCATACGATTAGTTCCTGTGCCTCTGTCCAGCAGAGCCACTGAAGTGATCCCAGGGCTAAACTTTCTCTTTCCCATCCTATCGAGGGTTTTCTTGAGTTAGCAAGGAGCTCTGCGTAATGTAGATTGGAATCTTGTTACAAAGCATGGAAAGTCTCTGGGACATTCCAGCATGTTCTATTGTGGTGAGGTTTAGATCCCTACAGCCTTTGGCTCGAGGGAATAAGTTTTTCTTTAGGTGGTGCATGCCCATCAATTCTGGGTTGGACATGGCCTTGTATGTCAGGCAGAGATCACCTCTGAGCAGACGTTATGCAACAGAGTAAAGCATGAGTTTCTTCACTCGAGCTGCATAGGGTATCTGTTGGCCAGTGATCCTCTTGGTGAGGTGCTTTAGTCTTTTTTCTAGATGTTGCAGGTGTCTTGTAAGGTACATCCAAAATGAGGTGTTGTACTGTACGATGAGTCTGCGAACAGGGGCACAATGACCTCTTTTGATCTGGACATAAACCCTTTTGTGATTTGGTGGGACACACAGAAGGATTTTCTAAAGACTTTGGCAATGTGATTATCAAAAGATGCTTCTTTAGTCTTTTTTCTAGCTGTTGCAGGTGTCTTGTAAGGTACATCGAAAGTGTTGTACTGTATGATGAGTCTGCAAACAGGTGCACAATGACCTCTTTTGATCTGGACGTAAACCCTTTTGTGATTAGGTGGGGCACACAGAAGGATTTTCTAAAGACTTTGACAATGTGATTATCAAATGAGATTATCAAATGAGATTGTTATCTACTTTGGTGCCCGGATCCCTTAGGTGTTTCGTATTTAGGGGACTCCCACCTATGTGGAAGTTTGTGGTACTTTGTTTTTCTCAAAAGGGGATAACTATGCACTTTTTGACATTTAGCTTGAGTCCGTGTCAGCCTGAGTTTTTATAGCCCATGTATACCAAAACCACCAAAAGTCTGTCGAATAATAAACTAACAAAATCAGAATGGAATAAAGTTCACAAGAGTCTTCAAAAAACACATAAAAAGCAAAGATTTATTCTAGCACCTGGGTGTAAAACACCTTCATGGAATACAAATTCATCTACAAATGCTGTTTAAATACACATTTTTTATAAAAATTAAACAATAAAATATGTTCATAGATCAGTACTAGGTTAACTGCCCTTTTGGGCCGAACTTGCCAAGTTATCCCATGTGAGAATGAAACGCTGAACCTTGTGTTTTTAAGGTTAACACCTTAACCATTATGTCATTGTGTGTGTGCCTTCTGTGGAAGGTTGGGCGCCGGGCTGGCAACTCGACAATGTAAAACTCCACTGCCAATCAATGTGTGGACAAGGTGATCCGCTGTGGCAACCCCTAACCGGGGAAAAAGCCGAAAAGAAGAATTATAGCCCCTAGTTTGCAGTTGTCTGCAAACTTGGGCAGCCATAGTACTCATGTACTTGCCTATTCCTCGAAGTATATGCTGAACAGGAGGGGTCCTGGCACGGGAACACCACTTGTAACCGGTTTCGAGTCACACCTAGCTCTCACAACTCTCACCATGTGTGCTCTGTCCATAAGGCAATTGGCAACCGATGTTGTGACATAGACGTTTATGTTCAGGTTGGTGAGCTTGTCTAAACAGGTATGGCATGAAATGAGAGGCAAACATTGTAACATTTCATCTTTATTGTCCATGACAAAATTGTGGAAACAGTAGTGAGACCTAATGTAACGTGAAGTCATGCATTAACCAGACAACATCTTCCAAAGTTATGTATGCCCAGTTAGTAGAAACAGTCGCAGTTGTAGACATTCCAATTATCTGTGTAGCATTTAGTTGTCCCTAGTTGGCTACTCTTTGGCTGCAACTATCTTGTGTAGTCTGCAGTGAGGGAATAGGCAAAGGCAAACATACCCGTGCTATCGAATGAGGAATTGCATGCATAAAACAAAGTTGTCTGCCAGGAAATACTCACTGCTGTACTATTGGCAAGTTTTGTATGCAAGTATTGGGGCACTAAGGACACAGCAGCAGACATGGACCCAGTTTTTGAATCAAAAACTGATATTGTGTAAGCAGTTAATGGCTGTCTGATCAGAAGCCCCTCCAGCAAGACTGTCATTTTCTGCAGTTCACACACTGTGCAGTGATAATTCAGATAATGGGCTGCTGATGAGGGCTGGGGAACCACAATTTATTTCAAGTATGAATTGCAGGGTTTATATGTCCAGTTGTACAATAGAAGAAAAAATTGTACAGGCATTTTAATACCTCTTAAAAGCAAAATGCATTAGGGAATAGAAGCTTGTGTTTGGGTGAAGCTGTATGGGCATGTGAGGGCTTTTACACTGCTAATGTAAGTTTTAAAACTGGTAGTTTTGGAAACTGTTCATATGCGTGTATTTCACCAGTAGACTTAAAATCGTTCTGAAAATAGGAATTCAGGAATGCATTTCTACTGCCTTAGTTCCTTAGTGAGTCCAGGGAGTGATGCATATTACCCTGCCTGGGGATACCTGTTGTCTGTGTACTGATAATGCACAGATTTTCATGTTACAAGGTGACATGAAGGCATTCGCCATGGGCCACAGCAGTTTCCTTGTAGATATAGTTCTTGTAATATGTAATCTATGCTGTGTGTGTGTGTATACAATATATGTGTGTGTGTATATGTGTGTGTGTGTGTGTGTATATATATATATATATATATATATATATATATATATATATATATATCTGTGTATATTTATATCTGTGTACATTTATATCTGTGTACATATATTTATATCTGTGTACATGTATATATATATCTGTGTACATGTATATATATATATCTGTGTACATGTATATATATATCTGTGTACATGTATATATATATCTGTGTAAAAATATATCTGTGTACATATATATATATAATGCATTTGTAATTGTGTTAAAGCTGAAAACAAAAATCTCTGATATATGATGAATAGTGATGTGGCTTTTTAGAAGGAGAAACACAAAGGGTGTGTAAGCAGGTATACTTATCAAAATGCAGTTAGACACTGCCCACTGTCTTGCAAAAGCCTCCATGGAACATGTTGCTGTACTACATGTATTACTGTTTGCACATAGTGCTTTTCAGCATGGATCTACATCACGGTATGATCACACACTGGGCCACTTTTCATGTAAAAAATCAAGAAATACACACCAGCAAACCTGTTGAAATCATGTAATAAGACATGTGTAACTGTTGGCATAATGGTAAACTATAAACAAAAATGTGTACATGGGCTTTACAAGACTTCGCATAGTGAGTCTGCAGTAGAGTGAGCAGATGATACCTGAACCTTAAGCAAGTCAAATTAGTATTTTTTGTACATTAACTATTCTGTTTACAGCACTTAAAATATTGTGTGTATTTCAGGCAAACAGGATAGCCCAGAGAAAGTAGGTATTTTTATTTTACAACTGTGTTTCCAAATACTCTGAACTATGCATCCCTGTTTCATGACAGGAAGCCATGGTGCTGCATAAATAAGTGTCCCACTGTTAGAAAGAAAAGGCTAGAACTAGGAAACATTGGATGAGTCAAGTCCCCTGTGGTGAGGTGTCAATCAAAGCAACAACAGGTCAAATTACTTTTAGCACTTTGACAGCTTGGGAGGGGAAGTGTGAAGGGGGAGGGGAGATGATCTAATGAGCTATGGCTTAGGCATCACAAAAGAGTGCAAATTAAGATCTCTGTAAAGAAGAAGCAGTAAAACAGACTGCAAGTCTGTTCTTTGGCTTTGTCTCAGTTAGTTTTTTTAAGTAGGCATTTAACAGCAGTATTTTTTAGTTGAAATTTACTGAATGAAAAAGCCTTGTGTATGCATGTAAAATTAATGCATTGACAGAAGTTTCTGAACAAAAAAGGCTGCGTGATGTAATGTGTTAAGGACAAACACTGAATTCTGGGATACATGGAGGTTTACAAAAATGTTTAACTTTCAGCAACATGCTAGACCCCATGTGGCCAGACTCTTAAATTACATATAAAAATATTTAAAAACTTGTAAAGAGTCCCACAGTGGTGTTAAAATGTTGGAAACATCTAAACATGATGAAATAAACATGTTTTTTTAGTCTGTGCATGCGGTTCTCCTTTAAACTATATATATTTTTATATTATTTTTAAAGCATATAAAATGATTGTTCTTAAAATGTTTTTATAATACTTTGGAGCTTTTCTTCCCAGGCCTCCACTGAAAATGGGATCCTACCTAGTCAGACTCTCCCAGTAATCAAATGTCAATAAATTAATAAACAAATAAATAGTTGCTTGTTTATTCCAGATAATGCAGATGCCATTCACAGTCACCTAGACATTATAACAGAAGTTTGCTGAACTATCATATGCTAAAGAAGCAGATAGCTCTCAGTGGGCATGGTTAACTAACTTATTTAGTTTTCAGTGGGCATGATTAACTAACTTGTTTAGTTCTCAGTGGGCATGATTAACTAACTTGTTTAGTTCTCAGTGGGCATGGTTAACTAACTTGTTTTCTGGCTGGGAGGAGGTATTTTTAAAATGTTCATGTTAATAGCCATTATTATAATCCTTTTAGGAATTGTTTTACTCATGTGTAAAATGTTAATTATGAAACTTTTAGAATCCAGAAAAAGCATCAACTTATAAAATGTACAAGTTAAAAATATGGCAGAAACATTGCCACTAACCACATTAGTAAGAAGTTACAGTGAAGAAAATAATGTGGATAAGGTTTTAGTCAACTGATAATCTCTATGAGGGGGAATGTGTAACGACTGAAAGTTATTCAAAATGTCTGTTTATACCATCATAAAATAGCATAGTTTTCATGGTCAATAAAAAAAATATCTACTCATCTGTAGACTTGTTGCTATTGTCCAGTTATAATAAAAACATATGAATTAAGTGATGCTTCATAGCATCCAATGGGGGAATGTGAAGGCAGAAATGTAAGGGAAGAGAAAATGCTTATTGACTATTCTGTTTTGAAGTATATTTCATTCCAAAATGGATTCCTGACAGTTTTTAGTCTGGTTTAGATCATTTTATTTCCTGCCAGCATGAAAGTACCAGCATGACCAGTGTAGAAAGTTCTATTATAGAATTCAGAACTTATGCCTAAAAAAAAAAAAAAAATGTACCAATCAAGAGGCAGGAGATCCTTAGTTAGCAACAATAAATCAAAGTTGCATATTCTTAATTATACAATGACTGGCCATTAACATTCAAAAATGTGTATGCTGATTGGCGCTTTCTAGTTTTCTCAATTAAACAAATAAAATAATCTTTGAAATCTGAACAGTTATGAGAGAGATGGTGTAGTTTCCCTGCCCTGTCTCTCTCGTATGTTTGAACTGTCTGAATTTCAATTTTTTTCTTTTTTTCTTTTTATTTAAAAAAAAGGCAAACAAGATCTTCTTTTCTCCGTTACTTCTTTTTCAAAGCACTGATGTACTACAGAAGCATGGGAACATAAATCCCATATGCATGTGCAGTACATCAAGAAAGCTCCATGATATGGGGGGGGGGGCAGAAGAGCACCCTCATGACCAAACCACACCAAACATGGGTAAATCCAACATTACTCACACCCAGCCATGAGTTATTGCTATATTGGTCAGAGGCTGTAGCATAATAGTTAGTACATTGTTGCATGTAAACAAAAATAATATAAAAGCATCAAGTTTTTCATGGTTCGGGGAGACAGGACCTTGATTGTTTAGCCTCACACGTATGTATGTTCTCTGCAATAAACAAGATTATTCTTCTCTGCTGAACTGTGTTGTTTGAAATTATTTTGTTACCTTAACAAATGGAATTTAATTAATGTTAGAGCAGATTGGGAAGTGAGGACATGTTTAAAAGTGACCTTTTCATCCCCTTGCAACAGGCAGTGTCTATAAAAGGATGCATTGCATTTATGCTGTGAGACTTTATCTTCAAAATCATTTCAATATTTGAACACCACCTTTTACATCCACTGAATAACACTTTCCATTCTGTGTAGTAACCATTTGAATTGCTTCTGTGCTACAGTGCTTAACAGATCACCAGTATTACTGCTGCTTGAAAGCAGCAAGGCATCAAGCTAATGTTAGGTCACTGCATTATTTATCGATAAAACAGAATTGAAACTCAAAACATTCTTCTTGGCAAAATTGCTGATGTACTAGATATATTAATTTGAAAAAATATGCCACTATCCTTCAGTTCAAAAGTGTAACAGGCTGGTATCTGTACAAAGAGGAAATCAGAGTATTATCTTATGGTTAAACAAAGCTACCTATGTTTATTTAAAATGGAACATGACTTACAGGCCTGTTGACATATATCTCAGCAAGTATAATGCACATGCAATATGCTGAACAAATACACTGCCAATTTCAATGTTACTTTCTAAGACCCAGGTGTGGCAAACCAATAAATGCTTTTTCCAGTCCACAATCAACTGTCAAGGATAGGAAAAAGATTTATTGGTTTAACTGGTAAGCCACATTCATGATGCAGAAAAGAGTGCTCAATGGACACAAGCCACTTAAACAGAAAGATGTACCAGGAGGAATAGAAAAATAACTTTTCCTCTTCCTGTAAAGCTAGGTTGTTCTGCTGGTGGTATCACGCTCCTTCTTCATCCTGTGACAAACTGTTTCACTCTGGTTTAACTCAGCCATGCTTTAAGATTCTAAAGCTGTTGTCACTCTTTAGGATCTTAAAGTTCATCTGTCCTACTCTATAAAAGTGTGATGAGTATAAATAGACAAGGACAGCACTTAACAGCACTTGTATAATGATATAGTTGTTTTAATGGTACCATGATGCCAACCTAGAAGAGACAATTTGGCAAATGTTTGAATCTATTGTCTGCAGTGCTCCTTCCTCACTACATTGCAGTAGCTCTACATACAGACTGAATGCATGTGCCTGCCTGTTGACTCCTTACATTGGAATGGATAGTAATGTAATTGACTTTACAGTGTGATAACTTTATGGTGTTAGAGCTGTTCCATTACCAGATGTTAAGTGTACTGAGAACAAAAATGCCAAGAAATCTAACAGGATCAGTTCCCTCTTGAGATGCAAGGGGCATAGCAGCCCCATTTAAAATGGATAAATAGACTAGATTAATAAGAAATGCAGTTTGGAGAAATATGAAAGAAGGGCTTCATAATGGGGGAAATGAAGAGGGAAGAGAAGATTAGGGGTGTACAGAAATGAAAAGCAACAAGCATATAAGACATTGTAGCTGTATGAGGACCACTACAGACAAAACAGATGCAGATGATGAAAAGTATCCATAAGAAGATAAGGTAAAAAAGGCTAATCTTGAAAGAGGGCTGGCAAATGGGTTAAGGAAGCAAGAAATTAGGGAGAAGCTCAATTTTCAGTTTGAAATCAGTGATTGAGTTTTATTTATTTACATTTATTTATGGAGAATTCTTGTTTAGGATCAAAGAAAAAGACAAGGGTTATAAAGAAGCAGTAGAGCAGAGAATTGCCATTGGGTTCTTGTTTTTCTACAGAGAAGTGCAGAAGTTGTTTACTTGGGAGGGGACATTTGCATCAGATGTTGATAGATGGAAGCTGGATAAACAGATAAGGATGGGCTGATGAGGATTATCACCCTTTATTGGAGGATAAGGTTCAGAGGCTGAGTGGTCTGACATCATGAATTCTGAAGTACTTAGTTTATGTACTATCTCCTGTATCAATTCTGTTCATCAGATAAATGAATGAGAGCATGGCATCAGATGAATGTAAAAGGGAACCAGTGGTGGTACTGTGCAATGGAAGGGAGTGTAGCATCCTGGAGAGGTATAGTCATATCAGTTTGACTTTTGCAGTAGGAAAAGTAATGGAAAAGATTATAAGAGAAAGGCCAGCATGTTTTCTAGTGGATAACGGACATCGGAATGATAATTAGCCATGTTGTTACAATCAAGAGTTTGCCTAATTAGCTGTCAGATGTGTTGTACTTGAATTTCAACAAGACAAGGCTGCTGAAGAACTTTAAGGTAGTATGCTTGGGTTACATATGTGTGAGATGGGCAACAATTTGCAGGGTGGGAGGATGTGCTCAGTAACTGAGTAGGGATATCAAAAGAGATGAAGGTGTTTTTCTTGGATAGAGGTTCAATTTTGATATAATTATTTAATGTTTTGTATCCAGCATTATATTTGGTGTAGAGGCTAGAATAAACCTAACCTCAAATACAAAATTGGTATTGTGAGCAACTGGAAAGCAGTCTGAAAGGAATTTGAGGTGGCCAACGGAATGTGCTGAAAGGCACCAGCTATCATGCAGTACAGATAAATACAAGATGCAGCATTTTGGAAATGCTAATCCTTGTGTGGATTATGAGTTGGAGTTAAGATTTCTGAAAAAGAGATAGAAAAGTATTTAGATGTAGTGGTAAATGAAACACTGCTCCTCTAAAAAACAAGGTAAAAAGTGCTTAAGATAAATAAAATATGAGATTGGGTTGTGAGGGCTAATACCTGGATAATGAGGTTATCATGACTTTGCACAACACTTTTTGAACATTCTTTGAACATATGCATAGTTCCAGTTTTGCTCACTGCCAGACATGCACACAGAAGGTCCAGTCAGATCTCTCATGATTGAGCATCCATTGAACATGTTCACAGAGATTGTACAGCAGGATAACATTATTTTTTATGGTACAATTGAAAAGAAATATGAGAGAAAGCTGTTATAAAGTCAGACATAATATACACCTATGCAACAATACCTGAAATTAGCCAATCTTGTCAAGTTACTGCAGGACTGATGGAAGATTATTGTCATTGTGATTATATGGGCTTGTGCCAGCATAGCCAACTGGATGTCTGTGAAGAATGGTATGTCCTTTGAATATCAAACTGATTTATACAAAATGCTTGTATTACAAATGCATTAGAACTGTATAGCATTTGAATATCAAACTGATTTGTACAGATGCTTATGTTACAAATGTATTAGAACTGCATGACATTTGAAAATCAAAATGTGTTTGTGAAGTTGCTAGAGTTAAAAATTTATCAACAGTGGATCCTGCTGGACAGAGAAGGAATATACATGTGAGACTGTATGTATATATGTTAGCAAAGGACACTGGAAGAGAAGGGGTTAAACAACTAGCTTAACTCTTACTTTAAGATAAACACTGCTAATGACCACATGTTCACCATAGAAGTGATTATCTCACAGATCTGAATAGGACCTGAGATGGCATGTCTGCAAGAAGCCTTTGTTCATTAGCTTAGTAAAAAGAGGGGTAGCCCAGGCACTGCAATAAACATTAGCAAAACTTTAAATATGTAGCTTATTACATCTATGCTAATATCCTGTCTCAAGCTTCAAAGGGGAATAGTGTGAGAACCCAAAGTCAGGTGACCAGATGAGGTCATTCTGCCAGCCATCTTGGAAATTTTAGAAATTACAAATTTTAGAAATTACAAAGAGAAATCTCTCAGTATTGAGTATTCCGTCTTGGGCCTGATAATAAGAAGGACCATTCACCACATCATCTGTCTTGCTCTGTTAAGTAAGTGGGGAATAGTAATTCTCCTAGATTCAGTCAGGAAAATATAGTGAAGCTTAGTTTAGATATTGTTTTCCTTTATTTGTCTGAATCTGTCCATCAATGTTATTTTCAATATCTCCTGTGATTTGAACTCTGTGGTTTACTGTAAATATATATTTAGTATTTTCATGTTCTTTTATTATTTATTATTAAATATATTTAAAACGTTTATTGTGGCTAGTCCTTTTAGAAAGTATTTAACCTTTTAGAGTTCTTATATTTATTTAGTGACACTGCGTGGGCCACTCCTGAAGACCAAGCTGTCTTGGTCAGCTACTAGCATTTGTATTAGTATTAATATTACACAGTATAATTGGACACCCTTTGTTAAGGGCCTTAGAGTAGCTGAATGTGGAGTGTCTGGTGGCAGTGATAACTACCTTATACTCTGGGCAGAAGGGGGAACAACAGGTAAATGTGTGTGTGTGTGTGTGTGTGTGTGTGTGTGTGTGTGTGTGTGTGTGTGTGTGTGTGTGTGTGTGTGTGTGTGTGTGTGTGTGTATGT
This sequence comes from Protopterus annectens, assembly GCF_019279795.1. NCBI lineage: Eukaryota > Metazoa > Chordata > Ceratodontiformes > Protopteridae > Protopterus > Protopterus annectens. The sequence continues at coordinate 1,437,232,164 of NC_056725.1, forward strand.
GAAAAATCAAATCTCACCATGGTTGTGTGTCAGCTACTTGGAGCAGGGACACGAAGCACTGATTTCACAGAGAGGGTGCTGGAGGACATGGGTTGAACACTCAGCTGAGGACTTAACCCTGTAGCAGTGCTAGTGGGGAGCCTTACTGGGGCCCTGGAGGGAGACAGATATAAAGAATTCCAGACCACAAGCTGACTGGTTCTCTGCATGCTCTTAAAGGAAATTGTACTTAGTGCAGAGAGCTGCATCTGTAAATATTGTGTGTATTTATGTTTCTGAAAGTGAATGTTCCCCACAGGTGTCAGTGGTGAGTATTGAGGTTCCTTGATCACTGGCCCAGAGAGGAGTCATCACAGTCATCCTAGAGGTGTTATGTATAGTGCTTATCCAGGGAGAGGGGTATCAAATTAACTTGAGAAGGGGGCTGTGTGCACACATAGTTGTATGTGTGACAGCTGATGCTCATGTCATGTGTATGCACACAAGCCACATAGGTAAGCATACTGACTTCATGTACCTTTTGCAGGATTGAAAGTGCAGTGACATGCATCTTGTTACTCCCCCTTGAGTGTGAAGGTGCCTCAGGCACATCACAGGATGTGACTGCCAATGTTCAGCCCCCTCCCTGTCATTAGCACACACTGTTCCTGTGAAATGCAGTGTATCTGGGCCAACAGCATAATCACCTGGCATTGGACTAAAGAGATTATCTGTTTAGCCTTCAGGTAGATATGGCCTTATAACCAGACATCCCATAAGATGTGAATGCAATCCCAACATGTGTCCACATACATCCTCCTCCCTCATAGAACAAAAACATTGTACAGGCCAGACATACAACCCCTGGCACAGATATAGAAAAAGGATGACATGAAGTATTACACAGGTCATGAGTTAGACATCCCATACAGTGACTTCTGATGCAGGTAAGACAGGTGAACATGTTACAGACTCCAGTAGGTCCATAGCTATAGGTAAACTGCCTGTCGTTGCCTTCATGCTTACCCTAGAATCTCTGTTTTTCTCTTTTCCTAGTTGAACTCTACAGTTCCCTACAAAATGGTGTCTACAGGGACTGCAATCAGTTTCTCTCAACGTTTAAACAGAGTAGGTTGCACACACAAAAAGCATTTGTTAAGCTTTCACTTACAGTGCTTTGTAATTAAGCAGGTCACCATATTGGTCAGCCATAGGGCTCTTTATTTCTACTTGAGTGGTTGCCTCCTTCGCCTGTAACTGAAGTAAATTGACTCTTACATTAAGAGCTGTAATACTTACCTTATAGCTTTAGGACACCTTAGGAAACCTTGTAAACTGCAATAGCCTCACTACGTTTGCCCTCGCTATGCTCGGGCTCTCTTCTCTCCCCTCCCTACCCCCAATTTCCTCCTGCCCCCAGTACCTCTAAATTTATAGTACTATAGCCACTCCCCCACTTTCTATATCCTATCTGCTTTCAGCTGGAATAATTCCACCCACCCTCATTCTACTACCTGCATTTTAATAGCACCTATTAGCTTTCATCTGTCATTCTCCCATCCCCCTTCCAGTACCTTTAACTCACCACTCTATCTTCTGGTGTTGCATCACCAGGTAAAACAGTTCCTTAACTCACTAGCTGAATCACAGATAATGATATACTCCTCTTTACTACCCCTCTTGTTCACACCATACCTCCTTACCTTGTATGAAAACCAGTTTCTCACGGGATTTCAGGTCCCAAAAGGCCATACTATCATCCCAGCTGTAAATCCTTCCACCTTCAACCATACTTACAGTACCAGATCCTATCCAACATCTTGCTCAGTCTATCAACATCTCAACCCCAGGCACATTAGCTCTAGATCCAAACACTACCACAAACTAATAAACAAATTCCTGAAGTTCATCACCAAGTACAGACTCAACCTAATACTTGGTGGTGATATTCACCCCAACCATGGCCCACTCACTTCAGATACACATATCCCCTCTACTTGCAATCTAAGCTACAAACCTACAATTAATAGGCCAACTAACTCTCTCCTAGTCTGTCATCTCAATATTAGAAGCATTAATAACAAGGTACATGAATTGGATGCACTTCTGGATGTCCACTCCCCTGAGATTCTCTGTTTATCTGAAACCTGGTTAAAACCTAACACTAAAGACAATGAAGTGTTACCACCTGGGTACAACATACACAGGCTGGATCGTGCTTCAACGAAGGGGGGTGGGGGTAGCTGTACTCTATAAATCTGAGTTGAATGTCACCATAGATGTAATACAACCTCCTCAGATTAATAACTCAGAGATTCTTGCCACCAAATTGCAACTTAATAAAAATAAATGCATTAATATCATCTGTATGTACATTCCCCCAGGTAACAATATATCTACATTTGAAGATATCCTGCACTGGCTATCATGTCACTACCCCCAAGAAACCCTACTACTTGGAGACTTTAACATAGACTGGGGCACCTGTTCCTCAGAATCCCCAACCACCCATATTAACCTGCATGCATTTATACAAATCATATCCACCCCTACCAGGATAGGTAAACCCAACCAAAAAGAAAGTATACTTGACTGGGTACTCATAAACAGTCACCCCCAACTGTACACCTCTGGTACTCTCCTTAATGGCATAAGCGACCACCTTCTCACATATGTAATTAAGCACAAAACCATTACTTCCCAACAACCCTTACTCAGAAAGGTTAGAAACAATAAAAACTTTGACCCTGCCAAATTCCAACAAGAACTAAACTCATGTAATTGGTCTATTCTAAAACACCTCCCCTTAGAGGAAGCAGTAGCATACTTTAACAACAAATTCCTTGAGATCCTTGATTTGCATGCACCTGTTCTTTCAAAGAGAACCAAGGCAAAAACTGCACCATGGCTTTCTATAGAGTCTAAACTCAAAATTACCCTTAGAAACAAAGCATGGGCTTTATGGCGTTCTTCTAAAGACCCTCAAGATCACATTAAATACAGGCAATCCAGGAACGAAACCAAAAAGTCAATTTTACAAGACAAAAAACAATGCTACTGTAATTTACAGACAGTAAATCAAAATAACCCTCAGAAGTTTTGGGCAGGTTTGAATAATCTACTACATCCTGGACAAACTTCAACCCCAATCCCTGCTACTACTATTGATAAAACCCCTGAAGATGTTTCTGATAGTTTTAACCAATTCTTTACTGAGACAATTCAAGCCCTAGCTAGCCAACTACCTCCTAGCTCCCCTAGTCCTGAAAGTAGCACCCCTAGAAACCTACTCGCGTTCAGCTTCCAACCAGTCGCCACTTCACTTATCCGTACCTTGATCAAAAAATTAAAACCCACTACACTTTCTGCTAATCAACTCCCTGCCGAGTACCTACAAAAATCAGCTGATGCTATTGCTTACCCCGTCTCAATACTAATCAATCGAACCATAGTAGAAGCTAAAATTCCCACCATCTGGAAAATATTCTATGTAATCCCACTTCACAAAGGAGGCAGCTCTACTGAATTCTCCAATTATAGGCCAATAGCTATACTCTCTCCACTTGAAAAGATTATGGAAAAATGTATTCATAGACAATTCATGCACCACCTAATCCAAAATCGCCTTATGGCAGACACTCAGCATGGCTTCCGTCCTCATCACAGCACTACTTCAGCCCTCCTAGCCTTTACTAACACCATAAACCATAATCGCAACAATAATTATATATCCTCAGCCCTCTTTTTGGATCTTTCCAAGGCATTCGATATGGTTGATCACCAACTTTTAATCCACACCCTGCAAACATTCTGTCTAGATACTGGAGCCCTCCAATGGTTTCAATCCTACCTGAATGGTCGACAGCAGGCTGTCCTCTGGCAGAACTAACACTCTAACCTTCTACCTAACACCCTTGGAGTACCACAAGACTCTATACTAGGGCCCTTGCTGTTCTCCATCTTCATTAACGACCTTTATATTGTCATCCCAAAAATCAGCTGTATCCAATATGCTGATGACTCTACTCTGATTTGCTCAACCACATCTCCAGTAGAGTTATGGTCAGATACCCAGACCACCTTTAATACAATAGAAAACTGGCTTTCTGAACATCGTCTGATCCTAAATTAAAAAAAAACTAAAATGCTGTTATTTTCTCCAACACGTAGGTCTACAGCTTTCACCTTTACCATAAAATCAAATGATGGCACAATAATCTCCCCTGACCCATCTACAAAACTATTAGGTGTCATCATAGACAATAATCTAAAATTTGACCTACATGTTAACCAAACTATCAAAACCATCGATAAAAAACTAGGGTCACTTTACAGAATAAAAGCCTTCCTAACCCCTCCAGCTAAAATTGCCATAGCTCGCTCTCACCTTCTTTCAACCCTTCTGTATGCATCCCCTCTACTCTCGAATTTAAACAAGACTGTCCTTAACAAACTCTCAATTTGCTACAACCACATTGCCAGGTTTGCCACTGGGCTGCCTTTTAGGACACATCATTGCATCAATCTAAATCAGCTTGGGTGGCTTGAACTACCCAGCCTAATCCAGTATAACCAACTGATTATGGCCTATAAAATCCTCTATAATCCAGACAATACTCCTGCACTTAAAAAATATTATCACCCCCTATAACAATCCTAGACCGCTTCGATCCTCTAACAAACTACTGATTCAGACTAGCAAAATTAATAAAACAGCCGGTGATTCTCTCTTTGCAAACTCTGTAAGTAGAACCTGGAACTCTCTTCCAGTTGATATTACTTTACTTTCCACCTTAGGTCAATTTAAAACTAGACTCAAACAACATTTGTCACTTAACTGGCTATGTCAATGTATCAAGCCTGGCTAACTCTCTCTAGAATGTGTAAAACTCTGTTAACCAGTTTACTGTGTAATTTAATTTAATCCTGACTTGTGCTCAGGATTAACTGTAACCTGTGGAACTTGTTTAACTTGCTTACTTATGTAATCTCTGGAAATAGTCTGTTTGTAATATGTAATGCTGGTATTATGTAATGCTGTATCTGCTTACCCTTGGAGCTTTTCTCCCCGGGCCTCCACTGAAAATGGACATGCATCCAATCGGACTATCCCGGTCAACAAATATAAAATAAAAATAAATAAATAAATAGCCTATAAGATGAATGACTTACTGTTACTATAGGCTCCTCACCTACAAACTAACACTACTACTGCACACACTTTCCCCACATCTGCAGTCTGTAAGAGGGGTGATTGTAAAAGGTATATGGACTTACCAGTCAAACAGTGATGCTGTGGATGAAAGTTAACAACAAGGCCACTCTATTCATGCCACTGGTTTGTGTTGGTTAGTCCCCAACCCCCCAAAAAACACCCCCAGTGTGTGTTACACTCCTAGCTGCTGCATCAATAGTTTAGGCATGCAGGACTTCCAAGATGGCTGAACACTGACTGACAGCTTAACTTCATCTCTCCCAGTGTGAAAACAGAAAATGAGAAACTGCAACCAGAGATATTGTCAGCTTAAGCAAAATTTGGTTACTGGTTAGTAGGTATACCATGCCTGCAAAGAAGAAACTAAGAAAGTCTGAAAGAAAATTAACTAGAAAACATGAAGAGAAAACACTGACTGGGAAGAATCTTGCAGCTTTTAGCAAAAAAGCAATTCAAACTCTAGCTTTGGTGCAAGATATGGCTTTCAGTATTCTAGAGGAAAAAATAAGTCACACACGTCAGAGCTGATTAAAATAAATGAAACACTGAAGGAGTATATCAACTCAAATAACAAAAGGCTGGAAAAATGGAAAAAGCTTTAAACAAATATTCAGATGAGCTGATAAAACTGAAAAGAAAAATCAAAGGTCAAAATGAAGAAAAGGCTGATTGAGTATGAGACTGCTCAAGAAGGGATGTTTCAAAAGAATGGTAGAATTAGAGGACATATCACGTAGGGAACATCTGAGATCGTCTGTTGTAGCAGATAAGCTGGAAGGAGCAGACTGCATTAATTTTATGAAGACAGAAATAAGCAACTGGACTGGTATTCCACAGCAGGAACTGTTAATTTTACGGGCACATTGGGTATATGCTTCGAAATATGGTCACGAGAAACAAGCCAAGCCCTTTATTAGTAAAGATACAAACCTACCAGCAGAAAGAGTTGATCCTGATGAAACTGTGGCAAAAGGGCAAAGTATTAAAAGTTGGAGACTTTAGAGTGTTTGTGGAAAATGATTAGTCACTTTCTGCCATGCAGAAGAGAAACAAATTTATTCCATTAATAAGGGAATGTTGAGAGGCAGATGCGAGATTTAAGCTTTTGTATCCAGCTGTCTTCAGAATATTTTTTTTCCTGGAGAATCAACATCATTTGTAATGCAGAACAGGCTTAGGAGGAAATGAAAAAGTTTGTCTAACAAAAAGTGAGCCATCAAACAGTAAGGGACTCTGCTTTGCATTCTTCAGATAATAAAGCTTATAGAGAGACTTCACCAGGGAAGAACATGACAAAGATCTGGTAGGTTATGTTTAGCAATATTTTAAAATGAGTGGAGATACCAACATCTTGGAAAACAATCTGTGTTGGCTGTAATACCTAAAAGCAGTAAAGACCCATCTGTTTTAGCTTCATAAAGGCTCATTTCAATTTTAAACTATGATTATAACGTCTTTATGTGTATAATGGGTAAAAATTTTCTAAAGGTGATGCCAAAATTGATAGATATGGACTAATGCAGTTTGTGGAGAGGAGGCAAACATTTGATAAAATTAATAGAACAATGATGATCCAGAGGGAAGCAGAATATAAGGAAATGCTGATATTGGTGGGTCTTGATGCAGAGAAAGCACTTGATAGAGGGAGCTGGGATTTTATTTGTATGACAATGGAAGCATTTGCATTTCCTAATACCATAATAAGGTTATTTAGAAGGATATATGAGGGATCAGAGGCAAAAATCAAAATTCCTCTCTGTTAGGTTATGTCTGAACAGACAAAACAGACAGGGGCATCCTCTTTCACCCTTGTTATTTGTGTTATATTTTGAGCCACTACCAAAGAAAATAAGGGACTCAGAAATTCAAGGATATAATTTATATGGTGTTCAAGAAAAGTTGTTTTTATTTGCAGATGATATTATTTTGTACCTTATGGAACCAGAAAAGGGCATCTCACTGTTGTGGACTATTCTATGATAGTTCCATTTTTTTCGACTATAAAATTAATAAAGATAAAACAAAGGCTATAGCTATAAACTAGGTACCTACACATGAACTGGTACAGCAATACCCATATTTATGGGGGCGTGATAAAATAAGTATTTAGGTGTATGGATTAGAAAGGATTTGGTTGTAGCAGCAACTAAGGATATGTGGGAAAAGACTAAACAAAAGATAATAAAGCTCTTGCCAATGGATATGGATAGTAAGATACAAGCAGTAAAAATGTTTTTAGTCACTATAGTTGTATACACAAGTCAGGCATATTTTTATCAAGCAGTGGAGAAGTTGTGAACACTAATTAATAAAGAGTTGGAAGATTTTATTTGTGAGGGGAAGAGGGCAAAGGTCAAGTGAGATAAGTTGATCCTCTGAACAGAACAAGGAGGTTTAGGATTACAGTAAACTCTCAATTAACCGGCACCCATGGGGATTGGTAGATGCTGGATAACTGTAGATTTTGGTTGCTTGAGAGTTACTATTAAAAATAGGCCTGACTAATATTGTACCCTATACTATTTGTTTGGTTTGACTTGTTCTTCAGTTGGAGAGAGAGGGAATTTATTCATATCTTCCTTTATAAAACTCTAAAACTCTAAAAACATAAGGTATGTTTCTGCCAGGGAGAGGGACAGAAAGTGCAACACATGAGAATTGTATTGTATTTATTCGATTTTTTTTTCTGGTTACTTGAGAGTTCTGGTTGCTTGAGTTCTGGTTTAATGAGGGTTTACTGTACCTAATTTGAAGGGATATTTTAGAGGTACATTGTTATGGCTCCTATACATAACACAATCAGAAAGCTAGAATTCAAAGTGGAAAGGGATGGTGATAAAGCGGGGGGGGGGGTAATTCAAGAAATAAGGAAAGAATGGGGTTTTGCATGCAGATCCTTGAAGAGAACAACAGTCATACAAAATATTATATTCGTAACATAGCATACTAAGATATATTTATATATACTTAAGTATACTAAGAACTAAGCCAACACAGGAATGAAGAAAGGATATTCTGCCAATAGGGATGACTGCAATTAGGAGTACAAGGAATAGACAAAAGGGGGCTGAAATTTACTGGTAGAAGCTGGAAAAGGAACCAAGATATCAGGCTCTGTCAGGAATACTGGGTGCGCATATATGTGCAACTAAGGAAATTATTTTTTTGAGTTGGTATATAGGATCTGAATTGACTACACATAGTAATGTCTTGTCAAGTTTAATTGTGGTGATTAATAAAAAAGCAATACTAGAAAATGTAAATCAAAATCTAAAACAACTATGCTTGAAGTAGTGAATATTATAACAGAAATAAAAGAACAGGGGGTGGGATCTTTAGAAAAGGGCAGGAGTAAATTACATAGAAAAAGTGGAAATTATGGGAACAGTACATGCAGAAAAAATGTTTTGGAGGAGGAATGAGGTTTAAGAGAAAGAAGGAATTGAATAATTTATGTAACGTTGCCTAGATTATAAGATTTATAACACTATATGTGATGTATAATGTTTGTAAATGTGAACTTGTTAATATGGTTTGCCTACCTTTATAAATTCAATAAAGGTGTTTAAAAAATAGTCTAGGTGTCCAGGCATGTGTAGGAGTCGTGCAGAATAATTCTCACTTAAATCTCCCATACAGGGCACCTGTAAAATTACTTATCAGCAAGCACAGTATTTACCAACACTTGGAAATCAGCACTGACAGGGACATACAGAGTCCTCATTATTCATTTTTGGGCAATGTTACCTGCATAGTATTCAAGGAAACTAACCTCAGAACTTTTTGTGGACCTATTACGTCACATCCCTTCCACTTTCCCTGCCGTGGCAGTACATCCTACATCTAATTTGCCCTTCAGCAATCTTCCATAGTGCAATGAGGCTAGCTGTGGCTGCATTTAGCACATGATATATATGCTCTTAGTGCAGTCCATATGTACTTAGTTTCATTCAAATGAAAGTTCTTGAATCTCACATTTATTTCATTATACAATCTGCTTGTGCCATACTAAGAGGTTTGGTCAGCTCCCTGAATTTGCATTGACACCTGTGAAGCACAGAGAGTATGTGTGGCTGGTTCAATGACCCAGTCACAAACTTGGAGAAACTTATTGTAGGATCATGGCCTGTAAGGGTGCCCAAGAGCAACACTGTTAGGCACTATGATGCTTATATATTATGCTTATGTATTCTTTTCTCAGCATTGCTCACACCCTAACACTATCATTGCCACAGCATGTATTTTTGCACTGTGCAATGGTGGCACCAAAATGCACATCACATGCCAAGCGCTAAGAATGCAAGATTGCTGCCATATTTCTCTTAGTTGTGACATGGTGAATGGCCATGGATTCCTTGGTTGTGACATGGTGAATGGCCACGGATTCCAAACTCTGATTATAGCAAAGTGTCCAGGTGTACCCTAAAAAGAGTAAGATCTTTTTATATTTGCTGCACAGCAACAACTAGGAGCACTTGATTGAAGACTCTTATGAGCATGCACAGTATAAAGTGGATGCCTGGCACAGTCTTGCTGAGATGGTGACTACTGCTACTTGCATAAGCTGCTCTGGTGAATAGAGCCACTAATGCTTCAGTGAACTGAGGAGGTGCCATTCTGATCTTCTGAATTAACATAAAAAAGAGGTCAGAGAGATGGACCCCTTGCTGGACATGAAATTGATGTGTGGTGTACTTCTTGTTCTTGTTTTTCAACTCAGAAGGAAATATTGGTGAATGCACACCTGTATCAGAGGAGGATGGAGTGTCTCTCCAGGTGCAGAGATGAGTATGATTTCCTGTTATTTTATTGATTAGCGATATTAGAGCAGCATAGATGTATGCAGTGGTATAGCCCACATAATTACCAGTGACAAACCTCTTTCAGCATCTTTTGTACAGTATGACAAACCCTGTAGTCATATAATGCTTTGTATTACCACATGCACAATGTACTTGTTCAAGGAGACACACGCACACATTACTTAGTCTTTGTAATATGTCCATCTTTGTTTGCATGGGGCAACATACCCACTGACTTACGTCGTCTGAGATGAAGGGAATTTGGTAAGTTTCTAAATTGTGGACAGATGCCCAGGCTAGGTGGATGTGAGCTGCAGAGGTTGGTGGCCCATGGCAGGTATATGGCAGCATATTGACCATGTATCACCTCACCATATGCCCACATTAATGACATCTTCACTTGACATACCACTGGCATTTGTGTTATACCCATGCTGTGTCTCCTGGAATATTGCCAAGTAGATTATGAGATTTATCAAGCATTGACTGATAGCTGTCTATGTTGACCACAATTGCTTCTTTACCTGTGGTATAGAACAGTGCCATTATAGTCATGTTGGTTTTCATAAGTTATACCACGGTCCAATATGGCTTGTCTTTGATATTATCCCTTACAGCATGTTCATGGGGCCACAACTCCATATGCCTTCCATGGCCTATTACATCCAACACCCCATGCTGCCACTGTAGTCTCAGCCCCACCTAACCGTGGCCATGGATACACTGGCTGCACACCAGCACACACACATCATGCAGTAAGGAAATTTGAGTTTATATACCTAGGCAGAACTATCGGTCCAAGTACAACAGCATACGTAGCAGTTGAGTGTAATGGACCAGGAAATGCCTAGATGCATACCTCTCAACTGTCCAGATTTTTACAGAATGTCCAGATTTTTAATCTATTCCTCAATAAAATATGTGGTTCATAGGTTAGTACTAGACTAATTGCCCCTTGCAGGCCATTTTAAGCCTAGTCAATTACCCCACGTGAGAATCAAACCCTGCACCTTTTGTTTGCCAGGTAAACACCTTAACTATTATGCCATCCTCCCACCCTAACATGGATGTCTCCACACAGAAGACACTCTAGCTGAGAATCAAACAGGACAACATCTAACTGTGAGGCAACAACACTACCGCAGCACCACCACCACAGTCTTTTTTTGCTGTTTGGTTATCTTTCAAATCACTCAGGATTGAAGTCACTAATGACATACATTTGAGTTTCAGATTTCATACTCTTTAGAAAATGCATATTAACACAAATCCTGTTATTTTAGCAACTTTCTAAGTTTATTAGAGAAATATTTAAAATCTGTCCCTATTTTCCTGCCTTTGCTCCCCTGTTATTTGGGTCTATATCAGAACACTGAAGTATTAAAACTTCGAATGTTCTGATATTTAACACTATTCAGTGTACGCTAAGAATAGTGAAGCTGCAGAACAGTGAATTCTTTCCTTGGGAAAGAATTCAGTTGGCTGTTTCTGTGGCTTCGCTATTCTTAGCGGTGTGGTGGAAAGTTACGGGTTGGGTTCAGGTCAGTGTGCGATTGTTTGTACGTTAGGGTTAGGGACGGGTTAAGTGAGTTAGGGTTAGGGCGCAGGTTAGGTGAGTGTGCGATAGTGACGGACCTTAGGGTTAGGGTTTGGGTTAAGGTAAGTGGGTAGATAGTAGTGTATGTTTAGTTTAGTGTAGTGTTAGATGTAGGAATTTAAGTGCATGGGTGTGGTTGCTGTTTATTTGATGTGCTTGTGTTGTGTGTATGTGTTTTGGAGCAGCAAATTTTTTCCATGGGAACAAATTCGCTGTTCTGAATGTTCGATATTTTCATGTTTAGATGTTTTGGGGCCAATGAATTAGCATTCACTATTTTCATCTTTCGATAACATGATATAAACACTGTTATTTTAGGCTTTGTCCAGATTTATTGTGCTAAGAGATTGAAAGGTATGCCTGGATGGGTCATCAGAATCACTCAGAGTTCTAATGTCTTTTTTGCAAGTCTACACATACCTCTCTTATTTTTGCTACCCTTTTCTTTATATTTTATTTGATGTCTGTTGTTTAATTTCCATCTTTTTATTTTAATATTTTCTGCAACATTTATTAAGCTATGCTATGGGCATGACTCTGGTCCTCACCCCACCATCAGTGCTGTCTTTCTCCCACCGCCACATTGTCTGCCTTCAAGCCTGCTTTCACATTAAGTGGTAAAGATCCTGTGGTGGTGGGGTTGATCTGAAGGTGTCCCCATGGCTTCTGGCAGTCACTCATTGGAGGGGACTGCTGCTGCTCTTTCTGGTGACAATGTCAGTGTGTCACAGTGTGTCACCTAATAAGTGCTGGCAGAGGTAGTGGAACAGTTAATGGACTGGTGGCCTGAAATGTACATTGGCAGCCCGGGGAGTCTGTTTGAGTAACTAACAGAGCCACACCAATGCTTGGCATTGCTATTACCACCATCAAAGGTAGAGCCCAATGGGAAGGGCAGTCATGGTGGTGACTGACCTCTTCCTTGGTCTATTATAGGCAGCAATATGGCAGGAATGGAGTACCCACCCTATTCCTCTTTCAGTCATTCCCCTTCCTGGTATGTCAACCTACATCCCCTGTTTATTGCCCAGTCAGCACCATCACCACTTTTCCTTCCTCTGTCTGTACATGTGAATATATCCACTGTCAGTCTCCCATTAGTGCCAGCACCGCCCCTGTTCATCTTTGTGTTTTATGTTTGTTTGTGCGCCCATGCTTCCATACCTCTACTCCTGCTTCCATCTCTGCCTTCCTCTTACATTCATCTCCATCTGCCCATCTTAAAGAAGTACTTACCAAACTGACAAAAGTATAGCCTTCCTCTGCCTCACTACTACTTTTACTGTCCCTATAGCCTTGTAAATGGCCTTCTGTTTGCTGTTCTCACTTTTCTGACTTTACTTTACATCAGTTTCATCTCCAATGCAATTACTAAAGCTATATTGAAACATCACTGGGAGCTGAATGTTGTGGCCATTCTCATAGCGTTGCAAAGTAGCACATGTGCAGGCACTTTGCCTCGTCCAGGCTACACGCTCACTACTAATATTTGCAAAGTCCCTAGCCATAGTTGCAGAACACACTCTCTCAATACCAAGCCTGTTATTTCCTTGACAGGACTTCTTAATTAGTTTTTGCTTTAGCAGTGAGGTTCCTGTTGGTTAATTGATAATTACCTTTGGGCTGCATCATGCTGTCAACATCCCACAGTAGGCTTTACATGATTGATGAGGGCTTAAACTTCTCTCTTAATCAGGGGTTAGTAATATTTTCTTTTTCCAATAGTATTAATTTTGTAAGAATGAGAATGTAACTTGAACTAATAAATACAAGTAAAGTTTGATATCACATTCTTTTAAACTCCTGTACTGAAAACATTAGCTGTTTAATTTTTTCACGTAAAAGTTTGTGTTTTCTGTTGCTATCTATATTTGCTGATAAAAATGTTTCTACTTTTAAGTCTGAAAATGGACCAGCCATGTTTTCTAGAAGACAGATTTTTCATGCTGCAAGAGTTACGATGCCCCTGATGCTCTTGAAGTATGCTAATGTATCACTGCTGACAACATTTTTAGTTGGGTAATAGTATTTCAGTAAATTTTTTAAAAATATGCTAGAAACTCTTGCAATTGGATCGTTAAGACACAATTTTTTGCAACTGAAATAATGTGGACAGCAAACTTAATGAGGAATTCAATAGTGCGCAGTAGAAGTACATTAACTATGAAGGTGAAGTCGCTGGTTCATATTAACTCTTGAGACAACATTTTCTTAAACTAATGTTCACTCATTCACAGGTCCTTTAATTAGATTTTTGGGGCATCACTGACTAGGTTAGAGGATATAGAAGCATCAAGCCCTCGAGAAAGGCAAGGGAGATATGCGTGTGTGTGTGTGTGTGTGTGTGTGTGTGTGTGTGTGTGTGTGTGTGAGAGAGAGAGAGAGAGAGCTGGCAAGCCTGCTTTTGAGTGGTACCAAAATTATGCTACATTTTACTTTTTATTGGCAAACTGCTAAGCCAGTGCACACACACACACACACACACACACACACACACATATATATATATATATATATATATATATATATATATATATATATATATATATACACCCTTTTTTAATATAGTTAACACCAAAGCTTTATCATCCATCTGCCTAATGCAGCTCCTGACATCTACTCGTGTTCAGTATTATACACAACAGTCCACATGTTATCAATATTTACAAACAGTTTACTTAGGTATAAGTTTTCTATATAACAGTGCTTATTTTAAGAGCTATTACATTTTCTGTGAAGCATTGTGTCAAATATTATTGCCTTTTGCAACACAAATCAGTTTTTATACCTACAGATAGCTATGCCTTATGAAATGCGCATAAGTAAAACTCAAGCTATATTATATAACTGTTTGTTAAGTTTATTGTGGACTTTGTAAACAACACTTATGTTTGCAATGCTGTACGAATGAATTCTGTCATGGCTGCAGTATCATTTTGTGTTAGATTTAACTCACTGCTGCCTTGATTTGTCATTTTACTGATTCTCATTGTTAATCTATAATTACAAAGGCTGGTAACAGCATGCTTTAAAAGTTCTGTCTCTGGATAAAACAACCTTTAGTAATGCTCATTTCTAACAAAGCCTTAGTATGTATCCATATCCTCGTTTTCATCCTACTGCAGTGCACTGTTCCCCCAGCTTCAAGTCTTGAACTTTAACTTGGCTTAATGAAAGCATGTTCATGAAAGAAAACTAAGAGAGATTAAAAAATGCTTCAGCTTGACATCTGTGCAGGAACATAATGTGCATGTTGCTTTATGAATTACTTATCCCCCATTTAACTTGACTGTACATATAGTGTAAGGGATAAGGCAACCATGTATTTTTGTAGGATACATGTCAACACAACAAAGCCATAAGCATTAAATCTATTAACAAAGAATAGAACAGCCTAATATGGTTTCTATACACATTGCCAAGTTACTTTTCCTCAATGACCTTTATCGTGTGCATTTAGTTTGTACTATGCTGCTTGTGGCAAGAAACTCCTGTATAGTCATGGCACCTGCCAGGGGACTGGTTTTAAATCCACAACACTGATGCATATTTATAAATGAGATGCTTAACATTAGGAGTGCATGACAAATGAACAATGCTGCCTTGAGCTATTATCAAAACCAGTCACATCCATATAGGATAGATATTGTCCAGCTAATGAGCAGAGTTATGAGCACTGACTTCACAGGAATTTGCCACCTCTCTCTCTCAGCCTAGTGCCATTTAATATCATCTTACCATGAATAACCATATTTTGGATAAATACACTTTATACTCACACACAAGCAATGTTTTTCAGAAGGGACTTTTGGTACCACTATCCCTTCTTGCTTTTATGATAACACACTGCCATGAGCCAGACCAGTCTGGCTTACAAAGTGCAATGTTACTGTGCACTTATAAAATCGAGACAACCATACTATTAGTTTAGAGTAGCTATGGCTATGTAGTTCTTTCTCTCTCCATGTCTCTCACTTTTTCTTCTTCTTTCATCTTTTCCCAGTTAAGGGTCACTACAGCGGATCACCTATCCGCTCATGATTGGCAGTGGAGTTTTATGGTGTTGAGTTGCCAGCCCTGTGCCCAACCTTCCACGGAAGGCACACACATGCACGCACCCATGCCTATGGCCAATTTAGAGTATCCAATCCACCTACAGCATGTCTTTGGGATGTGGGAGGAAATCAGAGCACCTGGAGAAAACCCACGCGACCACATGGAGGACATGCAGACTCCATACAGAAGGCACCCCAGCTGAGGATCAAAGTGGAGAACCTGTTGCTGTGAGGTGGCAACGCTAACCGCTGCACCACCGTGGCTGCTCCATTTGGCTTTTCTCAGTTAGGGGTCGCCACAGCAGAGCTCCAGTCCGCTAATGATTGGCAGTGAATTTTTATGGTGTTGAGTTGCCGGCCCAGCTCCCAACCTTCAAAGAAGGCACACCGACATACGCATGCACCTACCTGCATGTATTTTCGATTCACTCGACTGTGGAGAGGACATACAGACTCCACACAGAAGGTGCTCCAGCTGAGAATAAAACCAGAGAACCTCTTGCTGTGAGGCTCTTACTCTCTCTTCAAAATGTGGATGTCAGCAGTTAAAATTCAGAACTTTTTTATTACCCTTGTATATATCAAGAAGCAGCCATTTACAGTCTTTTGATATTTAATAATGATAACACTGCCTTTACTGAAAACAATCTGGCTTACCAAAGTCACAAGTACAGTACCATCATAAAATGTAGCTAACCGTACTATTAATGTATAATTGTTATAGATATGAAGTTTCTCTCTGTCTTCCAAAGGTAGATACCAGCAGTTACAGTTCACCAGTTTTGTGCAATTACCCTTGAATACATTAAGAAACAGCCGCTCACAAGGTTGCAAAATTTAATAGTGACATTTTTCACTTAAATAACCGAGGCAGTATGGTATGAAAATCAAATATTTGGGAAAAACACTGCAGGGCCAGAAGATATCCACACTGTATAAACAATTAAGAAACTTAAAAACAAGTTAGTTTTTCTCCATGGCAAATCACACACACACACAACACACACACACACACACACACACACACACACACACACACACACACACACACACACACACACAATGGAGACCTAAGCAGGTAACCTTTCTAACATTACAACATTACATTTATACACATTTTAATCATGCAAATCTTATCATATGTTCAACTTTATCTCTTCATTTTTTGAGAAAATTAATTGAATCATTTAAAACATTGTGTCTACATGCATCCAGTTTAACTTGCCATACATATTCTAAATAGTCCAAGCATTCTTTCTTACTACCATTCCGTTGTGTGATCAAACACTGTATCTATAACAAAGAAAGTGACATTTTAAGATAGAGGAAAAACAAAAACAAAACAATCAAAGGGATATTAAAGATTAAGGGAATTCTAATGGCAGATGTGGTTAAACAGATGTAAACTAATTCAACATATGGGAACAATAATAAATTGGAAAAGAGGATTTTTAGATCCACCCACTGAAGCTAAAAAGTAACTACCAAGATATTTCTCCAGACCTCTGTAAGTATAGAACCATCAGCAAGAGAAGAATGTGCCATTGAAATGCCAAAAGAAAAAGCATGCATTTTCTCAATCATGTTACTTGCTTCCCCAAACTGCATCGGTATATCAAAGCAAGTGTCAAAATCAGCAGGAAACCTGGGCACTAGTAGTCCAGAATGATCAGGCAGGCTTTCAAATGTCATTCAAATATCCCTACTATCAGAAGCAGGTGAAAAACAAGAGGTAAAATGCCAATCAATTTTGAAATTTATAATGTATCCCATAGACAATTGAGTAAAGAAGAAATGTTTATTTTGCATAAAGGTTTACCTTTTGTTCCATCTTCCACAGGAGCTTTGGTAGACTCTGTGAACAGTTTAAAATGTATACTAGAAAACTAAACTTAAAAGTTTTTCTTGCAAGGAAAAAGATGTGATATAGTCATGAAAAAGTGTTGGTGAGGCAAAATGTACTCAGCCCTCCCTACACCCTACTATTCATGTCTTTGAGTCAAGTTGTGAAGTGGCCATTAGGAAGATTTAAAAAAATGGAAGTAAAAGTTGACATCATTTATCTGCAAATGAGACAAAAACTTTAAGAAAATTGTCAGCTGACAAGACTATCCCCATAATGAATGTAGACAAGGTGGGGACTACTATGGTTTTGGACAATACACAATATACTAATAAAAGGTTTTATTAGCCGATAAAAGTTTTTACAAAATTGTGAACAAGAAATAAGTGTTTAAATCCTTTTGAATGATTGATGGTTGTTTATACAAAAGTATATGAGAAGGTAAAATAACTGAAAAAATGCACAATTATTTTAAAGCTGATGAGTCAGTAGTAGGATTGATTTTTGGTACTGCTGAAATACAAAAAAGTTGTTCTCATACATTCTTTCAGTTTGTGCTTAAACCAGTATATTAATCTACCATAAATGTAATCTTTAAAAGAGTTCCAAACCATAACTAAATTAGAATCTGGAGTATTATTTGAAATAAAACATTTTGAGTAAAAAAATAAAAAGTTGTTCTGATCCACCTTTATGACCAATTGTGATTTCACAGAGTCAAAGTTGGAAATGGTTTTCGTTTTTTTAGATAAGGCACTTAAGTGTTTTTAAGACACCTTTTTAAGGGACTCTTTTTGATTTTAAAGAGAAAGTTACATCAATAGATGTAACAGGTTCAGATTTGTTAGTTACACTATACGTGAAATCCTTAGATACTGTAATTCCAAAAGATTTAGATAATGAATGGGTGTGTCATATGTTATTGAAAGATAGAGAATATTCTAAAAAAGAAATACAATTTATTAGTGAGTGCACTAAATATGTATTGGAGTGCAGTTTTTGTTTGTTTTGGGCAACACTATTTTCAACAAGTATGTGGAGTACCCATAAGTACGACCATGACTCCAAATTTTTCCAATTTATGTCCTATTGGGAAACAAAGTGTGTGTGTGTGTGTGTGTGTGTGTGTGTGTGTGTGTGTGTATATATATATATATATATATATATATATATATATATATATATATATATATATAGGGTCTATATCATATGAGAGAATAGGAAAATCTGCGAACGCTCACAATCTCGAAAGTACCGGATCTCAAACTTGCTATTGTGGGGGGCTGTGCCCCCTACACCCCCCACTAAATATATATTCCAACTCTGAGATCACACTACAGTGAGGAAAGGGCAAATATTACATTCTCCACTGTACCACAAGCTCAGAAAAAGCACTTTGAGGTCCGGTACTTTCAAGATTATGAGCGTTTGTGGTTTTTCCTATTCGCTCATATGATATAGACCCATATATATATATATATATATATATATATATATATATATATATATATATATATATATATGTATGTATAAATGTATATCTATGTATATGTATATGTATATATATATATATATATATATATATATATATGTGTGTGTGTGTGTGTCTGTATACAAGATTTCCAGTTTTAAGTTAGTAAAATTTTAAAGTTCTGGGTGACTGAATGAATGCATATTTATATGAAAAATCTCACCTTGGTATTCCAATGAGAGGAAAGCATGGGATAAAAATTCCTTTGAAATGCAAGAAAAATGAAATGCAGAGTTTCAGAAGATCCTACATCATATGGTCTCCGCTAGTTTAGAAAAGGTTAAATTACATTTTATTTCCTAAAGGCTTACATAAACTAGCTTTTAGATCCAAAATGATAGGAAAAACAAATCATATCAACAGTATATCTGTTTCTGTTATCACTAAGAAAAATATGCACATGGAAACAATTTTGGACTTTTTCAAAATCTACTATAAGACAATTACTGCACTGAATAGTAGTGTAGAAAATGAAGAAAATAATTGATACCATTTTTAATAGGAGTATAGATATATATTTTCAGAACAAATAAAATGAAAACAATTTCTATAAGAAATAAAAGTGCAAATTAAAAGTTTGAAGGAAATTAAAATTTTAGGTAGTAATGGCATAATTCCTCAAGTATATACATTATTACTTCAAAATATTTTATGGTTCTAATCCCAAACAGCTTGCTCTGTTTACACTAATTACAGAGAACAGGCTGAGAGCAGTTGTTGTGGATCAGGTTTGCATAGTAAGCCTGTTTATTGATAGGTCTGACATTAAAGTAAGTCACTTATACTGAAAGCAGGACTTTTGGAATCAGGACAGACTTAGACTGAGAGCAACTCTTTTGGAATCCGGCCCTATGTGGTTTACAGAAATTACTTAAAGAAATTAAAACTTCATTTAACACACCTTCACCATGGAAATATGCAATAATATAGGATGCAGTTTAATATCTATGCTCTTCTTATAGATCTATATCATTACTGAATGTAGATTATAAAATAGTTATGTCAATCCTTGCCGATAAATTAAAAATATATTGTCTACTTTAAAAGAAGAAGACTAAAATGGCTTTATACTAAATAGGAAAATACCACAAAACATCACAATAATAATTAATTTAATAGATTATACTGGTAACCTTAATTGAGAACTATCTATAATTAGCCTGGGTATACATTAAATAACAAATAAATGGAATATGTTATTATCTTCTGATAATATTTAATGACATTTGTTTGAAGTTCTTATGACATCCCAACAAAACTATAATAGTTTTAGGACATTATGCAAGAGAGTATGAAACTGGATGAATAGTATTCACTGACTTAAAACCATATACTGTAGCTTTAATTAAAGTAGCTTCATGGTGAAAGTCTGAAATTATTGTTTAACAGATTGGAAAACTAAAAACCGTATGAAATATTTGGTGAAATAAGGAAAACAATTACAACATATACAAATCTTGAATGAAGTGCGTCTTAAAGCAATATGTATTTAATAACAGCAATAATGCAACAGATTCCACTTTGATAAACAATACATTCAAACATGTAGAAATGCAGTATACAAACAGCTAGTGATCATATGGTATCTGTGAACTTTCAAAAAATGCTAAGCTTAAAAAATTGAAGTTTAATATTTTGAAATTAAATGTTAAGAAACACTATTTAACGGATACATTAAATTTGGCTATGGGAAATTGGCTTATACTAAAAATCAATGAACAGTTTTTAATATCTAAATTGATATAATGTCAGATATAATAAAAATCTACCCATTTTCTTAATCTCAAAAAAATGGTGAAATAGGGAAACATATATCCAACATGTATGAGATGATTAAGAAGAATACATTTCATATCACAGATAACTACTAGGATTATGTTCTCTAAATGAGTGGCTTAACTTTAACTGCAATATATAAAAAAATATTTCAATATCCTCATAAATCCACATTTATTTTGAAATTATTCTCTTGGAAATTTCTACATAAATCATTTGTCTTACTATATTTTTAGCTTTTCTGTGCTGTTATACTTTGCCCATATTTGTGTGGCCTTGAGCGTGTTTGCTAAATGCTATAAACTAAGCTACCATGAAATTGATTGGGATAATATATCTATATCTATATCAGTATGCATATCTATATCTATCTCGCTATCTGTCTATCTTTATGTGTGTGTGTGTGTGTGTGTGTGTGTGTGTGTGTGTGTGTGTGTGTGTGTGTGTGTGTGTGTGTGTGTGTGTGTGTGTGTGTGTGTGTGCGTACTCATATGTAAATATATATATATATATATATATATATATATATATATACACAAATATATATAGATGTATATATATGGGTCCATGTCAGAAGAACGAAACGCCAGATCACCGACGACCACATCACCAAGACGACATCTCCAACAGCAGACATCCCTGACAACAGTGAGTAGTGTGGAATGGGAGTTAGTCCCATTTCTTCACTGTAGTGCAATCTCAGAGTTGGTATATTTAAAAAGGGAGGGTATGGAGAGTGCAGTCCCCCACATGAGGGGTGCAGGGGGTCTTGCCCCCTGCTATACACATTTTAATGTGTTTTTTGTGTGTATTATGGGAACGAAAGGATGTCGTCTCGGCGATGTGGTCACCTGTGATCCGGTGTTTCGTTCTTCTGTCATGGACCCATATATAATATATATATATATATATATATATATATATATATATATATATATATATATATATCACTGGTTTTGGTAATTTCCATTGGTGTATTACCATGGAGGTTGTATTTTTAATTTCTAGGAGTGTAGGGGGCAAAGCCCTCCCCCCACTAAAAGCAAAGTTTTTGTTCTATTTAAGTTATCACAAATGTATGTCATGTGTTTATATTAGTGAGATCTTTAGTTAGATCTATTTTATTTTCGATATTTGTGATCACCGATGCACTTCTTTCACATAGTTGCTGTTGCTGAAAGTTCTTTGGCAATGTAAAGAAATACTTACACACACACACACACACACATATATATATATATATATATATATATATATATATATATATATATATATATATATGTATGTATATTCAATTGAATTTGGCTAAACTACCAGCCTTGAAACATGTGGGGTAATTATATTTTCTGTTCTTTACTGTAACAGCTGTGCACTTTTTTGTAGTTATTAGTAATGCAGCTAAGAATTGCTTTGGTTTATATTCTAGAGAGAGTGCAGAAAGAACCTTGCCATATCCAAGTTTCTGATTCCTGTAGAACCTTGAAGTGTACTATTTTGTTATTAGTCCGTTTGCTCATTTGATTTTTTTTTTTTATTTTTTTTGTGATGTTATAAATTGCCCATGTTTGAGTGGTGCTGCTTACAATGCAACCATATTTAAAGCCCTTTAACTTGACAAATATGACTATAAAATGTTGTTGGTCCTTGTGAGTATGAATGACTTGACATGCAAAATCCTGAGAGATACATAGAGGGACATGTCAGAGCTTTCCATGCGTTACACAAATTCAGGCAAGGCTCTTGTCCTAAATGGAATCCTTCCTTTTCCAAAAATAATATACACAAATTCAGGCAAGGCTTTTGTCCTAAGCAGAATCCTTCCTTTTCCGAGAATAATACCTAGGTATGAAGAAAAAATATATGGCTTAACAATTGGCTAAATAGTTTATGTCATTCCAGAGTCATCCAGTACTGGTCAGCATGAGATGAGATGCTTAGCATTCTTTTGATTTACCAAGGATGGTCTGCATCCCTTCTGTATAGCAGCTACTGTCTTTGCTGCCCCCATAGTGCCTGTTTTATGCAGAGTCTAGCTGATGGACATTCCTATGTAATTAACATCTCAAATCCAAAACTGGATCACATAAAGTTAAGGCTGCTCAATGCCAGAAATCTCAAGAACAAAATGCCCGACCTAGAAGTTCTCCTGCATTTAGACTGTATCCATGTCTGTGTAATTATTACTGAAACTTGCTTTAATGGTTCATAAAGCACCCCCTCAATACCTGGGTTTGTATCTGCCATGCTTTTAGAACTTATGGTAATTGTGACGGTGTCTCTCTATTTGTTTGGGACCTTATTACCTGTAGACAGATCTCCAGGAATCCACAAACAGAGCTCTTTGAGCTCCAACTCACACAAATAAAATTGTCAATTTATAGCCTCTTACAAAACATCTACTACATCTCTTCTGATTCATGGAAAGTTCTAGTATGTTCTTGATTAAATCCCTATAAACAAAGCCACCATTATTTTGGGAGACTTTATCCATCAGTAACACAGGACTTCTATTCTTGAAATGTAGGATATTCCCAAAACTTCCTTGCTGTCATAAACAAAAGCTCCCTGGAACAGATTGTGAAGAAATGTATTACAGGACAAACTGTTCTTGACCTCGTCTTTACAAATGTAATTTCTTCATATACTATTCTCATGGTATCTCCTTTCTAGGTTAAGTTGGATGATAAACTTGTGACTTTCACTATTAGAACTTCTATTACGTTGGGAAAACTAACAATATGTTTAAAATTAGAATTTTGCAGCACTTATCTAGTATAAGGAATAAGAATGTACATAATGCCCTTTATAGGCACATTGAACAGCATCCCACACATACTTTTAGTTTCAGGGCAGTGGTTAACATAAGGTTAAATAATAGGGGAGGGGATATAAAGTTATTGACAGAATCCCTTGAATCCAAATGGATATTGGAGCTGATGGCTCATAGAAGCCCAGGGTTGAATGACACTGTACCATTAAAGCCCGCCCTACAAAAAAGGCGGGTAGTATACTGATTGTTGATTGGTTGATTTTAATTTAAATTAATTCCACAGCCAAGGAAGTAGGAAACGACACCTTGTTAAATAGGGGAATTCTTTAACAGGTAGTAGGTTCTAGGAGAAAGTATGTGCCCTTACTCTGCAGCTTTCTACACTGAGAGAAAACATTTAGAAACTGGTACATCTGTTATGGAGTATCTTTAAACAATGTGTCACAAGTGTACTGGTTTACATGTTATTTAACATGGTGATAATGCATGCCTGCTGAATATAATGTCCATGTCTATAATACTGATGTATACCTTGTGTACAGATGAATGTATATATACGTCATATGAATAATGCCATTTCCTGGGATACCTGTGGAGGCTGGCAGCCTAGCCAGATAGAATTTTATAGATAATTCTATCATTTGTAAATATGAATGTTGAACTACAGACTTGTTTTCTTAATTGAAAGAAAATACTGTGAAATGTTGAACTATAAGCTTGTTTTCTTAAATGAAAGGATGTGCTGTGAAATGTTGAACTTCAAAAAAATGTAACATCATCGCCCTCTGCTGTAAAGAAAGCTAAGACAAGCATTTCATGTCTGTCCTTTGAAGTTAAAATTACTTCATGTCTGTCCTTTGAAGTTAAAGATTCGGAGTCATTCCATCTGGGCTAGCACATTCTTTCTATTGTTTTAACCAAGAATTAGATTGCTAAATTTAAACATGCAAATGTATTTTATTGCTCTGGTTTCTGCCTAGGTGTAAAAGAATGTAGATGCAGCTCCTGTTGGCCTGGGAACCCCAGGAAGGGTGAAGAATGATGTAATGTTTATCAGAACTGCAATTTCAATTTAAACAGAGAGAACCAGAGATTATTAAGCATTTCTGTCTTGAACATCCAACTCACAGCACTGCCTCTTGTCTTATGTAAATAATTTTAGACTTGTGTTTTCTTTTAGAAAAATATTAGACTAAGTGTTTTTCTGTAATTTCAGAACTGTATTTCTGAATTATTTTAAGTATTTCTCTGTGATCTCTGAACTCTTGACTAACACTGTGTAATAAGAAGTATTGTCTGGTGTTTTTATTATTTAGTATTAAATATTTTAAAACCTTTCAACTGTGGTTGCTTTGTGCAGAGATAAGTTTGGCTGTAAGAGTACATTGCATGTATATAAGGATCTTGTACCAAGTCACTCTAATAAGCCTTGACTGTTTAGTCATACTACCAATTGGATAATAATATTGCACAGTAATAATTGGACACCCTTTTAAGGGCCTTTGAGTAGCTGATAATTATTAGCAGGGTGGTGGCAGGAGTTCTACCATATATTCTGGGTAAAAGGGGCACAGCTGGAGAACCTGTGCCAGCCTTCCCCAGAAGTGACAGTGTGTTTGAATAAACTGTTATCTCAAAGTGCATGTATGTCAGCTACTTGGTCAGGGACATGAAGCACTGGTTGGCCAGAGAGGGTGCTGGAGATTTTAGCTTGCCAAGCTGGCTGAGATCTTGAACCTATAGCTGTGCCAGTGGGGAGTCTTAATGGGGACCTGGAGAGCAAGGGAGCGACCAGCCCCGGACTGACTGTGATCTCTGTGTGCTCTTAAGGAAAACTGCACTTTACTTTGTGTATTTGTTATCCTTTCCTCATATATGAGACACCCTCTCTGGTGCTAGTGGTAAGGATTGAGGCTCCTTGATTGCTGGGCCAGGGCACGGGCATCACATTTGTGGGGACAGTGGTAGGATATCCTCACATTTGTGGTTTGGCAGTGGTGGGATATCCACATCACATATTAATTAGTTGGCAAATACTAATTGGCTTGCAGTGGTGTGGGTAGAGTGAATCCTGTAGCTTGTGTACAGTGAGCTTTGAAGGTGTTTTTGTCCTCTAAAACAGCCACGCAGTGAATACTCAGAGTTCAGATCACAATTGTTTTATTTCTTTTGTTAGCTTAGTTAGTCAGGTAAGCAGGCAGCATGTCAGCAGAGGAGTATGGAAAGCTGACAAGGAGCCAGCTGGTGGGGATGTGCCTGGCTAGGGGACTGGTGATGGAAACCTGACTAAGGCAGATCTGATTGCAGCCTTGGTTAGAGCTGCATCAGAAAACAGCAACCAGGAAGGCAGTCAGACTGGCAGTGGAGATATAATACCTCGGAGAATGGACAGCTCAACCTTTCTGCAGTGGACTTAAAAATCCAGCTGGAGATAAAGAGACTTGAGTTGGAGGCCAGGCGTGTGGAAATAGAAGCAGCTGATTGGGTGAAGTGTCTACAGAGTGAGGAGAATGAGAAACTGCTATACCTAGAAGCTGAGGAAAAAGAGAGTCAGAGTCATGGAGGTAATGGGGAAGGGAGTAACTGGATCTCAGAAGTACAAAAGGTCAGTACATTTCTTCCACAGTTTAAAGAGGGGGATAATTTTGATAGTTTCATTCATATGTTTGAGAGGGTATGTAAACAGTATGAAGTTGACCAAGGGCTCTGGGTACGGTTTCTGACCCCCTTACTCCAAGGTAAATCTGTAACTGTATTATCTAAAATGTCTGACATTGCATGTTTTGATTATACTGCTGTAAAAAATTGTCTATTAGAGTTTTTTAACCTAACACCTGAAATGTATAGGAAAACGTTTTGTGAGCATAGACACAAGGCAGATGAAAGTGTGTGTGTGAATATGTTGCTGAATTGAGCACATATTTCCATAGGTGGGTGAGTCGATGTCAGGTCACCACTTTTGAAGGGCAGACCATTTGGTGAAGGAACAAGCCCTTAACACTTTGCCTGAGGACATGAGGATCTGGTTAGCTGATAGACAATGTGCTACTTAAGATGAGTTGGGGAAGAAGGGAGACCTATATCTGGCAAGCAGTGTAGCCCTGCACAGGAAGAGGACCCCAAGTATTGCTCATGGGTCTAAAGGAACCCATGGTGGGCAGCACAGACTGCCACAACATAATCTGCCAGTAGCAGGGGAAGCCACTAGTCCAGGTACACATCCAGGAGCTAGGGTTAAATGCTTTGAATGCAACCAGTAGGGCCATGTGGCATACAGGTGTCCACAGAGGCAGGGTGGGGAACAAAAAGTGAGGGGGTCATTAAGTGGGAAAGACAAAATGCCAATAGTAGGTTGTCTTGAGACAAGAGGGGTACTAAATGACCATCCTGCAGATGTGCTGATAGGGAAGGATTTGGATGAGACAGTACCATGGGCCTATGCAGTTACACACAGTCAGGCTAGGAGACAAGCATATGGGTCTGGTAGCCTGGGGAAGACCCAGACAGACTGCATACTTGCAGCCAGGACTGGTGAGGTGGTTACTTCAGGGAGGGAGCTACTCTGTATCAGTGAGACTGAATGTGAGCCACAGCTGCTTGTGGGTACTGATGTTCCCTTGGACAGAGTGACTACAAAGGTAGAGGTGAGTAGTAGTACCCAGGCTGACAGTGGGGCACCACTGTCAGAGGATGCCAGACATACTGTGGAAGGGGAGCTGGGAAGGGTTACAAGGAGAGTTGAGACAGGCTCAGCTCTCAGACCTTACATTGCACGGCCTGAGGCAGGTAGTTAGGGAGGCACCTGATTTACAAGGAAAGGGGGAATCTGTATACTGAGACAAAGGATTACTATACAGAGAGTGGACTCCTCTGGGAGGGCTAGAAGGTGATAGAGTACAGCTGTTGGTAGTTCCTAGAGCCTACTGTCTGGTGCTTCTGGCCGTAGCCCATGATATTCCCTTTGCAGGTCATATGGGCATAAAACATACAAAGAGGCGTATTATGCAGAATTTCTATTGGCCTGGAATTTCCAGAGATGTAACAGGGTACTGCAGGACCTGTGAGCAGTGCCAAAGGGTAGGCAAGGCAGGGGACAAGGTGAGAGCTCTTTTGATGCCTTTGCCTGTGATTGAGGAGCCATTTCAGAGGGTAGTTATGGATATTGTGGGTCCTCTGAGTACCCCAAGTTCCACAGGGAAAAGGTATATCCTAGTGGTAGTGGATTATGCTACACGATACCCTGAGGCAGTGGCTTTGTCCTCCATTGAGGCAGAGAAGGTGGCAAATGCTTTGTTAGAGATTTTCAACAGGGTAGGTTTTCCAAAAGAAATACTGACTGACAGAGGTGCCAATTTCATGTCAGACCTGCTGGCTTGTCTGTGGAAGTCATGTGGGGAGAAGCACATGAAAAACACTCCTTACCATCCCCAGACTAATGGTCTTGTTAAGAGGTTAAACTCTACAATCAAGTCCATGCTATGGGCATTTGCATATCAGTTTAAGAGGGAGTGAGACACATATTTGCCCCATTTTCCCAGGAATCCACAGGGTTTTCACCCTTTGAGTTGCTGTATGGGCATAGGGTGAGGGGACCTCTAGATTTAATTAGAGATGAGTGAGAAGGTGAGTGTGAGTCTCACAAGGAGTCTGTTGTGGCATATGTCCTAAACCTCAGGACAAGGCTCAGGGAACTCATGGGCTTGGCCCAGGTGAACTTGGCAGAAGCACAACAACAGAAAAAGTTGTGGTATGACAGGAATGCTCTAGCTAGAGAGTATGCTGTGGGGCAGCAGGTAATGGTTCTCATTCCTGTCAAACACAATAAACTGCAAGCAGCTTGGGAGGGACACTACAAGGTGGTAAGAAAGGCAAGCGATATTAATTACATGGTGGAACTGCTAGGCAGAAGGCAGAGGCACAAATTGTACCATGTTAACATGATAAAACCTTACCATGACATGGAGGTGCTTGTGCTGAACATTTGCAGTGGATTGCAGGAGGAGTCTGAGGGAAATCTGGGGACTGATCTCCTCAGTGAGGCTAGGGCTGACACTTCAGTGGAAGGGGTAGCAATGTTCCAGCAGCTATCTCCTACCCAGGTTCGAGAAATCTGAGCAGTGTTTCCGGAATTTGGGGACATGTTCACTGGGAAACCAGGGTGCACCACTGGTGCAGCACCAGGTGGATACATGACCCCAAAGACCAATTAGGCAGGCCCCTTATAGAGTGCCTGAGAGAGTCAAACAGACTCTGAGGGAGGAGGTACAGGAGATGTTGGAACTAGGGGTGATTCAAGACTCCAACAGTCCCTGGGCCTCCCCAGTAGTGCTGGTGCCAAAGAAAGATGGCAACAGCAGGTTCTGTGTGGACTACAGGAAATTAAATAGTCACACAGAGTTGGATGCTTACCCTGTGCCTAGGATAGATGAGGCCCAAGGGTTACTGGCAGGTGCCCTTAACTCCCAGTGCTAGAGAGAAGTCAGCCTTTGTGACTCCGTTTGGCTTGTATGAGTTCACAGAGGTGCCCTTTGAGATGAAGAATGCCCCAGTGACTTTCCAGAGGTTGGTAAATCGTATCCTAGCTCTTGCTTACCTAGATGATATTGCCATCTACAGCCATTCCTGCCCAGCACACCTTCAGCATGTCAGGGAGGTGCTGGGCAGACTACAGAGGGCAGGCTTGACCATTAAGCTGAGCAAGTGTCAGGTGGGTATGGCAGAGGTCTCCTACCTAGGCCATAGAGTGTGGGGGGGGGTGGTAAGGTAAGGTTAGAGCCTGCCAAAGTGGAAGCCATTCAGGCATGGCCTGCACCTGTTACTAAAAAGCAGGTGAGGACATTTTTAGGAACAGCAGGGTACTACAGAAAGTTTGTCCCCAAGTTATAGTACCATAGCCACTCCCGTCACAGACTTGACAAGGAAGAACAGGCCAGATAAGGTAGTGTGGACCCCCAGCATGTGAGCAGGCACTCCAGAAGCTTAAAGAAGCACTGGGAGGACTCCCTGTGTTAGCCAGTCCAGATTACAGCAAAGGATTTGTTGTGCAGGTGGATGGTTTGAACCATGGGGTGGGGGCTGTACTTAACCAGATTTCTTCAGAGGGGGATGAGCACCCAGTGGTTTATCTCAGTCATAGGCTCCAACCAAGGGAGGAATGCTATGCAGCTGTAGAAAAGAAATGTCTAGCCATAGTGTGAGCACTACAGAAACTTCAGCTTTATCTGTATGAAAGAAATTCACTGTTATGACAGATCACAACCCCCTAACATGGTTAAACAGAGCCAGCCAGCAAAATGCCAAGTTGCTAAGATGGAGCCTGGGGTTGCAAACATATGATAAGTCAGTGCAGCACAGCAGTGGGAGTAGCAATGCTAATGCAGATGGGCTCTCAAGACAGGGAATGGGGAAGGTATGCTCAGACAGACCTGACCCTTTCAAGCAGCGTTTCTCAAGGATCACTTGAAAAACTAGCTTGAGTTCTCCGGGGGGGGGGGGGGTGAAGGCTGCCAACCTAGCCAGATAGAATTTTATAGATAATTCTATCATTTGTAAATATGAATGTTGCACTAAGGCCTTGTTTTCTTAATTGAAAGAAACTACTGTGAAATGTTGAACTACAAGCTTGTTTTCTTAAATGAAAGGATATGCTGTGAAATGTTGAACTTCAAAAAGAAAATGTAACAACATTGTCCTCTGCTGTAAAGAAAGCTAAGACAAGCATTTCATGTCTGTCTTTTGAAGTTAAAATTACTTCATGTCTGTCGTTTGAAGTTAAAGATTCAGAGTCATTCCGTCTGGGCTAGCACATTCTTTCTATTGTTTTAACCAAGAGTTAGATTGCTAGATTTAAACATGCAAATGTATTTTTATTGCTCTGGTTTCTGCCTAGGTATAAAAGAATGTAGATGCAGTTTCTGTTGGCCTGAGAACTCCGGGAAAGGTGAAGAATGATGTAATGTTTATCAGAATTGCAATTTCAATTTAAACAGAGAGAACCAGAGATTATTAAGCATTTTTGTCTTGACCATCCAACTCACAGCACTGCCTGTTGTCTTATGTAGGTTATCTTAGACTTGTGTTTTCTTTTAGAAATAGCTAGAAACTAGAAAGATTAGACTGTGTTTTTCTGTGATGTCAGAACTGTACTACTGAATTATTTTAAGTATTTCTCTCTGATCTCTGAACTCTTGACTAGCACTGTGTAGTAAAAAGTATTGTCTTGTGTTTTTATTGTTTATTATTAAATATTTTAAAACCTTTCAACTGTGACTGCTTTGTGTAGAGATATGTTAGGGTCTAAGAGTGCATTGCATGTATATAAGAATCCTGTACCAAGTCACTCTAATAAGCCTTGACTGTTTAGTTATACTACCAATTGCACAGAAATAATTGGACACCCTTTTAAGGGCCTTTGAGTAGCTGATAATTATTATCTGGGTGATGGCAGGATTTCTACTGTATAGTCTGGGTAAAAGGGTCACAGCTGTAGAACCTATGCCATCCTTCCCCAGAAGTGTCTGTGTGGTTGTATAAACTGTTATCTCAGAGTGTGTGGGTCAGCTACTTGGGCATTGACACAAACCACTGGTTGGACAGAGAGGGTGCTGGAGATTTTAGCTTGCCCAGCTGGCTGAGATCTGGACCCTATAACTGTGCCAGTGGGGAGTCTTATTGGGGACCTGGAGAGCAAGGGAGCGACCAGCCCTGGACTGACTGTGATCTCTGTGTGCTCTTAAGGGAAATTGCACTTTACTGTGTGTATTAGCTATCCTTTCCTCATATTTGAGACGCCCTCTCTTGTGTTAATGGTGAGGATTGAGGCTCCTTGATTACTGGGCCAAGGCACGGGTGTCACAATACCGATGGTCAGACAACTATTTTGTGGCTGTTTGTGTTGTGAGTAATGTGCACATGGCACATGAAGTTTCACAATTTCATGATCAGCAGGTAGACATGACAGGACATTTAAGATTGTCAGTAAAGGTATGATTCAGATGTCATGAATCACTGTATTAGACATGAATTCTGCCACTGTG
Organism: Protopterus annectens; assembly: GCF_019279795.1. NCBI lineage: Eukaryota > Metazoa > Chordata > Ceratodontiformes > Protopteridae > Protopterus > Protopterus annectens. Next base: position 1,437,263,768 of record NC_056725.1, read on the forward strand.
GCCCATATGTTACTGCCATTGTTATAGTCTATGTACCAATGCATGTGCTGTATCACTTTGCAGACAAGAATGTGAGCAAACAATATTCTGTCACCTTGCAATGAATGCAGATATAGCTTGCTGAACATTGTAGTATGGACTAGATATAAAAATCAAGTACCAGTTTTTTGTGTTTTTGTAGAACATAGAATTTTATATTATATTGAAATAACTTATTCTGTACTGCTTTGTCTCAACTTATTTATTCCTTTGTTTGTCTGCTGACTGGGAAAGTTTTATTGGCAAAGCCCATTTTCAACAGAGGCCCAGGGAGAAAAGCTCTTTCACAGTGCATTTACATTAGCCAGTGAATTTCAGACAGTTCTCAGAAAAACAACTGTTACATTTCTCATAAAAAACATAATTATAAGGCAGGTACATACAATAAAATGTTTACATCAGCAGTTATAAGTTTATACAATTCTGGTGGCTGTAAAATCTTTCAGGAAGTAAATGTATTGACAGTGCAGAAGGGAAAACGTAAAGAAGTTTAGTGTTTTTACATTTCAGTAAAGAAAGTTTTGTAAGGAGTTCAAGATATGTAATGAAGTACGTTATACAATTATATAGGAAGGGAGATTTTAGTATTGTGTACGTTTGTAAACAGTTTAAGAGATATAATGAAGTAAGTTTTAAAATTATGTAGGAGGGGAAGGGAGATAGTTGTATTGTATAGGAGGACAGTGGTAATAGCATATGACTGAGAGAGCATGGCATAGGATTAGTTCTGTTTAGGATGCCTGTTCCAATTTGGTGTATCTAGAGGGTTTATGGCTTAGTATACAGGGAATCTATGACAAGGGCTGAGAGGTGGATGGGGCAGTTAGAAAAAGAGAAAGATGAGAAGTGCTGTTTAAGGGGGGTTAATAGGGATGTATTGATTCAAGTGCAGGATGAAAATTGTTAAGGGTGTAATGATTCAAGTGAAGATGGCAAAAAGTTATTGATAAGCAATAATAGGGATGTGCTTCTGAACTGCAGATGTTTCACTCTGTACTTATCACGAGTTATTGTAGGAGCCATTAAATGATCCAGTTAGGTGTCAGCATTTCAAGGAGAGCGCACTTCCAGGAGTCTTTGCCTTGCTTGTCCCATGTGATGTTTTTGTTTAAGGATTATGACAGACTGATGAGGACTCAGAGATGCACTGGTAAGATACTATCTCCAAGCCTTGCTGTACTCACCAAGATGATCCACCAGTGTCACAAGCTGCAGTATTCGCTGCTGGATTTTACCCTCTACCTAGAGTCATGGTCTCCTCTTAACATTTAATAACTAATCTTCACTATTTCAAATAAAATTAGAATAAATATATTATAGGATCACCTATTTTGTTTCTTGGCATAGCAGTGGTATATAACAGTACCTCTCTCTGTATGACATCAAATTGCTTTAACATAACCACTACCTAATACTAATACTACAATGTTCAGCAAGTGCCTTCATTGTAAGGTGACAGAATGCTGTCTGCTTACATTCTTGTCTGCAAAGTGATACAGCACATGCATCAGTACACAGACTATAACAATGGCAGTAACACATGGGCCCCAGCAGCAGAATTCATGTCTAATACAGCGATTCATGACATCTGAATCATACCTTTCCTAACAGTCTTAAATGTCCTGTCATGTCTACCTGCTGATCATGAAATTGTGAAACTTTTCATGTGCCATGTGCACATCACTGACAACACAGACAGCCACAAAATAGTTGTCTAACCATCGGTATCCCAGGAAATGGCATGTTGATGCATCCCTGTGCATGCCAGACTTATCCTTGTGCATGTCCATGATACTGATAACTACAGTGTGCTGTGTGTCCTTCACTGTCATGGGTGTCACATATCACAGAGTACCATGTATTCTTCTATTGTCACATTCATAGGCAGTATACACAGCACTGTGACTTGCACTGATTCCATACACCATTGTAAGCTACAGGTAACCACATTTCAAGTATGTTCAATGATCAAACACAACATGCTAAGGTATATGTGATGTTTCAAAACTCTTCTGACTTTATCCTTTATCTACCTTTTCAGATTCAGACGCAGTAAAGATTCAGGCAAAAATGCTTAGTTTGAGACCATACATTCCTAACATATCAGCATTTTCTGACTTCATGGGCTGAAAGGTATATTTTGCAGTACAGAATAGCTAAGTTCCTATCTTCTCCAAAATAAAACATCCACACACAAATCCTACTATATCACTCCCATTGTTTTATTCTGTGAGAATTTTTTTCTTAGAAAGGAAATATAAAACAAATTAATGATTGCTGCTCTTGCATCATGGGTTTAGAGACTAAACAGAATAGCTAACCATAAAACAGTACAAACATTTTTATACAAGGACATGCAGCCAAAATATAGTTCTGTCTTGATAATAATTGTTTTGCTTAATAGCTGCTTCACATAAAGGTTTTCACTAACATCATATAATTAGGACATTGATTATTGTTTTCTTGTTTTTACTCTTTGCAATGGATAACTGCTAACTTAGTTTAGCCATAAAATCTGAAAAAGAATGTTTTCTTTGCATTGCAACTGAAGAACTCTGCTAACTAAGCTAATTAGTTTCACTTGTTAGTCAAACACTTTAACTGACTGATAGCTAACTTGTGTTTTATTTTCTAGATCAGAATGAGTCATGCCCGCAAATGTAGTGTGGGTTCAGCCAACAGAAAACTGCATTTCACAGTAACTTTAAATGAGTATAGTGCAAATCCTTTCAATTATTAATGCAATATTGGTATTGTTTTCAATGACGCAGTCATAATATCTGTACAGTACTTATCGACTTCCTTCAGTTTTTCTTTGCAGAAACTGACCAAAAGAAACGATAACAAAGATGAAGAAAGAAGGAAGGGAAAACCCAAAAAGTGCCTCTAAGATGCCTGACAAGATTTTCAGTGCAGGATCACAATCTACAGCTCTGAAACGAGAAGTGGGACTTGTCAGTTCTGTGTGTCTAATTGCAGGTACAATGATTGGTTCGGGCATCTTTATGTCACCTGTATGGGTGCTGTATTATATGGGCAGCCCGGGTGCCAGTCTTTTAATCTGGGCTGCTAGTGGTGTGCTGTCTATGTTGGGGGGTCTCTGCTATGTAGAACTTGGGTCCATCATAAAGGAATCAGGTGGAAATTACATTTATTTGTTTAGAAATATTGGGTCATTTCCTGCTTTTCTTTACATCTATACAACATTAATTTTGACTGGGCCCTCAGAGACAGCAGCTGTTGCATTAAGCTTTGCGAGGTATGTGGTTGTACCATTTTATGTGGGCTGTGCTCCACCTCAGGTGGTAGTAAAATGTGTGGCTGCCATCTGCATCATAGTGGTAAACATTATTAATTGCTTTAACGTGAAACTGGCCACATCTACACAGAATGTCTTCACTGCAGCCAAAATTCTAGCATTGTGTCTCATTCTTGTTGGTGGAGTGGTTGTGTTAATAAGTGGTCAAACAGAGAATCTTCAGAATGCCTTTCAAAATACAGCTGTTGGTTTTGGCCCGGTAGGGCTTGCCTTCTACCAGGCTCTGTGGGCCTATGACGGATGGAATATGCTAAACAATGTGACTGAAGAAGTGAAACGTCCTGAGGTCAGTATACTTCTATTCAAACTATAGATTACTAAAATTATTGTGTAACTGAGTATTGTCTTAAAAAATCCTATGTCTTTAAATATGATTTATCCTTGAATATGCTGTTTATGTGGAAGGTAACAGAAGGTAAAATATGTGTGGTTCGACAATTACAGCATAGTCATGTATTTTTCATTTATGAAATTGGAGCTCTGTGCCATTCTAGCAGTTTGGAATAATGTATTTACTACTCAAAAATAAAGTAGTAAATAAAATATACAGAAAAGACTATGCTGTACTTATGCAAGTAAAGAAGCAGATGAGAATGAGTGAGGAAGAGAAAGGACTTGTATGATTATTTAGTGAAACATTTACACAGGTTATAAGGAATGCAGTACATCAGGAAAACATGTCAGTAGATTAATTAAAGTTATTTGTGAGGAATCTGCATAACAATTACAGATTATAAAGTAAAGTGACAGAGGTAAAGAATTAGGCTGCTGGACACTCTTTTAATAATATGCATGATATTTTTTTTACAATTTTTTTTTATTTTTCCTATTTGTAATTAGCAGAAGAGGTATTACATTGGTGTATATTGGTGCCTCATAATGCTTGAGCTCCTGATTCAATTCTTAGATGCGGTACCCTTTGTGTTCATAAGTTCATAGGCTAGTTGCTGTTGCTGGCCATTTTAAGCCTAGCCAATTTCCCTTTTTGTGCTCAAAATAACCAATCCCGTTTAGTTAGAGATTGGCCTTGCCCATCCCAGGGTCAGTAATTATATATTACACCTAATGAAAATAACTGGGATCATACCATAGATAATCTGAGGGGACCCATGCATGGGATAAAGCATTTAGAAGCTGCCTCTGTCCATTAGTAGTAGAGGGGGCAGGCATGGAATAAATTTTCTACTACCCATCCATAGATTCAAGATGCACCTGAATGTGGACAAGGATGCACTTGGATGGCGATACAGTTCCAGAGCAGAGATCCCAATTATTCTCACTAGGGATAATGTATCATTATTGACCATGGGACAAGTAAGACCAATGTAACACCAAATGGGACAGATTAAATCAAGCACTGAAAGGGAAACTGGCTAAGCTGAAAATGTCCCACAAGGGCATCTAGCCTAATACTTACATATTAGCCTATGAAATGACTAAAAATACATTGTATAACCAGGTACATATGAATGCGCCTTGCCTATAGCAGTTATGTATAAATTAACAATGATTATGTTTGTATAAACTACTCCATGGACTTAATAGATAAGAACTTTCTGAATATTACAGTCATTACAGAGTATAACTGAGAAATAAACAAGCAGTTTTGCTACTATTGGAAAAAGATAGAGAGGAAGAGAAGGTGAAACTAAGAACGGTCATCTCTTGAGACAAGAAAATAGATAACAGCAAGAAAGTAGCAGGTAAACTAGAGATGCATTATGAGACCATCTTGTTGTGTCTTTCGGCTTTTCCCAGTTAGGGGTCGCCACAGTGGAACTCCGGTCCGCTAATGATTGGCAGTAGATTTTTACGTGCCGAGTTGCCGGCCCTGACGCACAACCTTCAATGAAGGTACACCCATTCATGCATGTCTCCACACAGAAGAAGCTCTAGCTGTGAATCGAACAGGACAACATCTTACTGTGAGGTGACAACACTACCGCAGTACTGCATTATGTGACACTGCAATTCTTCCATGGGTTATTTAACAATTCATCACCTCAAGGGGAGGGAAAACAACATTGTTGTTGAAACACTATTTAGAAGAGTAGAAAAACAGTGGACATTGCCAAATGCTAACAGACACATCTGTACTACCACAGCTGTCATAAACAGGATTGGGATTGATACCTTACATGGGAATTGCCTCAATCAGCTTGTATTATTATTCATTGTAAAGAATGTCAGTCTCAGATGGGGGCAGGGACGGACAGGATCTCAGAAACATATGTCAGCAAGGACTTAGTATGGGGTGACCACTGCTGCTCATCTTTACCATGCTAAAGTAAAAATGCTGGACATGAAGCTAGCTGACTTTGGCAGGATGGGAAACTGCAACAAAAAACAAAAACTCCTTCTATAAGGTGGTATAAAAGAAGTATCCATGTGTGCGGAGGGTAGAGAAGGGATCATAACTGCCATAAGAGCAGCAACCAACTATTGAGAACAGGCTTCCCATCCATGTGAAGCACAGCCCCTCCATAACTCTGTTTAAATGTAGCCTTGACCAATGGATGGGAAATCAGAAATTTACCCTGGGTCTGGCCTTCATGTCTCTGATAGACAGAGGCAGACAGTAATGCCCAGTCTAAGATACCCCCCATATAATCTCTAGAAAATTCCTAACTAACATACCCCTCTGAATAAATGCCCATGATACTTAGGAACACAATTGGGTTGGACTGCAAGGCTAGGCTTATAAAGGTCCTGGTGTTCATTACGACAGTATACTTATGAACCTATGAACCTCTAAGGAAAAATATACTTCTATGCAAATAACAAAAATGTTTTGTAGTAAGGCTGATACAGAAAGAGGGTTAGATGAGGTGAGGCAGAACATGTTAAAGTTAGAGGCGCCTTTAACTCTGGCAGTTTAATTTCAAAGCATAGAAATGTAAGATAATACACCTGGTTAACAAAAATCCAGGGAAGGAATACATAACTGATTCATCAGAAACTCAACTCCCTTTCTCCACAGAGCAAAAATATCACAATGTTTTACTACATAAGCCTCTCTCTTTTACTGGGCACAGAGACTTTTATATAGCTACACTTATTATTTCAAGTTAATGCATTCTATTATCTATAAACTGTCATCAAATATAGGCCCAATTTCTTCTCAGCCATCTGTGAAGGATATTTCTTAAGGCTCATCCCAGCCTTGTGGAATAACATTCCTCTGCAAATTACTGCATTGTAAAATCTTAACTCTCTTTAAGAGAAAGTTAAATTTACTCCTGATTTAGGAATACAAATGCTCCTGCATTAAGGATGCTGGTTAAGTTTACTTACCTAGAATTGTACATCTTTGATTGCAGCCTTACCAGCCTTTATATTTAGTTATTTGGCTTAAATTTGTGCTTAGTTTTACACTCTGATACAATGCCAAAAAGAACCTGTGATTGATTTGAAGTAAAACATTTTTTAATTATTTGCATTTAAGCATTGTTATAAGGATTTGCATTCTTTAGACCTTCCTTGTTAAATTGTATGTTTGTTGTATGCTCCTTTCATTTTGTTTGCACAGATATTTATGAGAACCATCTTTATATTTACTTGTTATGTTCTACATTCTGCATATTGTAGCATATTCCTATTTCCTTATTCTTCTGTGTGTGTGTGTGTGTGTGTGTGTGTGTGTGTGTGTGTGTGTGTGTGTGTGTGTGTGTGTGCGTGGTATATATATATATATATATATATATATATATATATATATATATATATATATACATACACATATATTGTGTTACATTTCATTAGTATGTGGCCCAGATCTGTCTGCAAAAAGTCATGTATCAGCCAATCAAACTAATTAGCAAACATTAAATAACTAAAAGTTGAGGGATTCTGTTATGCATTGGTGGAGGTATTACCAAAAGAGTGAAAGTTGTTTTGTTTCTTACACAGAAAGCTGGTGAGACTACAACATAAGGAGTACTGTGCACAGTTATATCACCAAAAGAGATATGTTGGCAGAATGGAAGCTATACAAAGAAGTCAACAAAACTGTGCACGGTCTACATCTAAAATACTCAGCAAGAGATGCTAAATATACTTAATGTGAATAGAAGTGGGGCATTAAAGAAAAATTAAACATTCTAGAAACAATTCACAGAAGCATGGTATTTTTCATAAGATGTGTTACACAAGAGCAAATACGCACAGTGTGAAGATGGAGGCTGACTCAAATGTAATATGAGGAAGTATATTTTCTCATAGAGAGTTGCAGCTGTATAAAATTGCATTATGAAATTGTGGAAAAAAACAATAATAATGTGAAATTCAAGAATGCAGAAGACAGACAAATCTTTCTAGAAGGATACAAAAAGAAAAATCATGTTGGTTAATAAGGATTTGGATCTTGTCTATCAAACAGGACATAGTGGTAGTCCAGATGGGATAGGTAGCTTAGTACATTTATAAAACTGTTTCTGTGATTAAATTATTAAAATATTGCCATACATAGGATGGTAGTAGCTAGGAGATGTGTGAGAGAGGAACAGTTAACTTGTTAATTTAGGCAGTGGGATATTCTATTTGTTTATCTATTTATTTATTTTATTTGCTTGTCAATTTGTTAACTAGATAGGTGGCCTAGTCCAAGGACCTTTTTCAGTCTTGACGTCAGTGTGGTTGGATAAGTAGAATTTTATCAGACCAGACCACACAGCCTCTCCTTCCCCTGTACTGCATCATTTGTAGAATGTTACCTCATAGCAATAGACAGAATCTTGTTTCAGTGCATTTTTAACAAAAAGTACCTAAAAAATATAGCTTATACGTGAACAAGATTAGACTCACCACATGGTATTCAGTAGGCTTAATTTAATGGCATCTAAAGGTATGCATTTGTTACAGTTTTTACTTGAAGTCATTAGTTATAAAATTATTCTAAACTGGAAATAGCATGGGGATTTCAGGAGGTGAGTGCACCATAAAACTATCAAGCCGGCAAATCAAAAGGCTTATAGCAAGCACAACTATGCTCCTTACTACATTCGAGGATTTACTTCAGAAACTAGGGAACATTATGAAAGAGATGTTTCATGGAGGCCCCTAGTTTACATAATCTGCTCTTTAATTATGTTTTATCATTCCATCTCCAGTGGTTTTATCCCCATGCAAGGAGTAAACATCTGAATTTTTAATTTTAGTGTAGTACATGGAACATGGAGGGAGGCTGCGGTGGTGCAGCAGTTAGAGTTGTTGCCTCACAGCAAGAGGTTCTCTGGTTCAATTCTCAGCTGGGCTGCCTTCTGTGCGGAGTCTGCATATCACATGGGTTTCCTCTGGGTGCTCCGGTTTCCTCCCACATTCCAAAGATATGCGGTAGGTGGATTGGACACTCTAAGTTGGCAATAGGTGTGAGTTTGTGTGTGAGTGAGTGGAATAGATGAATTACTGCTGTAGGGCTAGCCACCCAGTGGTGTAAGCCTTGGCTCAAGCTGATTGTCACTGTTGAAGTGAGACCCTGACCCCATGTGCAGAAATGGGGAAAAAAGGGGTTGAGGATGGATGGACATAGAACATAGATTCATAGGTAAAGTCTATGCTAATGGCCACAAGGGACATTTTAAGCCTAGCCATGCATCCTGAATGTATCCAGGTTTGGTACTCTAGAGGTTATTTTTAGGGGTATGTGTAAGCTAGTGGGTGATGAGTGGTCAAACATTTACAGATGACCTCTATTCATTAAAGACACAGGTGACAGACCGGGGTGAATTTTTGATTTCCCATGCACTGGTCCAGGTTAAGCTTGAATAGGGTCAGAGAAGAACTCTGCTTCACATGGGTGGTAACCTGTTCCAGAGAAGGTGTACTCTCTGAGTGACATACTTGTCCCTCCAACATGTCCTTTTTATGTCACAAGCAAGGTTTAAGTCTCTGGATCAGGTAGTTCTGATGCTATTTTTTTTTTGCAGATATGCAAGAGGCCCATCAGAGTAGGATCCTGGGATGTCATGTATGCCAGACATAGATCACCCCTCAACTATCTGTAGGAGACAGAGTATAGGGATAGGACTTTAAGTCAATATGCATAGGACATATTGTTAACACTGTATATTTTGTAGGGAACCATTGTGGACATTCCAGTTGTTGTATATGCCTGATCAGGTACATACTGAAGAGGGCATTGCACTCAGTGACAGAGATGATAAGGGCTGATAAGGGCTGAGCACATGGAACAATGACTTCCTTGGACCTAGATGCAATACCCTTGCTTATAAGTTGAGCAACATTGTCTTGGTGACCATCTTGAAGAAGTCTACCAGAATGAGTAGGCACGATCTTCCCTTGACAAAACTAAATCTGGGTTGGATCCTGTATCTGGAGTTTTCCAATGTCATTATTCATAATTTTCATGATAATTCTTTACATGGCTTTGCATATGAGTCTAGTAACACTAATGGGTTTGTAGTTTATGGGGTTCCTAGAAGGCCCACACTTCTGCAAAGGGATGACTGTTGCAGTTCATCATTTACATGGCATGAAGCCTGACTACATGCCATGGTTAAATAGTGATTTTTAGTGGCCCTGATAGGTTGTGGTTCATTCTGTTTAGGGGCCATCTTGGGATATTACTGCAGCCCATCTATGAGATGTTCTTAGATGTTCTTGGTCTTGGAGACTATGTTTAGGACCTGTTCTCTCATGGTAGTTGGGGGGGGGGGATTGTTGTCAGTGACTGTGGGACGAAGGAGATAAAACTGGAACTGAATTTTTTGTCCAGTATATTCTGGCTCCATATAGGAAGACTCCATTTATAATTAGATCTGCATATTGTTGTTTACAGCCTTTGATGTTATGGACATAACTAATGAAAGCCTTGTGGTTGTCCTTTGCCTGGGATGCCATTTTTACCACAAAAATGGCTTTGGTAGACCTGATTTGCCCTCTGAGTTGTTTGTTTAGAATAATTACAGCATTTTTATTCTGCTGGGCTTTCTGTTTCCTAATGTTTGCTAAGAGTTTTTTCTGTTATGTTATACAGCCTATTGATGTTTCAATTCTGCCATGGTGGCTTGTTTTTTGATTTTTTTCCTGACCTCATATCTGTTAGTCACAGCTGTCACTATGCATTTGTTAATATGATTATAGAGAGTATCTGTAAACAGTTCTGCATAGGTAATTGTGTTCTCAGGGTTTTGGGGGGCTTGAAATTTTGACATGTTATCACTTACTAAAAGGAAGTTGGCCTTAGAATAGTTCCTAAATGCCCTGGGGTTAGCAGGTATCATGGGTTTTATTTTTATTTCAAAGGAAGCAGCTTTATGGTCTGACCTTAAAAGAGAGGACATTACATGGGGGGAGGGGGGATGCAGCATTCTCCCATGTTAGTGATGACCAAGTTGAATATGTTTGCCCCACTAGTGGGCATGTGGACTATCTGGTCCAGGAAATTAGTGTTTATAAAGTCCAGGAATCTCTGGGTCTGCAAGTTTGGGGTCATGTATGATTCCCAGTTTATAGTAGGATATTCAGTTACCTATGAATATGGTACTCATTTGAATGGTGAGCATCTCCAATATACTTAAGCATGAGATATGTTTTTTGGGTCTTACAGGGAGACCTATAGCTAGCAAGGATATTGGTTGGGACTTTGCTTATGGTAATTTGGAAATGGAGAAGCTCAAGCACATGATCCTGTTTGACCAGCCTTGAGGTAACCTTGTTATCAATGTACATTGAGATCCCTCCATATTTAGTTCTTGCTTGTATGGTACCTAGCCTAAATGTGTGGAAGGCTTTCTAGCTTTGCACTGCCAGGGTGCTCTCCTCTGTTTTAAACCATGTCTCGGTATCCACACAGATGTCTGCCTACTCCAGAGTGATGAGAACTTGGAGGAAATGTAGTTTCTTGTTAAGACTGCTGGCATTGAGAAGCAACACATTTAAGTTCCCTTAGGCTGGTTTTGCTGTGCTGAAGGTGTGGCAGTTTGGCATTGCCTAAAAAGGCACTATGGGGGAGAGCAATGTTTTAGCCAGTATTCAAAGGCTTAGCTGTGACAGGTACAGACCATCCTTGACAAAACAACATGGTCTGTCAACCATATCCTTCCATGCTGGCAAACATTGCATCCCCTTGGAATGGCACGAGAAGCTAAGCCAATCATCCGCCACATAACGCATGCACTCAAGTCACTCCACAACAAGTACATATATGACTCTGTCATTGTCCATGCTGGAGTGAATGACTTGAGACGTGCCTCCCTGGACTACATGAAAAGAGACATGGAAGAGATCTTGGATCATGTGACCCCAGGCAGGTATGACCCTAGCCCTGAGTAGCATCCTGCCTTCGCCCAGAATGATACCATAGTATAAGGACAAAATGATTGACTTCAGCAATTGGCTAAGCTTCTGGTGTCATTCAAAGGGATCCAGTATTTGTCTGCCTGGGAAGACATGATCGACAAACCACAATGCTTTGCCAGAGATGGTCTGCACCTGTCACCCCTGGGGTTCAGGTTACTGGTTAAAGCTCTTGCCACCCCTATAGTGCCTTTTTTAGGCAAGGTTCAAAGGATAAAACCACCACCGTAACAGATACAAGCATGCAAAATCTGAAGGTAATGCTACTCAATGCTAGAAGTCTAAACCTCAAAATGCAATCTCTCGAGGCACTCCTAAAAATGGAGAACATCGATATCTGTGCAGTAACTGAGACCTGGTTCAAGACTTCAGAGAGCACCCCTGCAATACCAGGATACAATTCTTACCACACTTTTCGGCCACAAAACCAAGACCAAAACACTAAAGGTGGAGGAGTGTCCATATTCACCAAGGATATTCACACCTCCAGGCTAGTTGCCCAACACAATGCATCTGAAATTCTCCAGGTGCAACTAACATTAGGTAAGACTGCAATCCAAATTGCAGCTTGCTACAGATCCCCCACCATGCTCCAAGATTCTCACTACACCTTTCTAAATATACTGGAAATTATTAAGATATAAACAAACACCCTAATACTGGGTGATTTCAACTGCCCTGCCATTAACTGGGAAAACTACTCAGGTACCAACTCCTTTTCACAACGGTTCTTGGAATTCATAAATTCCAATGCCCTGTATCAACTAATCCATTGTCCCACCAGGGGCTCCAATATCCTAGACCTGGTCATTACCAACATGGGAGATAGATGCTCCACACCAGTGGTCACCCCCTCATTGGTCAGGTCTAACCATAAGCAAATCACCCTTGACATTCACACCCCCCCCACAGTAAGGAAACATCCTTAAAAACTTCTCCAAAGCCAACTTCATGCTACTGAAGTCAGAAGTGACAAATATCACAACACCCACGCAGATGGGATCCGAAAGTTCGACTGCAGAACCCTACACTAAGGCACTGTACGAGCACATCCACTCATGCATAAATCTTGCCATCCCATATAGAACCAAGATGTTCTTCTCCAAAATAAGGAAGCCAATCTGGTGGTCCCCTGCTATAAACAAACTATACAACAGAAGGAAGAAACTGTTGAAGAAAAGAGGAAAATCCCAGGATGCAAAAAACTCCCTCACCAGCCTCAGTAAGAAGCTGAGATCCCTCATAAAATCCTCAAAAGCTAGTTACGAAAATAAAATTGCCAAAGATTCCAAAGACAACCACAAGGCATTCTATAGTTATGTCAAGAATCTAAATGGCAATGCTCAGATCTGCTCTGAGCTACAACAGAATGGCATTAAATATACTGATCCCAAGGATATTGCCAATATCCTGGCAGATAGATTTAGTGCCAACTTCACCCCCCTCTCACCCCCTAAAGGGCCCATCTCAATACCAAATGATTGCCAAATTTCAATAATCATGGCCACACAGGTAGAAACTGCACTCTCCAAAGCTAAGAATACAGCATCCATGGGACCAGATGACATCCCAGGCTGTGTACTACATGAACTACAAAATAAACTGGCACCTCACCTAAGTGTCATGTTTAATCATAGCCTCACCTCAAGCTTCATGCCCACTGAGTGGCGCACAGCTACAGTTATCCCGCTCCACAAGGGAGGCTCCCTCTTGGATCCCCGAGAACTACCGTCCCATCAGTCTGACAAGCCTGATCTGCAAGGACATGGAACGCATTATCATAGAACTTATAAACAAAGACATTGTCAACCTTCAAACACTGGACCCCATCTAGTTTGGGTTTGTGAAGGGCCGATCTTGTCTCCTGAATCTGATTGACTTCTTCGAATCAGTCTCCAGAGCTTTGAATGAGGGTAAGGTGGTCCACACAGCCTATCTGGACCTCACCAAGGCATTCAACACCATCCCCCACTCTGGAATCATAGATAAACTTACTAAGCTGGGCATAAATCCCTACATCACTCAATGGGTTGCTAACTGGCTTACTGACAGAACACAGACTGTAAAAGTAGCTGACTCCAAATCCAGCTCAAGACAAGTGACAAGTGGAGTACCTCAGGGTTCAGTCCTGGGACCACTCTTGTTTGACATCTACTTATCTGAAGTACAGGCCAACACTAAGAGACTCTGGCTAACAAAGTTCGCAGATGACTGCAAACTGGGAGCCATTATTAAATCCCCAAATTATGTGGATATTCTACAAAGGGGCCTTACAGAAACAGATGCCTGATTCCAGAGCCATGGGCTCAAGCTTAATGCCAAGAAATATATAGTTATCCCCTTTGGAAAAAAACATGTACCCATGAATTACCACATAGGTGATAGGACACTAAACATTGAAAGTGTGATGAGAGACTTAGGGACACAGGTGGACAGTGGTCTCACTTTTGATAACCACATCGCCACAACAGTCAGGAAATCCTTCTATGTGGCACACCTCATCATGAAGGGCTTTTCATCCAGAAAAAAGGAGGTCATTGTCCCACTGTACTCATCCCTCATTGGACCCATTATAGAGTATAATGCCCCATTTGGTATGTACCTCACAAGACATCTGCAACAGCTGGAAAGGCCACAGAAATACCTCACTAAAAGAATCACAGGCCTAAAGCAGATGCCACATGCTGACCATCTAAAAAAACTCTAGCTATACTCTGTGGCATATCGTCTACTCAGAGGCGATCTTTGCTTAACATACAAGGCCATGTCAAACCCTGAGCTGCTGCACAGGCTCCAATTAAAGAAATCCCAATCCCTGAGAGCCACATGCTCCAGGGATCTAAACCTTGGCATCACAATGAACAAAACATGCTGGAGGGATAGGTTCCTGACCCAGAGACTCCCCATACTCTGGAATAGACTGCCCATACATGTCAAGCAGAGTGCCTCATTGGCCTTCTTCAAAAGGAACCTTGATGATTGGATGGGAGATAGGAAATTCACCCCGGGGATCATGTCAGTCACCCTGCTAGATGGGTCCAGAGAAGTAAATATTGTAGGAAGAAATATCCAGGGAATTGTTATGGCTAGGCTTGCATAGGCCCTAGGGCCGATAGCCTAGTACCAATCTATGAACCTATGAACCTATGAATCATTAAAGTCAATCATGTTCTGCCCATGTTGTGGAATTATCCTTTGTGAAAGTAGAATGCACCCCAATGCTAGGCTCATACCAGCCTGGAAAACATAGTCCAAGATTTTCGTAATGTTTCTGTCTCTCTTCTTGTACTCTAGGGAGGTACATCTCAAGTCACTTACACCTACATGGATTATGAGAGAGTCATACTGTTGCCTGTGGTCCAGTGACCTGCATGTATGAGTGATCTGGTGGATCCTTCTACCTGACAGACAGCTGATTATGGCTTTCTCTTTATTCACCCTCGTGAATGAGACATCTGTGTATCTCAAAATGGAATCTCCCATGACTAAAATATTGAGATGTGTGGTGGCTTGGCTTATGAGCTTTAAAATTCAGGTTCCAGGTAGTGTGACTGTATGTGTTGCAATGAGTGTTTTTTTAGTGGAATAATTATGGGGATGCTAAGGATATATGTTGTAGGTTAAATGTCTGGGAGGTCTTTGGGGTTTTGAAAGATTACTTTAAGAGTCTCAGCATATTTTGGTCTGAGTGTCTGACCTATACACTGTGTGGTGGGTGTGGTCTGTGTATTTGTGACATTCTGGATGGTATTATTTGTGCTTGTATGTGAGAGCTTTGCCTTCAGTGACATTGTACAAATATATCTGTCACATACCTTATCAGATTGGTTGAGAATAAGTTGGCTCATTGTCAGTAAACATAAGGCAATCACTGCATTATCTTGGAATGGCATTATCTACCAGTCTGGCTGCAGAGCCAGCAGGAAAATTCATGTCCATGGTTTCTGGCCCTAATTGGTAGTCAGTAAGTTCCTGCGGGAGTTAAGAGAAGTAACAGGAGTATATACCGCTAAGCACATGGGGCAGTGCTAGTCTCTGTGCCAACAAGTTTTTCTTTGTGTAACCAATTAAAAGGGTAGCCTTGCTGGGCAAAAAGTGCAGAAATGCAACAATTAAGTAGCAGCAACAAATGCAAGTTAGTAAATTGCACAGTAACACTGCCTAGAAGGTTTCTCAAAAGTACATATCTTAACAATATACACACAGTACAATATTAGGGACATTTAAAGTGATTTAAAGTGCAAAATCAACAAATAAAGTGAAAATAAAGCAGTATCACTCTAATTAAGTTAGCTAAACTGCAAAACAATAAAATACATCTTTTATCTGTCAAGGATGGAGCACAATTAATTCGGGATCATCTCAGATTGCAGTAAGGATGCAGATCAGATGGAAGAGCTGGCAAAATGAGCAAACAATTTGTAATAAGGGAAGTTTATTCACAAGCAGTACTGGTTTTCTGGGTGTCCACTCAGTATTATGGATCAGTAGAAAACAATGGGTGAGAAAAGAACTTAAATAGCTTGCAAAACCCACAATAGCGATGAAGAAAGGAAGGGAGGGATAAACTTTGGAAGGTTGGAAGCCAGAAATACAGGCTTTTAAAACCATCAAGGAAAAGGATGGTAGGGTTGGAAAAATCCAAGCGGCAAGAAGCAGACTCGCTACAAAAGGATCCAATCAAATAAAACCAATAATAGAGATCTGTGACTTCAAAGCCTGTTAGAAAGTTACAGTTCTCTTAGTCCTTTGACTCTAGGTAGGTTAGAATTTCAGAAACTTTAGCTTAATGTATCAGTGCGGGCTGGAGCAGTCACAAACAATAGGGGAAAATGTAGCAAAGTAACAGAAAGGCACTGGAATGCAACTTTAAGCAGGTAACTGATAAGCAGAATGTAAGACAGCAGCAAAGACTGGAATCTAAATAGTTGTAAAAGCACTGAGGCACAATTCCAGCAGAAGACTTTACAGTACTGCCATTACTGTAATTCCACTATAGTCTAAGGCACCAGATTATGCAGACATTTACCAGTAACACTGTTTATGGCAGCATAGTAATTTGTTTGTTTGTGTCTTTTGGCTTTTTCCCGGTTAGGGGTTGCCACAGCGCAACTTCGGTCCGCTAATGATTGGCAGTAGATTTTTACGTGCAGAGTTGCCAGCCCTGACACACAACCTTCCATGAAGGTATGCCCATTCATGCATGTTTCCACACAGAAGATGCTCTAGCTGAGAATCAAACAGGACAACGTCTTACTGTGAGGTGATAATGCTACCGCAGCACCACCAACATAGTAATAAATGACTAAATATGGCTCCAGTCTGACAGTATTTGACAATAATGCCACCACTGCAAATGAAGCTACATGACTAAGGTCCCCAAACAAAGTAATAAAATGCAAACAGATACTTTTTTGTTATAAAACATGGAAAAAAGCAGAAAAGTGCAAAAACAAGTGCTATCACCAAATGGGTGACTATACATTCAACTTAAAATTTTTAAACAGATTGGAAATAAAAGCTTTTTTCTTTGATGAAAAGCTTGTTTCTCATAGTTCAAGGTTTTCCACACTGCTCAGAGTCTTGAATAAAGGGCTGTGATTATTTTCTGAAACTGAAAAAAAAAAGACAACCCTGTGCTGCACCTTTCTGGTTGAAGGTGTTTAACAGAGTTTGTTAGTCACATTTCAGAGTTGCTTTGCACTGTCTTACACTAGAACATAAAACAATAGATGCCAGACAACACAGATGGGAAACTGAAACAGCTTTAAAACCCTGTAATGCACTTCAAGCTGCCACACTTGCTTGTTGTGTGTGACAGTGTGAACTGTATTACAGCTTTTAAAGGTGTTAAAAGGTCAGAAATACTCTTACCTTTCACACTTAGTCACTTTCTGTTTAACCCCCTCTGGTATGAAACTGGGATTAAAATTAAGGTACAAATGCCCACAGTCATATTTCATACTGCTGATATCATATTTATGTTTGGCATGTCTCCTCATCCCCTACCCCAAAAAGACAGCCACATTCTGTGTACCTTATAATGTCAGAATAGGTCAAAACTGAAAAAAAAAATAGAAGATAACACATTTGCTGTTAGATATATACAAACAGCATGTTTATTTGCTCTACTCCAGAGATAGCCACCTGTATATGCATCAAATGCATGATTGTGAGGAAAATTTAAAAATAATAATGATTACAATAATGTTTCTAAATTGTTACTTCTTGTGATTAGTACAGTGTTTGCATACAATTTATAAAGATCATCTACACACTCTGCTAAAGTTTGTGAGGAAGTTTATGGAAATAATGACCACACTAGCTCCAGCCCAACACATGATGTAGTAACCTTTGAGGTTTAGGAGAATGTTAAAGAAATACTGACATTGTCCCCATTCCCCACACAAGTTCAGTGACTTTCTGTGTACACCTATCAGCAGGATTGGTTTTAGAGTAGGGAGGGTTCAAGACAGAGGCAATTACTAAGCCCATGTCAAAATCAACGTACACAGCCTTGGTGCTTGGGAGTTACAAGCTCACAGAAGTGCTGAAGGTCTGGTAATTCTGTGATGCATTTATCCCTTGTTTTTTGTCAAATGACTACTAATAAAAGCAGGTGACAACAGGGTGAGTTACTTTCATCCAGACAACCCCTGCCATACAGTTATAATCAGTTCTATGTACAATTTAGACATCTGATTGTGATAAAATGGATGATCTTATAGTGTATTCTACCTTTGTTCCAAACAGTTGTCAGATATTAAACTATTTCATGTTGCTTCACGTAATTACATTAGTCCTGCAAAGCCAAAATAATAAGCAAACAGCACTAATCAGCCATTTTCTTCCACAGCAGACAGCCACAGCAATTATCCCTAATATGTCTGTGCATATCAGATGTCCAGTTAAGTGTTCCATCATACTTCTCACAAAAGCACACTAGTCCTCCAAAGCCAGATAGTGATTGTTTAAACTGAGCTAAGGCAAGCTGGTCAGTTACTTTCATCCAGCCAACTCCAACCTCCACTCAGCAGTTATAACCACAGCATCTGATGGCTATGTAGTATTATTAAAAAGATAGGTTTGAAATATACAGTCTATACAGGTATGGGCCTAGGACAGAGCCCTGTGGGACACCCTGACTGTAACCAAGGATTTCACCCATCCAGTTGTTATATGATACTTACTACGCCCTATTTGTAAGCCATGCAGCTATCCATCTTATCAAGAGTAAATCATTACCTAGTTGTTCTGCTTTATTGATCAGTGTTTTGTGCATGACCCTGTCAAATGCTGATGTTACATCTATATAAATTATATCACAGCACATTTTTTTATTCATAGCTGTTATTATATTGTTATAGAACATGATGTTATAGGTGGTAATAGATTTATTTTCAACATATACATGCTGATATATGAAAGTCCCAACCTTTCCAGTTCTGACAATAACTTATCCAATATTATCTTCACCATTATTTTCACAACATGAAAGTAGACTTAAGGGCCCATATGACTCTGGGTTTGTCCTGCTCCCCTTTCCCTTAAAGAAACATTTAATTAAGCTCTTGTCTCAAATCATGAGGAATTTTTCCGTATTTATATGACCTAGTAAATAATAAATATAATGGTACTGTAAGTTCTTGCTGAAGTGTTCTTTGGATATTATTACTAATTTCATCTCCTACCTGTGCTTTGTTTGGATCCAGTTTGCATAGTTCTTTTTCAATATAAACAAATTTGATTTCAGTATCTGAGGTTACCTGGATGTCACTAAGACAACTTATCACCCCCTTTCTGGAGCCAAACTGTGTTGCATAAGATTTTGTAAACATATCTATAATATGTTGTGTCTGAGAATAAATTTTAGAATCTACACACAGTTTATCAATTTGTATGTCTTTACTCCTTCCACATCTTGTATATCTGTTAAATGGTTTCTTGTTATGCTCAATATCATTGTATATATTTCCTTCAAAATTTTCTTGATCTTGTCTCACACTATGCGCAATTTGTTTTCTAGTTTGTTTCTTTCAGTTTTCAAAGTTGTACTTTGATTTCTTTTCCATTTCTTATATTTTTTGTCTCTCACCTTAATCAATTATCTTTTTCCTGTGGAAATATATCCCCCTGTTGTTGTATGTCTGGATCCTGATGTTAAACATTTTTTTTTTATTTTTTGCACTCAAACAATTCCTCTTTAAAAACTTTCCACATTCCTTCTGCAGTTTTCCCACTGAATGCATCACTCAAATTAGTTTTACATAGTGGCTGTTTTGCTTCCATATAATCTCTAATTACTGTTCTGTCCATTGGTTTATATTTCAGTTTGGCAGAATTATGTAGCAACAAATTAACCTTTATAGCCACACGATCACTGCACATCAATGGCAGTAAAACTTGACATGAAGTAACAGTAATTTCTTTAAGTACTCGATGTCTAGCATGTTCTGTTCCCTGGTAGTTTTCTTTACAATCTGTAACAACTGTTGTTCGTGAACATATGTTGTGAATAATTTACTTACTAATGTAGTTGAATCAGTATATTATTACAGTCTGTTTCTGGTAAATTTCATGCAAGAAATGTACAAATTCCTCTAGGTCATCAGCCCTTGACTTTGGTGGTCTGTAAACTCCAGTAACTGTTATATGTTCCAGGTTTCTCTTTATTGTCACAGTTGCACAATGAATAGTATTGGTGCTACCATTGAACAGGTCTCATAACTATCTTTAATCCTTATCTTAACAACTCCACCTGATTTTTTTGTTAGAATGTCTGTTACAGTAAAATCATTTATACCCTGACATAACTGGTTTCCAGTCATTGCTCCTTAACCATGTTTCACAAACAATAACAACATCAATCTTGCGGGACCATAGCAAATTTTCAAATAAAAAAAAAATTATTATTAATGTTCCTAGCATGAATACCCATCAGAGATGCATTAAATTTTGATGTCTGTGAACTGTTAAATTTTTGACCTGACAAAAATCCTGCCTTATTTTATCAAATACTGCAAAAATATCTGCTGTAAAAATTCTCTTCCCTGATCTTGACAAATGTATGCCTTCCTGTCTGAAGATATTGTGCCCAAAATTAGGCTTGAATGCTGTACACATTTCCATTTTTAAAACAGGACATTTTTTCCATGTAGGAATTTACCCCCAAACATATTTTCATTCATGGTGACCTGACTACCTTTTGTATATGTAATTTGTGAAACATATGTCCTAACACCTGTACAAGCTATGCTATCTAAGAGGGCTGTAAGCTCCCTACTAACAGTCAGAAAGTCCTTGGGATGAGATCATTTGTACCGACAAGAATAAAAACAGATCTGTACTTCTTTACATTAAGGTGTTCCAAGGCTTGTCTCATATCTTCTGCTTTTGATCCTGACAAGCATAACACTATTCAATGTTCATTATCTTCTCTGCTATTGTAATTATCAGTTCCTCTAACAATTGAATCTCCATTTACAAGAAGTCTTTGCTGGCTAGCTCTGAAGAATATTCAACTTCTTATTCAGTAATATCTGCTCTATTAATTGTTACAAAGGAATGATCTTCATCATCATTAGTCTTAGTAATCCCACTGTTTTCATTGCATCCAGCTGGCTTTGTACATCCACAGCTTGAACCATGATGTCAACATCTGTCTTTCTCATCTTTTTCTTACTGTAATCTTCTTCAATCATTCCATGTTCAATTTTGATTTCTTCCGTTTCACCTGCTTCTTGACTCTCTTTTTCTACCTGCTCTTTTGGCAAAAGGTTGCCTTTTTCTGTTGACTGAAAGCTTTTTGATAGAAAAATGTTATCATTCCATGTAATCTGTTTGTTACATAGCAAAGCAGTGCCCTTTTTATTTGTTTATTTTATTTTACATTTGTTAACCGGGTAGTGTCCAGCTGGGCAAGTAGCCCATTTTTAGAGGAGATCCAGGGAGAAAAGCTCCTTAACAATAGTACAAAAAAGATTACAAACATTTTGCAAAGATTTATAAAGAATATGTAAAAAGTTTAACAGTTGCCTACAATCACAATTTACAAAAAGAGAATGCAAACAGAGAACATTACATTTCCTAAGCCTTACTACAGACACTTATATGAAACTCATTAGATACATAACTAAAATAAACCATTGTGGTGTTTTCATTTGGTAGACGTAAGACAAGGAGAAGATAGCAGAGAAGAAATATTTGATTGATGGCATGAGAAACTAGCCAGGAGTATTACAGGAGCATAGCCATTGTTGAGTAAGGTATTACTTTAGGAGTTGTTTGAAGCTATGACTATCTGTGTTTTTTAGGATATTCTGGGGTATTAGTTTCCACTGTTTGGCTACTTTATAGGTGAAGAGAGAGTAACCAAAGTAATTGTGGGACTTTGTTACATTGAGTATAAGTTTATCAGATGATCTAAGGGTCCTGGAGTTGGTATTTAGTTGCCCTAGGTTGGAGAGCGCAGGGCAGTTTTAAGGTTTGTGGATAATGGAGTGGGCAGTGGTGAGCTGATTGAGTGATAACAGAGTGGGGAATCCAAACCAGTGTAGTTTTTGAAGAGCAAGACAATGACTGGTCCTGTTGAGTACATTACAAGCAAAATTTGCTATTTTATTATAGCAGGAATCAAGTAGATGTAAATCAAACATGCACAGGTTAGCGAACATTGGAGAACAGTAAAGGAGAGTAGATAGGAAGTGGGATCTGGCAGTCGTTAGTCTAGCATTTTAAGTGAGGTAAGGTTTAGCTCTATATAGTACACCAAGTTTGATGTTAACTTTTTCAGTTGTGAGTGATATGTGTTTATCGAATGTTATGTTGTTGTCTGTTGTGACACCAAGTAGTATTGTTTGGTTAACTGGTTTTATTATAGTACCACTAGTGGAGTAGATGGAGAGAGGAGTTGGGTTTGCGTTGGATTTTGTGTTGGAGAATATCATTAACTTTGTTTTCTTTGGGTTTAGGATGAGCTGAAGTTCATTTAGGTGATTTTCAATATCTAGAAATGATTTTTGCAGTTTATCCTGGAGTTCTTGCGGTGTAGCCCCAGAGCAAATAAGAGTAGCATTGTCTGCTTATTGAATGATAGAAGCAGATTTAGTGGCAGTGTCTAGTCTATTTGTGAATATAATAAAAAGGAGAGGGCCAAGGATGGAACCCTGAGGAACCTCAACAGAGACTGGGAGGAGTGTGGAGAGTTTATCCCATTTAGTTGCCTGTTGTCAATTAGCAAGGTAGCTAAAGAACCAGTTGAGAGCTGTAGAGTTGAGGCTGAAGGAGGCTAGTTGGTGAGATACTGCATCAAAAGCTTTGGAAGTATCAAGGAATGTAGTAGAAACTAGTTGTCCATTGTTTTGCAGGAGGTTGATGTAGTTAGTGAAACTTATAAGGGCTGTGGAGGTACTGTGTTTGGACAGAAGCCCTGCTGTGAACTATACAAGAGGTTATTTGTAGTGAGGTGGTCTAGGAGCTGCTTATGGATACATTTCTCTAAGATTTTGACTAGAGGTGAAAGAATGGCAATGGGCCGATAATTAGAAAGATCTTTAGATAGGCTCCCTTGTGGAGGGGAATGATATGGGATATTTCCCACAATATGGGGTCATATTGCTCTGCGATGGATCAATTGATTAGGATATAGATGAAAGCAGTTTTTAAGAAGTCACTAGGGAGTTGGTCAGCTGCTAGATAGGTAGATTTTAGTTTTCACTGGGGTTTTTTGTTTTTTGACATACGAGGTTTGTATGGGTTTAAAATGGAAGTAGTTGGGTTTAGAGTTAATAGAGGTAGGGACTGTAAGTGGTTGACTAGATTTGTTGATGTTTAAAAGAGAGGTTGTAGTTGTGATGAAATGAGAGTTAAATTTGGATGCTAAGAATTCAGTGGTATTTGTTGTAGATAGTGCAGGGGTAGAGGTTTTGCTAGGGTTGAGGAAGTAGTTAATGTTTCTTCAAAATTTGTGTGGGTTATTTATGTATTTTTGCTGACAGGCTAGAAAGTAAGATTTTTTTTTGTCAGATAATATTTGCTTTTTAGTTAGGTTTCTTAGTTATTTCTAAGGGGTGAGGTTTTCTGAGGTTTTGAAGTTTTGATAAGCAGTCCAGGCTCTATCACTTTGTTTAATGAAAGATTTAGGATTTTGGTTATCCAAGTTGGTTTTTAGCTTTGAAGCGTATTTTGTTATTGGAGTGAGGTTATTAAGGATGTTGAGGAAGGCATTTAGGTGGAGTGATTTTGGATGTGGCCAGTTACAGTTTTGAAGTAGGGAATTTAAGATGGTAGGGAAAACATTTCTTTTGTTGAGTATGTGTTTGAAAATGACATTACAGGGGGAATGAATGTGTTTCCTTAGTAGAAAGGTAGGGGAGTGATCACTGAGAGAATCGGGGAGTCACCCAACATGGTGGGCAAGGTTGGGCATATTGGTTAGTATCCAATCTAGAATAAATTCTTTCTTAGTGTGTTTACTGATTCTAATGGGGGAGTTTATAGTTTATAGTTTTGGTGAAATTGAATAGACTGATAAAATTGGAGGGGTTGTCAGATGAGCAGGACAGCCAGTCCAAGTTGAAATCGCCTAGCACTAGTTGAAAGTAGAGGATGGGATAGGAGACTTTCAATGGTAGGTAGATTATTTCCAGTGGTAGGTAGGAGGCGATGATTATGATGATTTTATGTGGATTTACTTCAAATCAGGTGGTTAGAATTTCTGCTTCTGCTAGATCTGGGGAAGTACAGATTAATTTTTCAATTTTGAGGACATTTTTATACATGATGGCAATCCCTCCACTACGCTTGTTCAACTTTTTAGTATGTATCCTCTTTACTTTACAGACATTTATCAGTTTATTTTTCTGCCTTGTTATTTGTTGTGAATTTCTTCCTTTCTTTCTTTTTTATGTCCTTCTATTTCCTAATAAATGCTCTGAATCCTTAGATTGCTGAATACTTGTATCCAGAATTCCAAAGTTGCTAGGGGCATTGTCTTGTTATGCAGATAGCACAACTCCAGAGACAGTTTCACCATCCGTACTGTCCATAACTGCCTCCACCTATGGCCTTGGACATTTCCATGGGGATGGCCAAAACTCATCCAGCTTCACCTTGGGTACACCCTTCTGGAAAAGCCAACCAAGACCGAGAGTTCATAACTATTATCTTTCCCTATAGACCTGCTATGAGCAATACTTACATCTTGCTGTTCCTGAGGTCATAGATGCCAACATCCTACTGGAACTTCTCATGAGAAAAACAGAAGGGTTTCCATACATTCTGCCAATCCAATGTCTCCAATCCTAGCACTGCATGGACACATGGTACAGTTAGAGAGCATTCCACTCATGAAAGCTTCACCACATCACTGGAGGATGTGATCCTTGACGCTCTCTAATCCCCTAACCCTGTGTATGACTACCACATTCACCACCTTTGACCCTCCTATGTAAGCATTGCTGTCCTCTTTATTGTGCCACTTCCAAATTGTTCAAATGATAATGATTGCACCCTGTTCAGCTCTCTGACCTGTGTGGGAATGGTAATATATGATGCACAGTAGCATAGGCGTTCAGTACACTGTGCTACATAACCTGATTTGGTTATTACATATATCAGATTTATTGTGTTTTCCTTGTTACAGCCCATAATTCTAGACCAGATGCCATCTCTTTGCTAGTGTGATGATATATTGCACCTGACTTTGCTTCAAATGGAGTAAATTAATAGTTGATTTTTCTGATGGCTTCTCAACCAGCTATCATGTCCTCACATTGA
Source organism: Protopterus annectens (assembly GCF_019279795.1). Lineage (NCBI taxonomy): Eukaryota > Metazoa > Chordata > Ceratodontiformes > Protopteridae > Protopterus > Protopterus annectens. The sequence continues at coordinate 1,437,289,218 of NC_056725.1, forward strand.
ACTGCTTTGTACCACTATATTATGTAGCATTATTATGAAATCCATGCATAACCACACTCCAAACCCTAGCTCGCTTTACTTATTGGTGAAACATATTATTCTCATGTATTTCTGAAAAAGTAAGTCTGAGAGGTGTCTTACTAGGTAGGATTTTTTTTGTTAACTGGTCAAGTCCACTAGGCACACTGTCTGACTAAATGATTTGGTCAGAATCACACAGTGGGTAAATGATAGCTAAGAGAATCAAACCCTGAACTGGAGGAAGAAGCTCATGAGCTGCCCACAGGCTTTATAATCTGTGCTAAACTATAAGAAAAGATTTATAATATATTTTTTAAAAACTATTAAAAGGTATTGATTGGTATCAGATGGATCAAACATTACAACCAGTTTGCAAGCAAGAATATGAACAAATTTCCTTAGAGGCATTGAAATCTGAAGGATCAAAACACTGAGACTAAGGTTAGGATGGCAGATGTGAAATGGTTTGGCCATGATATGACTGCCATGTTAATGCTTTTAGTAGATTATGTTTCAAATACACCCTACCCTCCGACTGGCACTTGTTTGAGCTAATTGCTTTGCTCAAGTGCACTACAAATAAACAAAAACCTTTGTTTGTACTTTACCTCCCTGACCTGACTCTGATTCTAATTTAAATAAGAAGACTAACATTTCCTATACTACCATTACATTAATGCCTGAAAATGAGGTGATAGTGATGCTTAATTCAATCACATGACAAATTAAAGCAGCTTTGCATAAAAAGATTGAATTTTGATGCAGCTTTTTACTTATTGTTGTGTTAACAACATATCTGAAAAATAAGCTCATGACCTCACATTGATGGTATAATGGGAACCTCTGTCTTTCAGATATTGGTTAGAACCTAAGCTAAGGCATGACATTTAGGAAATTTATCGGATTTGGCTTCCTTATTGATGTAGGGAGCGAACATGCTGAGGAACACTTGTTAATTTATGGTTGGAAGGCACAGAATCACATTTCAGGAGTGTGCCTCGGTTACTAGTTTCTGTATCACCAAAATACTAGTTACCCTGTAACTACATTAATTCCATAATTTCAAATAAATGAAATTAAAAAATGAAACCATTAAAATAAAAAAAGAGCTTTAATGATAATGAACAAGTTGTCCAAGCCCCCTTCAGTAAACACATCACACCGAATGACGTTTGACGACTTTTATTAAACTTTCATAAACATAACTTTGTTATCCAATATTTATTAATTACAAATGACAACACACTATCACGCCAAAGTGTGATTCCTTCCCCAGTTTCACTTGCATAGATCCCTTAAGCCCCTCCCTGCACATACCTCATTTCCTTCCAATCATCCCTACCTTCTCATTTAACCCTTGCCCCGCACCCTCTTTATTTCTACTAATATATTTAACTAACCCCTACTCTGAAGATGACCCTGGACAAATTGGTTTGTTACCAAACTTTATTTTTTGTCAAAACCTCTTGTTTGCTTTACCAGATTATACATAGAAAATGATTAAAATGGCATCTTTTTATTTTAGTCTGGATGCCATTTTAATTAAAAAGGAAGGCACTTTTGAGCAGTATTTACTTCCTTACTGAGAACTGTATTAATATTAATTAACTTATCTCTTAATAAGGGACAGTAAACTCTAGACTGATCTATTTGTTTGAGTCTGCTCATGTAAAACCATTTCCTGGCCTTCAGTTCTTTTTTGTAAAATACCTTTGGTCTCCACGTTATTAAAATCAGATATAGAGTAAGAGCAATGGATGCCATTGTACTATGTGTCAGGCCTCACTAGAGTCCATTATACAGGAAGAAGGCAGCTACCGCTATCAATGTAACTGCACTCAAAATGTTTCTGATGATATTAAATCATCTTCTAACTGTAAGGGATTTTGTTATCTTAAAATGTTCAGCGATGTCTACATCTTATGCAGATATGAGGCATTGAGGCAATTTTGATGAATGTGTATTACCTCTGCCTGCATTTCACTAATATCTCATCTGTATATCTTTTACCTTTACAACTACCACATAGTAGCAATCTACTGTTATTTCACATTTCTTTTTTTTTTTTTTCAGATTTCTTATTAGCCATTTTTGAGGCCATGATCATCTTATCTTTCCCATTACGATTGAAACTATAATGGGAGATGTTTAAAGCAGTTTTAAACACTTAATAAAAGAAGTTTCACAAAATAGGACATCTTAACGGGTATTCATGAGGTATCACAGCTTTATATCAAGTAGGATATTTTCCATTTCTTTTAGACAATGTTATTCTGCATTTTATGTTTTTATGTATATATCAAAAATACATGTGAAATATAGGCCTGAACAATCCATTTTTGTTTTTGTACACAGTGTGCACCTTTCCCATCCTGGAATATCAAATGTCACCATTTCAGCATCCTACAATGAATGTCGTTAAAATAGCCAGAATGCATTGCCGCTCTTGTTTTCTCTGTAAGTTCTTTTAAGTCCTGTATGCAAGGTCTTGGCATTCATTTAAAAAAATACAGGAGTATCTTTTATAGAATCTTCAGTACTCTGTGCCCATTGTACTCCCTGTGGAGACCTGGACAATGTACAACTGTACTGATGCAGATTTCTAACCCCACATTTGTCACAGCTGAGGTGTACAATGTATTCATTACTTGTGGCATCTTATCATGGACTTTGCTATGATAAGAGGACTGGTGCCTATAAGCTATGCTGTACGGTGCCATTAATAAAGTGCCATTCTTCTTTCATTCATTCATTTCTCATTCTAGTGTATATAGAGCATCATGTGGGCATAATGTTAACACCTGATGGAGGTTCAGATGAAAAGTCCTGTTGCACTGGAATGTAGTCCAGACAAGCATGTGTCATTTAGTAATTCATCTTAAAGATTTCCTATTAGAAGATATCACATTTTAGTAACTGTTCACATGATATGTGAGCCACTGGCAGACTGTATCTTAGTTCACTTGTCTTTGCACGGGATGATGATGATGATGATATTTGCTGCATTTATGCATGATGAGGAGGTTTTTAGCATTAGACAAGAACTCCCCTACACCCTGTCATATCACAGTGTGATCTGGATGGTTGAGTTCATCCCTCTCATGTTGAACTTCTCAATCACTGCCTACTGTAAGAAGTCACTGTTATTAGGACCACTTATCTTGGAACATCTTTTTCATGGAAAGGTTGACTTATACTGTTCCTTACTCCATATATAATTAGGAATATGTTTATGCATTCTTCTACTACTACTACTAATATCATTATATTATATGTTAGAGATATGAAAGCCAAAGGAAAACAGATTAGAAGGCAGTAATTTCTCCTTCTATACAGATTTCTAAATTCTGGTAGGACTTTCAATATTTTACATTTTTGTCTGACAATTCT